>NC_081313.1:130127554-130430585 GCF_026419965.1 Kogia breviceps | reverse complement strand
CATTTTGAGTATGAAATATTGCTATGCACACCTAATTTTATGACTTGGTGAATCAGATAACTTCCAGCTCAGGTTAGATAACCTGAATCAGATAACAGACAGCTCAGGTCTTATGGTAACCTGGTGGCCCAAAGTTAAGTGTTCAGTCTCTACTAAGGCCCAGGGGTAGGCCAAGAGCTGTTTCTCAAAAGCAGAGTAGTTCTTACTCTAAAATCCTAAAGGCCTGTGCTGGGATTCCCCGAGAGGGGCCTGCCAAAGGCTCTCACAACAGCATCCTTAGCGCCACTAGCACTTCAAGCAGCATTGGAGTTCCTGGATCCTGTGGCCCAAGTGGCAGACCGTCTTGCACAGCAGCCTGGACCTATTGTTGAGCCTTCTCTTCTTCTGGATGACACTCAAAATAAGCAGCTTTTGGGGTCAGTCAGTAAGTGATTCAGAGCAACACCCAAATGAGGAAAATGCTGCCTCCAAAATCCAAAGAGATACCTGAGATCTTGTGCCCCTTTCTTGGTGGTAGGAGGAGTCAGATGCAACAACTTGCCCTTCACCTTAGAATGGATATCTCGACATGCTCCGCACCACTGACCTCTAGAAATTTCACTGAGGTAGAAAGCCCCTGAATTTTAGTTGGATTTATTTCCCACCCTCTGACACACAAATTTCTTCTTAGTAAGTCTGGAGCAGTTGTTACCTCTCGTTCATTAGGTCCAGTCCCCATAGGGTCATCAGTGTAATGGACTGGTGTGATATCTTGTGGAAGGGAAAGGCCATCCAGATCCCAGCAAACTAAATGAAGACATAGGTCTGAAGGGTTGATACGCCCCTGAGGTAGCAGAGTGAACAGGTAGCACTGGCCTTGCCAGCTGAAAGCAAATTGCTTCTGTTAGGTCTTATGGACAGGGATGGAGAAAAAAGCATTTACCAGATCAATAGCCACATACCAGGTACCAGGGGGAATGTTAATTGGCTCAAGGGATAAAACCACATCTGGTATTTCAGCTGCCACTGGAGTCACCACCTGGTTAAGCTTAGGATAATCCACTGTCATTCTCCAAAATCCATCTGTCTTCTGCACTGGCCAAACAGGCGAGTTGAATGGGGTATGGATTATAATGCCATTCCAGTTGACACATAAAATTAACCATCACGGACAGTCAGGATATTAGCCTCTAGGGAGCCTTGCAGGCAAAAATATGGGCGTCTTGAAGAAACTACCGGAAGCATTCAGAGCTAATGTGGAGGACCCTTCATAATGAAAACTAGCCCAAGAAAGAGGCACAGTCTTCCGCCAGGATGATCACTTCATAGGGAATATAGGGTTAACTGCCGATAACAGGAGGAATACATTTTCCTCATGGGAAATGAAACTGTGTAGTCTCTGTGGAAAAGGTAGTGGTCATGTTGTTACTTTCTGTGGCCTGCATGATGCTAAGGGGTGTTTGCCCTTAGAAAATTAAAAAGAAACCAACCACAGGTCATAAGGAGAAAGTGGTTTATGGTTGAAATCACCCGCTGTCTCCCCATGTGGAGACTACTTTGCATCCCGTCAATTTAGCCAAGCTGAAACGATCTTTCCCAGAATTCTCTTCCATGCACGTAGCATTCTGAGCCACAGGAGAAATTTGTGCAGGATTTGGAAGATGGACATGAAGCTGCAGCCACGTTCGGGCTCAGAGTCCACATTCAAGGTCAAGGTACAGCTTGAGCGCGTCGTCACTCACCTTGTTAGTGTCAGGCAGCAGCCAGGCTTCAGCTTCCTCGGCCCCCACTGGATCTCCTCTTTCGGCTTCTCTGGGTCCTGGGCCAGGAGCGCTGCTCCGCGACAAACCGCACCAGCTTCTCCTGCAGGGCATTCACGTCCCATAGATGGAGTGTTTGCAGGTGGATGAAACCGATGCGGGTCCCAGCACCTCCCTGTGGGTCCCAGCCTACCCTGGCTTCCCCCACTTCACAGCCACTTTCTCACCCAGCCCTTCTGACGTCAAGCCCAGCGCCAGATGCAGAAGCAACGGCCTTACGGAGGGTTGTACCAGCTCCCACGAGTGCATAAGGTCAGATCCCTAAAATCAATCCTTCATTCTGTATCACAGACATTCTGTTTCTCTGGTAGAACCTGACTACCACAAACCCGTCCATCCCTTCTCTAAAGCTTGAGCAGAGGAAAAGCCCCTTCCCATCTAACTGGAGTCTATAGTGTCTGCAGACTCATGAAAGAGTTGACCTTTCTCTATGTGGAGGGTCCCAAGGAGGACCCTCCCACCAAGGAGGAGGTGGTGACAGACAGGAGAGGCACAAAGACAGAGCAAGAAGGGTACGTAGGGGAGGGTGGAAGAGAGGGGTGTCGGGAGAATGAGAGACATATCTGTGGGACTTCTCCAAAAATCTGCCCCCCAACCCGTGCATACAGGGAATAAATCAGCTAAAGTCCTCTTTACAGAACCCAGGCCTTGACCTGTGCTTCTGAGAAAGTTCACAGAAGTACTTAAGAAAGGAGGAAACTGCCGTAACATCTTAGTCTGGGGAAAGTACCACACCTGGAAAGTGGGTACCTTCTGTACCTGACTGCTGGTAAGACAACGGCCTCCCGCATGGATGGCGAGGCAGAGAAGATTGCCAAAAACAGAGGGGTCCCCAAGGCTGAGAGGCCTTCAGGCCCGTTGCCCTCATCTTTCTGTTGCCCTGTAGGGCGTATGGGATATCCACACAGAACAGGAAGGAGGACCTTACCATGTGTGTTACATTTGTAACCAGGAAACTGATGCTTCCTCTCTGTCCACAGGAATGCTAGAGCAACACCTCCTTAAAAGAGCAGGGACCCTTGTCAGGTGTGACGGATAGTGATATTTCATCCCCCTGTGTCTCCTGTGCCAACCACTGCTGCCCCGGCAGTGCCTACGCCTGGGCTCTCCTGCCTGTGGAATTCAAGCGGTCACTGACTTCATCAGCCCCTCTTTGTTTGCAAGTAATGGGAGGAGGAACAGAAAAACCTGCTTAGACCAACCAAATAATAAGAGGCCAGGTGTGACTTCGAGTGATGGCTTTCAGTTCTGCAGAAACTATAGAACTTAAAACATAAGAGTCCCCAGGGCAGGGAGAAGAGGATGTCATCTCCCCAGCAGAACCCCATCGTGGGTCATTGGGGATTCTTTGACCAAGGCCAGGAGAGAGTGGGCTCAGCAAAACCCTGAAAGCCAGCCAAGGCTGCCACAATCTGTGACTTTTGCTTCCCTAATGTGTATAGTATCCCTGTAAGGTCCAGTACGACGACATATTTTTAAATCCTTTCTCAAAACGAAGCCTTTCTGAAAAACCAAACATGAAATGGTTCCCCAGAGCTGAACTGCTCTAAGTGAAGTACGGATGCTGGGCCTGGGATGTCCTACTGCACAACCAAGCCCTCCAAAGCCCCCTATGCACCCTGCATCCTCCCCAGAAGCCCCTGAGGTGCCTGTGAGGAGTCCCGGAGTCCTCAGAGCACAGAGTGGAACTATATATCAGAAGAAGCCCAGAGTGAGCCCCACTGGGTGGCAGAGAGACCACTGGGTGGCAAAATGCCCACGGCATTGGTGTGGCGGAGGGAGGGAGCTAGGGCAGCGGGCCGGAGGTCAGATTTCATAATGTCAATAACTACAGACACTGTTTATTATATGCCCGTAATAGGCCAGCAAGCCTTGCAAGGCGAGAAATACTATTCCCATTTATAAATGAGGATTCTGGAGCACAAAGAAGAAACTTTCTGAGTCTCACACTCCTGAGATTCAAACAAAAGCGTGGAAGCTCCAAAGCCCATGCTCTTTTCCGCTGTGACTGCTGTAGGGCCATTATCGCCTTTGTCTTCCCAGCACCCTAGTTTCTTTGGGGAACCTCCCTTGCCTGTTCTGGTGGGGTGGCCCATCACAGCAGCCTGCCCTTCCTCTCTCTCCCCTGGTGGGAAGGGTCAGCCAGCCCAGCTGATGACAATACTGCATCTCCTCGGCAACAGTGCTCGGGCCACAGGGTTATGGATGATACCGTCAGGACCGATCAGAGACGAGCACAGGAAGGACCTAGCTTCTGGCCAGCTTTGAAAAATCTGCGGTGACTGCATAATGGCTCCTGCAGCCCCCGTGGAGGTGAGGTGCCAAGTGACCCCCAGAACTATTCTGGATGCTTCTCAGTGGACTCTTCCATCAACCCAGCCGTACAAGAACAAGGGGTTTTATGGGGCCAGAATTTGTAGAATTAGGGTAACCAACTTGTCCCAGTCGGGCTGGAACTTGCCCATTTTTGAAACTGGAAGTCCTGTTTCCCAAGAAACCCCTCCATCCTGGGCAAACCAGGGTGTCTTGTCACCCCAGACAGCGCTGAACTATGCAGCTGAAGATGGGGAAAGAACCTGGCTCATATCAGGGCTGAGTGCAATCTTGATGGGAAACAATAAGAATTCAGAACGATTTGCTCATGAAGTCTATCGAGAGACTGTCTCAGGGGAACTGGCTCTGCCCAGTGGATATGGGGAACAGGATGTGTCCACAAGTGATGCAGCAGGGAAGTGTCCCTCTGTTATCCATCTGACCGAAAATAAGAGAAAATATGCATGTGTTCCCTTTGGAGCCTTCTTCCAAAGTCTCTCTATCACATGAAGAAATTCCACTTATTGCCTCCATGGCTTGGCTTCTGCTATGGGTTCTGCAACCATGGCAGGCCAGTGAGGAGAGAGCAGAAAGGGAAGCCAGGGCCCGAGAATCCCAAGTGATCGTCAGAACCTGCATTGCCCTTTCTCACCTGGAAACTGGGAGGACTGAGGTGTGACCCTCACTGAGGATCCGGAGATGAGTCCAATCCTCCCCTCCATGTAGTGTCATCTCCTGTCACCCCTCAAAGCCTGCTGTCAGCTGTGCCCATTCCATAACTCCTGGGATAATCCCCTCCATCTTATCTGCCTGCCTGTCCTTTCCGAGTCAGCCACACCTCACCTCCCCCTGGAAGCCTCCTGTAACCCCTCAAACAGAAGTCCGTACTGGACCCCATCAGTTTGCACTTTCTACACACCTCCAGAGGGCATGACATGAGTTTGAGATCATCCAACCGCACAGTCCTCCCCCCACCAGACTCTACCCTCCTTGTTACCCACCCACAGGGCAACAGCCCACAAAGGGCTGAGCCCAGAGGAGATGCTGCCTCCAGACAGGCACGCAGAAGGGAGGGAGGAAGGGAGGGAGATCTCCATGGTCTCAAGAAGTGAACAGAGTGATCTGAGACATTTTAGCCTGCAGAAGATAAACATAAGTACCCAAGAGGGCACCACATCAAAGGACAGAATAAAAACCCATCCATTCCTCATGCGGATCCAGTCCTACCCCCAGTAGGACACAAGGGCACTCCAAGGAGTTGAAGAGCAGGAGATAGAGAAGCGCTGAAGGAAAAGCCTTCAGGTGCATCACAGAATCCACTTCTGGGATTCCATGTACATGCACTACCGCTGACGTTTTCAAGACACGGGCGATGTATGACCGTTAACGCCAGTGCAGTCATGCGAGGTGATGCAGTTATTTGAAGAAGCAAAATGTCAGGCTTTGGTTCCCGCCACTGGAGGTGGAGGGCCTGCTGTTGCTCCAGGCCCGCCCTGCAGCCCAAGGGACTGCCCCCCACATGTCCACAGGGGGACAGCCCCCTTCCTCCCCTGCAAGGCCAGCTCAAAGGTCTCTCCTGCAAAAATCCTCCTCAGAACCCCCAGATGGGAGTGGAGTGGGTTTTCTGAGTGCTTGGGGCACTGGAAGAGACAGAGTGTAGCTGTGCTTTGGAGCCATCCTGCCAGGGTTCAAATCCCTACTTCCAACTTACTATTTGTGTGCCCAGAACAGAGTCACTACCTCTCTTGATTCAGCTTCCTCACCTATAAAGCACAGATGGTAACAAAACCCACCTGCTGGGGGCGCTGTAACAATGAGTTAATACATGCAAAATGCTAAGGAAAGAGCCAGACTTGAAGGACACTGCTAGAGTTTGATGATACCACTATCATTATTACTTCTCTTAGGATAAAGATCACATTCTTTCTTGCAGAATTGCCACTGATGTACTCTAGACTGGAGGTGTCTCCAGAGAAGTAATCATTGACCCAAATCTTGGTTTTGCTCTCAGCCCAGTGTGGCTTGCACAGAGTAAGTATAAATCGATAACTATTTCCTCAATGAGCATGCAGGTACATTATAGGGAAGACACTCTCTGGCCCAGTGCCCACACTAGAAAAATTAAATCTTGACACTAGGAATACTCAGCAACCCTTTCCTTCCAGCAACTTGGACCATGACAGCAACTGCATTCAGAGGCAGCAGGTGTGGGTGGGCTTTTTTAGCCTCTAATCCTCCTTACTTTTTTCTTGTCCTCCTCAACCTCCTTTCCCACGAACACAAAGGAGATGGGTTCTGTAGAAGCTATACAGCAGAAGTTAGGTGGTGGTCAGTGGAAGAAAGAAGAACCACATGGCAGAGCAAAGAAGTCTGAATACAAAGGCAGGCTCTACTGCATTGGACAAGTCAGTCTGAGGCTCTGTGCCTCCGTATTCCTCATCTAGGAGATGGGGCTAAGATATCACTGTCCACTCTCAGGGAGGAATGAGCGAGATTGCAAATGGAGTGCACGGCATAGGGCCTGGCACCTGGAAGAAGCTCTGGGTTCTGAGGGCCAGGAGAGCATGGGGTGTCCAAATCCATGTTTGTCTGCAACCACAAAGCCCTCGAGAGCAGAGGGAGCAGCCTGTTTAGATTCACCTTGGTTTACTTTTCCCAACAGCCTGTACATTGCCGTGAGCATACCATGGCACTGCACAAATATCTCAGAAGAACTGGGAGCCTCTGGCCTCTTCAGGAAAAGCATTTAGTTGGGGGACTCAGGGCTAAAATTCAGATTTCCTGCCTCCAAGTACAGAGTTGGAGACTCAAGACACTGTTTTTACAGCCAGTGGCCACACACAAAAGAACAAGAAATGTCTGAGTGTGCCAGGGTCCCGCTGGCCACGAATGACCAGGTTTTCAAGACGGAAATAAAATAAAAGGAACACCCATCAGTAGTGTGAAACGTTAAAACAAAACCAAGAAAAAAATGCAAGCCCTCCCCAACATCAGCAACTAGAACGAAGGGAAGAAAAAAGGAGGCAGAACCAAAAAGAGATGGAGTGAAGGAAAACAAAAGAAGAAAAAGAACAATAGAAGTAGGGAAGAGAGCTGGGAAGGAAGAAGGAGGTTCCCTGAGAGTTACAGTAAGACAGGCAGTAAAGCCGCTGAAAAAAGAGCTGGGGAGGGTGTGGGTGCAGAGGCTCGGATCAGAATCCTCCAACAAGCAGCCGTGGACAGATCATAGCTCATTCAAATAACTGAAGTGTAATTCACGCTCAAGAGTCGGAAGCCTTAACCTGGAAACTGGGACAACCGCATTGCAGCTGAGATTGAGTTTAAAGAAATGGTACCAGTACCATACTGTCTTGAATACTGTAGCTTTGTAGTATAGTCTGAAGTCAGGGAGCCTGATTCCTCCAGCTCCATTTTTCGTTCTCAAGATTGCTTTGGCTATTCAGGGTCTTCTAACACACCATTGTAAAACAATTATACTCCAATAAAGATGTTTTTTAAAAAAAAGAAGAAGAAAGAAAGAAAACTGAAAAAAAAAAAAAAAGAAATGGTAGCAGTGGGGAAGACAAATCCAGGGGCTCTGCTGGGCTTTCCAGTCTGGCCCTGAGCAGGGAAGTGAGGAACATTTCAGCAACACGGACAGGGTAAGCACTTCCCTAATTTAGGTATTGCTCCTGCTGAGACCTGGTTTGTCCTTGGGCAGTGCAAACTAGGGGGACAAAAGGACTTGGGTCCATTCCTCTGGACCATATAACATACTCAGTGGAGATGGGTATTCCTGATGCCCCAGCATGCATTCTGTTTCTCAGGAGCAGCCCTGGACCTTTATTCCCATATCCATGCCTCCCCCAGGTGCCTGGGGGAAACTGATTCCACCCTCCTACTCTATGGTTGGGCACCTGGGTTGGGTCAAAGTTAATTCATATAATCCTACTGTCCTGGTCATGAAAGTACTTCATGTTCCATAAACTGGTCCAATAAGAGTAAAACCCAGGATTTTGTTCAATAGTGTAGAAAGAGATATTTTCTTCTCTGCTGGGTATGATTAGGAGTAATGCAGCCCCAGGGCCGGGGGTGGGTATAGGTAACATCTTGGGACAATGAGGAGAGAATCGATATGAGATTGGAGCCAAGCCAGAAGAAGCAGAGTGGAGATTTTGATCTAGGTTACATTACTTCTGGATCCAGCTGCTCCTGAAGGCCCTCAGTCAGATCATTTGAGTGAATCAACAAATTCCCTCTTATGATTGATCCAACTGGAGTTTTCTGTCATATGCAATGGAAAGATTCCTTACACAATGTCTTATTCATTTAATGCATGATCACCTGAGTTACCAAATAATAATAATAATGTAAAAATAAAGATAAGTGCTAGAATAAACACATGTGAGAAACAAATGTAAGCACATTAAATCATTTAATTTACTCAAGGGCTCATTATACACCCATCAGAATGGCTAAAATTATAAAAAGTGACCATATCAAGTGTTGGTGAGGATATGGAGGAACTGGAACTCTCATAGACCTCAAGAAGGTTAGTGTTATGTATAATAATTATACTGGTGCACACCCATGTTCACTGTAGCATTCTTCACAATAACCAAGATATGGAAATAATTTAAGTGTCTGTCAACAGAAGAATTGTTAAAGAAGATGTAGCATACATATATACAATGGAATATTATTCAGCCATTTGCAATAACATGGATGGACCTTGAGGTCATTATGCCAAGTGAGAGAAGTCAGAAAAAGACAAATACTTTATGATTTCATTTATATGGAACCTAAAAAAAGTCAAACTTGTAAAAACAGAGAGTAGAATGGTGGTTACCAGGGGTTGGGAGTGGGGGAACTGGGGAGATGTTATTTGAAAGTACAAACTTGCAACCAGCAGATAAATTAGTTCTGGAGATCTAGTGCACAGCACAGTGATCATAGTCAACAATACTGTATTATAAACTTCAAAGTTGCTAAGAGACTAGATCATAATTGTTCTCGCCTCAAAGAAATGATAATTATGGGACACACCAGAGGCCGGTGTTAGGTAACACCACAGTGGTAATCATATAGCAATATATAAATGTATCAAACCAACACCTTGTACACCTCAAACTTACACAATTTTATATGCCAATTATATCTCAATTAAAATAATAATAATAACTATACTGAAAGTAATAACCATACTGGGAGTGTGAACACCGTTCACAGGGAATTCATGGAGAACCATGGGACTCCAGAGGCAGGAGGGACTCCATGAACATAGGTGAGAATAGAAATAATCATAATGAGAAAAATACTGCCTTCTACTTGGTCCTAAGTCCCTCTAACTCCCTTTGTCCCCCACCCACCCCACCCCACCTCCAACCACCAACATCAACATCCATCCTTGCCATCAACACAGGCTGTGCATTGGGCTGGGCATGTCCTCTGCTGTGAAGTGGGAATGATACCTTGAAGGCAGGAGGCTGAGAATCGTCAATAGGATGCCTGCCAAGGCTGCCTTATCCCTAAGCCCCTGCACTGCCCTGGAGCCAGGAAAGGGTCCTAACCACAGACAGCCTGTCTCAGGCTGAGCAGCTCCCTCTGGCTCGGTTTGACATAAGAGAGAAACCACATCTCCTCCAGTAGGAATCTGACCGGGGACATCCTGAGATATTGGGGCAGCAATTAGTGGGAGCTGAGCTAAGTTATAGGGGCTCATGTTGAACCCAAACCATGGAGGCCAAATATGTGAATAAACAGAAGTATCAGAGAGATACACAGAGCAGAGAGTGAGGCCCCCAGACAGCAGCAAGGGAAAGAGCAGGCACCTAGCAAGAAGCAAGGACATTGTGGACACAGTAACCTCAAGAGATACAGATCACACTTTGGGTCACAAATCAAGCCTCAGTAAATCTATGAAGATTGAAATCATATCAAGCATATTTTCTGACCACAACGCTGTTAGAAATAAATTACAGGGAAAAAAAAACCCTAAAAAACACAAACACATGGAGGCTAAACAACGTTACTAAATAACCAAGGGATCACTGAAGAAATCAAAGAGGAAATAAAAATATACCTAGAGACAAATGACAACAAAAACACGATGATCCAAAACCTATGGGATGCAGCAAAAGCAGTTCTAAGAGGGATGTTTACAGCAATACAATCTTACCTCAAGAAACAAACAAACAAAAAAAATCTCAAATAAACAATCTAAACTCACAGCTAAAGGAACTAGAGAAAGAAGAACAAACAAAACCCAAAGTTAGTAGAAGGAAAGAAATCATAAAGATCAGAGCAGAAATAAATGAAATAAAAACAAAGAAAACAATAACAAAGATCAATAAAACTAAAAGATGGTTTTTTGAGAAGATAAACAAAATTGAAAAACCTTTTGCCAGACTCATTAAGAAAAAGAGGGAGAGGACTCAAATCAATAAAATTAGAAATGAAAAAGGAGAAGTTACAACTGACACCGCAGAAATACAAAGCATCATAAGAGACTACTACAAGCAACTTTATGCCATAAAATGGACAACCTGGAAGAAATGGACAAATTTTTAGAAAGGCATTACCTTCCAAGATTGAACAAGGAAGAAATAGAAAATATGAACAGACCAATCACAAGTAATGAAATTGAAATTGTGATTAAAAATCTTCCAACAAACAAAAGTCCAGGACCAGATGGCTTCACAGGTGAATTCTATCAAACATTTAGAGAAGAGCTAACGTCCATCCTTCTCAAACTCTTCGAAAAAATTGCAGAGTGAGGAACACTTCCAAACTCATTCTACAAGGCCACCATGACCCTGATACCAAAACCAGGCAAAGATACTACAAAAAAAGAAAATTACAGACCAATATCAGTGATAAACATAGACACAAAAATCCTCAATAAGGGACCTCCCTGGTGGCACAGTGGTTAAGAATCCTGCTTCCAATGAGGGGACAAGGGTTCGATCCCTGGTCCAGGAAGATCCCACATGCCAAGGAGCAAGTAAGCCCATTGCCACAACTACTGAGCCTGTGCTCTAGAGCCTGGGTGCCACAATTGCTGAGCCTGCATGCTGCAACTACTGAAGCCCACATGCCTAAAGCCCGTGCTCTTCAACAAGGGAAGCCACCGAAATGAGAATCCCGTGCACCAAAACAAGGAGTAGCCCCCACTCGCTGCAACTCGAGAAAGCCGGCGAGCAGCAACAAAGACCCAACACAGCCATAAATAAATAAATTTATTAAAAAAAGAAATCCTCAACAAAATACTAGCAAACAGAATCCAACGACACATTAAAAGGATCATACACTATGACCAAGTGGGATTTATCCCAGGAATGCAAGGATTCTTCAATATACACAAATCAATCAATGTGATACACCATATTAACAAACTGAAGAATAAAAACCATATGATCATCTCAATAGATGCAGAAAAAGCTTCTGACAAAATTCAACACCCATTTATGATAAAAGCTCTCCAGAAAGTGGGCATAGAGGGAACTTACCTCAACATAATAAAGGCCATATATGACAAACCCACAGCAAACATCATTCTCAATGGTGAAAAACTGAAAGCATTTTCTCTAAGGTCAGGAACAAGACAAGGATGTCCACTCTAACCACTAATATTCAACATAGTTTTGGAAGTCCTAGCCACGGCAATCAGAGAAGAAAAAGAAATAAAAGGAATACAAACTGGAAAAGAATAAGTAAAACTGTCACTGTTTGCAGATGACAAGATACTATACATAGAGAATCCTAAAGATGCCACTAGAAAACTACTAGAGGGCTTTCCTGGTGGCGCAGTGGTTGAGAGTCCACCTGCCAATGCAGGGGACACAGGTTTGTGCCCCAGTCCAGGAAGATCTCACATGCTGTGAAGCAGCTAGGCCCATGAGCCATGGCCGCTGAGCCTGCACGTCCGAAGCCTGTGCTCCACAGTGGGAGAGGCCACAGCAGTGAGAGGCCCGCATACTGCAAAAAAAAAAAAAAGAAAGAAAACTACTAGAGCTAATCAATGAATTTGGTAAAGTTGCAGGATACAAAATTAATGCACAGAAATCTCTTGCATTCCTATACACGAACAACAAAAGATCAGAAAGAGAAATTAAGGAAACAATCCCATTCACCACTGCAACAAAAAGAATAAAATACCTAGGAATAAACCTACCTAAGGAGGTAAAAGACTGTACTCAGAAGACTATAAGACACTGATGAAAGAAATCAAAGATGACACAAACAGATGGAGAGATATACCATGTTCTTGGATTGGAAGAATCAATATTGTGAAAATGACTATACTACCCAAAGCAATCTACAGATTCAATGCAATCTACCAATGGCATTTTTTACAGAACTAAAACAAAAAATTTTAAAATTTGTACGGAAACACAAAAGGCCCCAAATAGCCAAAGCAATCTTGAGGGAAAAAAAATGGAGCTGGAGGAATCAGGCTCCCTGACTTCAGACTATACTACAAAGCTACAGTAATCAAGACAAATGGTACTGGAACAAAAACAGAAATATAGATCAATGGAACAGGATTAGAAAGCCCAGAGATGAACCCACACACTTGTGGTCAACTAATCTATGACAAATGAGGCAAGGATAAACAGTGGAAAAAAGACAATAAGACTCTTCAGTAAGTGGTGCTGGGAAAACTGGACAGCTACATGTAAAAGAATGAAATCAGAACACTCCTTAACTCCATACACAAAAATAAACTCAAAATGGATGAAAGACCTAAATGTAAGACCAGACACTATAAAACTCTTAGAGGAAACATAGGAAGAATGCTCTTTGACAAAAATCACAGCAAGATCTTTTCTGACCCACTTCCTAGAGTAATGGAAATAAAAACAAAAATAAACAAGTGGGACCTAATGAAACTTAAAAGCTTTTGCACAACCAAGGAAACCATAAACAAGATGAAAAGACAACCCTAAGAATGGGAGAAAATATTTGCAAATGAAGCAACTGAAAAAGGATTAATCTCCAAAATTTACAAGCAGCTCCTGCAGCTCAATATCAAAAAACAAACAACCCAATCCAAAAATGGGTGGGCAGAAGACCTAAATAGACATTTCTCCAAAGAAGATATACAGATTGCCAACAAACACATGTAAGGATGCTCAACATCTAATCACTAGAGAAATGCAAATCAAAACTGCAATGAGGTGTCACCTCACACTGGTCAGAATGGGTATCATCAGAAAATCTACAAACAACAAATGCTGGAGAGGGTGTGGAGAAAGGGGAACCCTCTTGCACTGTTGGTGGGAATGTAAATTGATACAGCCACTATGGAGAACAGTATGGAGGTTCTTTAAAAAAAACTAAAAATAGAATTACCATACGACCCAGTAACTCCACTACTGGGCATATACCCAGAGAAAACCATAATTCAAAAAGACACAGGCACCCCAGTGTTCACTGCAGCACTATTTGCAATAGCCAGGTCATGGAAGCAACCTAAATGCCGATCAACAGACAAATGGATAAAGAAGATGTAGTACATACACACAATGGAATATTACTCAGCCATAAAAAGGAATGAAATTAGGTCATTTGTAGAGATGTGGAAGGACCTAGAGACTGTCATACAGAGTGAAGTAAATCAGAAGGAGTAAAACAAATATTGTGTATTAATGCATATATGTGGAATCTAGAAAAATGGTACAGATGAACCAGTTTGCCAGCAGAAATAAGAGACACAGATGCAGAGAACAAATGTATGGACACAAAGAGGGGAAAGCGGCAGGGGTGGTGGTGGTGGTGGGATGAACTGGGAGACTGGGATTGACATGTATACACTAATATGTATAAAATAGGTAACTAATAAGAACCTCCTGTATAAAAAAAATTAAAATTAAAAAAAAAAGAAAAGAAACACATGGAGTACTACAAAAATAAATAAATAAAATTCAAAAATAAAAATAATAATAATAAAAGATTGGTACACTCTACCTGGCAATTCCACACCTAGGCATATATCCAAAAGAATTAAAAGCAGGGACCAACAGATATTTGCACACCAGTGTTCATAGCAGCATTAGTCACAACAGTTTAGAAACAATCCAAGTGGCCATCAACAGATTAACAGATGAGCAAAATGTAGTACATACATACAATGAAATAGTATGCAGCCTTAAAAAGGAAGGAAATTCTGACGCTTACTACTACATGGATGAACTTTGAAGACATTATGCTAGTAAAATAAGTCAATCACTAAAAGATAAATACTATATGATTCCACTTAAAGGAGGTACCTAGAGCAGTTAAACTTACAGAGGCAGAAAGTAGAATGGAGGTTGCCAGGGGCTGCAGGGAGGGGGAAATGAGGAAATATTGTTAAATAGGTAGTTTTAGTTTTATAAGGGGAAAAGTTAAGGAGGTGGATGGTGGTGATGGCTGCACAACAATGTAAACATACTTAATACCACCGAATCGTACACTTAAAAATGGTTAAGATGAGAAATTTTACCACAGTAAAAACAAAAAAAAATGGGGAAAAATGTGGCATATACATACAGTGGAATATTATTCAGCCACGAAAAGGAATGATATTTTGATCTATGTTTCTTTTAGTTCTGAGACTTAATTTCCAGCATGGTGGGGTGGGGAGCTCCCTACACCAACAAGCAATTCTTGAGACACCAGCTGGCTGTCCTACAATTCAACTCAGTTCTAACTTGTCTACCTGGAGAGAGCATCAGATCCCACAGGTTAAGGGCTCAGTCCCAGAGGACCATCTCCCCACCTCCAACTTCAGATGCCAGTTGCAAGTCCAGGTTGTTACCCGTGCTTTTGGTAAACTGGCTATAAATTAGAGGTTCCCACGATCTCCTCCTTGGATTCAATTAATTTGTTAGAGGGGCTCATATAACTCAGAGAAACATTTTAAGTACTAGATCACCAGTTTATTATAAAAGGATTTAACTCAGGAACAGCCTGATGGGAGAGATGCAGAGGGCAAGGTATGGGGAAAAGATCGGAGCTTCTATACCCTCCAGGAATGCACCAACCTCCTCAAATCACATGTTCATCAACCCAGAAGCTCTCTGAACCCCATCCTTTTGGATTTTTATGGAGGCTTCATTATATAGGCACGATTGATTAAATCATTGGCCATAGGTGACTGATTCAACATCCAGCCCCTCTCCCCTCCCCGGAGGTCAGCGGGTGGGGCTGAAAGTTTCTACCTTATAAACTTTCAAGGTTGGCTAAATGACAACCAGCCCCTGGTTCTTCAGTACCTTCCCAAAGTCACTTCATTAACATAACAAAAGACACCTTGATCACTCTCAACACTTAGGAAATTCCAAGTGTTTGGGGAGCTGTGAGCCAAGAACTGCGGCTGAAGACCCCATATATACAACAAATATATTTTGGTCATCTGAACAACCAAATATATTTTTCTTATAAATCACAATATTGCAATGCTACAACACGGATGGACTTTGAAAATGTTATGTTAAATGAAATAAGCCAAACACCAAAAGACAAATACTGCATGATTTCACTTTCTTGCAGTCCCCAGAATAGGCAAATTCAGAGACAGAGTGTAGAACAGAGATTACCAGGGGCTTCAGGGGAAGGAGGAAGGGGGAGTATTGTTTAATGGGCACAGAGTTGTTGTTGGGGATGATGAAAAAGGTTTGGGCACAGACAGTGGTGATGGCTACCCCGCATCGTGAATGTATTTAATGTCACTGAATAGCGTACTTACAAATGGTTAAATGAAAAATATCATGTATGTCTATTCTACCACACAAAAAATTTGTTACACTTTATTCAATTAATAAATCTAATTAATTTAAGATATGGAGGAAGCATAATTAGCCCCATTGACACTAAGAGTTTTAAATACCTTTTTCATTTACGAGGCTCCTCCACATCCAAGGTACTTTGCCAGCCAGTGTGGCAGTTGCTGGATTCAATCTCAGGTCTGTGAATCCAGAGGCCAGGAATAAAGATTTCCGCACCCATAAAGCAACCCCTCTCTAATAAACTGGTCAATCCAGTTCTGCTTGGGCTGAGGACAGCCTCCCTCCTGCCGGCGAGGGCTCAGGCTGCTGACCTCTCTTTACCAGAGTGGGTCAATGAATTGAATAACAATCTGGGTAACTTCGGCCGGCATCCTTCCTGAGCTTGTGCAGGGCCCCCTGGGTGTCTGTGGAGTAGCTTTGCCTGCAAAAAAACACCCCGCCTCCCTTGTCTATAAAAGGTGACTAGCTCAGAAGGTGTGGCTGAAACCAGCCAACAACAAAACCTCCCAAATCAAATGATGAATTTAATCCCACCTAGCATCAGAGAGCGTGGACATGAACCATCCCTTCCACCCTTCCTACTCTGAGGCAGAATAAACATAGATGCCCATGACACCAACTTTCCATCCTTCATGTATGCTGCCCTGTCCTGCTCTGCCAGGTGGGCTAGAACAACCTGTTTGGACTAAAGATCCCACCTTATATTCAATAACATCAACAACCTTTGGATGGGGGTGGGCACGTCTCCATAGACTGTGGATTTTAGAGTTTAAAGCATCCTTTGAGGTCATCTCACCAAATCTCTTCATTTTCCCAGAAGAAAAAACATAGGGAGGGAGGGGTGAGGATCACTGATTTTTTGAGCTAAAGATCCCTGGATTTGAACTTGACTTTGACACTACTTTGACATTTATATAGTCTTCAGTAAGTTCAATTATCATCTTTGGACTTTAGTTTGCTCATCTGTAAAATGGGGATAATAGTACCAACATTATAGGGCTGTTGTGAGTATTAAATAATATATGTCAAGAGCCTGGCACATGCCTCTCTCACTGTAGTTAGTATTCTCCTCCACCACCATCACCATCATCATCATCACCATCATCAGTATCATCATGAAACTAAGACCCAGGGAGATGAAGGATTTCTCCAAAATCATACAACTGTGGCTTATGGCAAAACAAAGTCTTGCACACCTGTGGGTTTTTCCATTTCATCATCCTGAGACAGCACAATTTCCTGGCCCTAAAAATTTACAGCACTTCATAGAAAATATTTGAAATTATATGGCTTTTCCACATCTCCAAATTAGAAGTCCAGCTTGATGTCCAAGAGTCTTCAGCACAGAAACAAACTTTTCAGAGTAAAGATATTGAAACAAATAATGTGAGCCTCCTTGCTCTCTGCCTCCACATCTGAAGCTGGAATTCTCAATGAGGATAGCAAAGGAGCTGGAGATGGTCCAGGGAGCTCACCTAGAGGGTGGGCACAGGACAGTTGCCCAGGAAGATGACTAGACTTCTGTTCAGGAAGCTAAAGGCTGAACAGAGAGTTCAGCAGAATTGTGAAGGGAACAGATAATAATGATCACGATGACAGCACCAACTGAGCGCTTAAGCATCTACATCCATTACCTTTTTCAATCCTCTAACCCTGTGAAATAGACAAAATTATTTCCCTCATGAATGAGGAGGATAAGGCCAAGGGAGTTTTACAAACTCATTCCCCAAAGAAGGCTTTCCAGGTCTCATTACTAATTACTAGCCATACCAGGATACCCACTCCCCAAACCTCTGAGCTCAGGCTGTCTCATACCATCTTTCCATCTCCAATGCCTTTTCTCATCTCTGTTTGCTGCAATCCTATTCATCCTTCAAGGTTTAGCAGGAATGTTATTGCCTCAGACTTTCCCATGCATAATTATCCATTTTGCCTTCTGACTCATTCGCCTACAAGTTCATCACTTACCATATTGTATTATAGTTTGTGTGTGTGTGTGTGTGTGTGCACTTCTACATTAGGTGTCAAGATCAAGGAGGGGTCAAGATGTAAAATCGGGTTTCATTTGCCTTTATATATTGCTTAACATATATAAAAGATGGTCAGTAAAGTTTGTTGGAATTCTCAACCCCTTGGTCACACAGCTTATCCTTGGAGAAACTAGAACACCTTCAATATAAACTTGGCCCTCAACTCCAAGAGCTCATGTGGATTTGAAGGACATTCTCTCCAAAGCTGATGATTAAAGTAGGCACAAATACACAGCTTCAAACTAGTAACTTGCCCTTATGGGTTCACTGAACAAGTGGACAAAGATACTTACACAAGGATGTTCATTACAGCCTTGTTTATAATGGAAAAAATGGAAGCAACTTAAATGGCCAACCAGGGAGAAACGGTTAAAGATATCTCCATAAAGATATCTCAGTGTGTATCTCATTTTCACCCAAAATGAAATGCTATGTTACTTTAAAAACGATTATGTACATCTCAGTGTACAGATATGGAAAGCTATCTGGGATGTATTCCTGATTAAAATTAAAAGTAGGTTACATAGCCACATCATTAATATTATCTAATTTAGGGTAAAAGTATGTAACTACAAACATCTGTGCATATGCTTAGGGAGGTTTTGAAGTGAGTTCACCAAAATTAACAGGATTATCTCTGTGTGAAAATATTTCAGGTAATTTTTACTTTCTTTTTTTATATTTCTGTATTCATTAAGCTTTTTGCCTTTGAGAATGTATTGTTTATGTAATCAGGAAAAAATATAAATACATTTTCGTTTGAAAGGAAAAAAAATGTACGTAATCTCAAAAGAGGTTTTATAAATTCATGGGTAACAAGGCTTCTTAAATATGGAGGGTATTGTCTTCCGTCCAGGAATTCTAACTTCTCCAACCGGGAAATGGGTGCAAGGCATGCCCTGCCTATCCCACAGGGCTGTGGCAAGGAGTTACTGTGTTTGAAAGTCTTTTGAAAAATAAAAAGTACCAGATGCAAAACACAGATCATCCTAATAATTTGATCATTGCTTATTAAGAATTTGCAATAAACCATGAAGGCATATTCAGGAGTTGCAATCTCAAACACCACCAGGAACCAGGCAGGACAGAGACGAGCAGGGTCTCTGGAGTCCAGGACCAGTGATCACTCAAGAGAAGCTTAAAATCTAGATTATTATGTGAACTCTCCCAATTTTTTAAATGTTGGCATCTCATTAAAAAAATGTCAAACATCGTGCCATCAGTATAAACATAGCCCCCAAATCACATGCTTGCAATTTCTGGTAGATATTCCCCTAACTTAACAGAAGGTCCAGAATTGACTAGTTTATCTCTACTTCACTGATACAGCTACATTCATCAGCCCAAGACTAAAGTACCTCTTGAATTAAAAAGAAAATTCAGTTATGCCTGGTCTAACTATAGAGTAAGATGTTTTATTGCATTCTTGTTTATTTGTTTGTTTGTTTCCTTATTCCACTCTTTTTTTTTTGGAGTACAGTTGATTTATAATGTTGTGTTAGTTTTAGGTGTACACATTCTTGTTTTGGGGGGTTTGTTTATTTATTTATTTTTGGCTGCGTTGGGTCTTCATTGCTGTGTGCGGGCTTTCTCTAGTTGCAGTGAGCAGGGGCTACTCTTCGTTGCAGTGCACGGGTTTCTCATTGTGGTGGCTCCTCTTGTTGTGAAGCACAGGCTCTAGGCGCACGGGCTTCAGTAGCTGTGGCACACGGGTGCAGTAGTTGTGGCTCATGGGCTCAGTAGTTGTGGCTCACGGGCTCTAGATGCACAGGCTCAGTAGTTGTGGCACACGGGATGAGTTGCTCCGCGGCATGTGGGATCTTCCCAGACCAGGGCTCAAGCCCGTGTTCCCTGCATTGGCAGGCTGATTCTTAACCACTGCACCACCAGGGAAGTCCCACATTCTTGTTTTAATTGATAGCTTTTATATGACATAAAAAGTAACATGTGATTAACTGAACATTTGACAAAACTAAATAGTCCACAAATCCTAATCATGCCAAACGACAGAATTCTAAATACGTGTCTTATATTAACCTTTGCATATATATGTGTATCTGTGTGTGTACATATATTTGCAGATATGTATGGTCAAAATATCTACAAAAGAGTATGTTTCAAAGCCATAGAAAGCATATTTGTCCTTTGAAAAAAACTCTGCTTTTTATTTTTAATCTCAGTTTGAAAGATACGAGCTAAATATTGTTGGATAGAATATTAATGAGGTTCAGCCTCTAATTAAGGTTAAAGCTTGATTACTTCCAACATCATATTGAGATACAGGAAAATACTCCCAAATAATTATATATGGATGGATGGACAGATTGAATGATTAATGAATTTGAAGAAAGCTTATAAAAACATATTTAATGTAATAAAAAAGAGAGTGAAATCATAGATACAGAAAATAAAGGCTGGGCAGTAGGATAATGTCAGGGAAAGTTCACACACAGAGACTCAAGGTGCCAGCCCTACACAATCATTGACTACAGGCTGCAAGCTCAGCTCCCAGCTGTCAAAACAATAGTGATGCTATTCATCACTTATTCCCAATGTGTCATGATTACAATCAACTGTCTTTGCTCTCCTGGTGACAAAACTAAATGAAATAATGTCTCTCCTATGACTCCAAGCTAAAGATGACAGATCAACTAAAACTATATTGAAGATATTAGAAAATAAAAGACCAAGAATCTTGCTACGTTCCTTTATCCAGTATTCTGAGATTGTCTATACCCAGTTATAGAACTGTCCACTGACTTATTTTTTACCCCGAGACAGGCTCTTGCACACAGACACTAATCATCCACCCTCTTTCAAAACTACAATTAAAAAAAAAAAAATAGGAAAGACTGCATTTTAAACTAGGCCAGCCTTTAATACGTGCAAAGGACAAACAGTCCCAAAATACTCCCACCCACGCACCTTCATCTCCATGCCCACCAATTTCAGGAGGCTTTTTGTGCTGTTCACGTTTTCCAGAGTCCTAGGACTCTGATGAAAGCCGCTTTGACGCTTCTACTAAAGCGTGTGCTCTGTGGTATCTGTCTGGAGTGCAGGTATAGGGCAAGGGAGTGCCAAGCAGGAAAGAAGTCTAGGAAGTCTGGGGCAGTGGTGAAAAGCCCCTTTCAGGGAGTATTATGGGCTGAACTGCGGAGGCCAAAATTCATATATTGAAGTCCAAACCCCCAGTACCTCAGGATGTAAGGTATTTAGAGATAAAATCTTTAAAGAGATAATTAAGGTAAAATGAAGTCATTCTGGTGGGTCCTAATTCAATATGACTGGTATCCTTGTAAGAAGAGGAAATAAGGACACAGACACACACAGAGGGAAGACCACATGAAGACACGTGGAGAAGGCAGCCATCAACAAGCCAAGGAAAGAGGCCTCAGAAGAAGCCAACCCTGCCAACACCTTGGTCTTGGAATTCTAGGCTCCAGAATTAGGAGGAAATAAATTTCTTTCTTTAAGTCTTCCAAAGTCTGTAGTACTTTATTATGGCAGCTCTAGCAGACTATTACAGGGAGATTTTTAAAAGACAAAAAGCAAAAAAAAACTTGGTATTGGGGAAACCATTTGATGAGAGACCCTTATTGACCCTTAAGAGAACTCTTGAAGGAGAAAGATGGCCTCCTGCACATGGGGGCTGTTCATTCTCAATCCAACCTTAAAGTTTTGCTCTATTTTAGTGCCTTTCATTTGAAACTGGTTTTGTTCGTTTGCACAGGCTTAGATGTCTGCTGATTGAAAAATCACTGGTCATTTCCCACCATCTTGATGCTGACTATTGCAACTTAAATGCATGTTCCACAGAAACTGGGCTGGTGAGAGGGAAGATGGGATGGGGTGGCGTGAAGAGGGAACTGGTGAGAGTGTGATGGCCCAGGTGCTGGGCTGTGCCCCTGACATATATCAACTCATTCAATCATGTCACGCTTCAGGTTCAAAAATGGACATGGCAAGGTGTCATGGTTTGCCCAAGGCTGCATACGAAGTTGTGGTAGAGGCAAGATGTGACTCCAAAGCCTATGCCCTTAACCCCCACCTCTCAGTGAGCTCCCCTCCTTCCCCAAGGGGCTTCACTGAACACAGGACAAGTTAGGACTCTCCCAGCTATGACAGGAGTACAGCTGAACCTCTCATCACTTGAAAAGTGTGGTGGATCTCAAGGCAGCATTAAATCCAAGACTCTAATGAATCATCGGGGCGCTTCATCTCTCTTCTCTACTTCCCTCTGAATGTTGCCACATCTGTCCTACCAGTGATGGGTCCCCTCCATGTGACGGGTAAGATGACCATGAAATGACCAAGTTCACATCACACCAGCGTGGCAAGCCCAGAAAGGGGTAGGAGGCCGGCAATCCCATCAGCACCGGGAGGAGAGGTCTGGCCAGCTGGAGTCACATGACCGTCCCAGAACCAATGACTGTCGTTTGATCGTCCAGGCCTGGGTCATATGTCCACACCTGTGGCCAGGGCTGCAGTGGGAGAGCAGGTGGCAGGGTTTGTTACCAGGAAGAGAGAAAGGGGACAAGTAGAATTAGCTCTCATAAATTTAAAGACCTGAGTCACTAGTGAAGCGTGACCCGGGCAGGTGAAGGGGTTTGCCCAAAGTGTCACAGCTAGGGATGGGGAGAGCTGGGCGTCCGGACTGCAGGAAGCTGTTAAAGAAATACTAATGCGGGGAGTTGTCCCCTTTCAGAAGACTACAGAACGCTAATACCTTCTGTGTAAGAAAGGAGAGAGATAAGAGTGTATATTCGATTTGTATTTGAATAAAGAAACTCTGGAAGCACCAAAAAACTAGAGGTTTTTGATGACTTACAGGGGGTGGGGTGAACAGAAACCGGAGTGGATGTGAGACTTCTCACTGTACACCATAGGATGTTGTTTTTATTTTTTAACCATTTGAAAATATTACCAGTTTTTTAAAAAATATTTATTTATTTATTGGGCTGCACTGGATCTTAGTTGCAGCACGTGGGATCTTTTAGTTGGGGCATGCAGGATCTAGTTCTCTGACCAGGGATCGAAACTGGGCCTCCTGTACTGGGAGCACAGAGTCTTAACCACTGGACCACCAGGGAAGTCCCACCAGCTTTTTAAAATACAAAGTTAATTTAATTTAATTTAATTTAAAGCTTAAAAATTATCCATAGAAAAAGAGATGAAAGGAAATAGGCTGAAATGATAACAGTGGCTGTCTCTGGATGTTAAGCCTAAGCATGTTTTTCTCCCTTTGAACTTATTTACCATATTTCCTAAAATGAACATGTACTGTTTTTCACAATGAAAAGAAAATGAACTTTAAAAAGATCTGAACTGAAAGTCACGTGACATATGAAGCAGAAATCATAATGCTGACAATATCATCTAAATTTATTTTTCATTCCCTGTAAATCAAGTTGCCCTGCAGCCCCCATACCCCACCCACCCCACCCCCAATGCTCTGAAGCATTGTTTCAGAGGGCCAGGCAATTGTTGTGCTTCGAATTTCAAACAAGATTTGTAAGACCAAGAAAGTAGTTTTGAAAGTCAGGCTTTGTTGAGAAAAGGTTATTTCTAAATTCCAAACTGCTTCCCTTGCAAAGAACACCACGTGGTGGTCGGGACATATTAGCTACATTAAGAGAAAAGACAGGATTTTAACAGGAGGGGAGTTCTCCGTGCTTCCTCTCCTCAGGTCTAAAGGATGGCACCATCCTTTATACAGGGAGATGTATCTCCCTGTATACATCCTGTATACAGGGAAATACAGTCCAAGTGGGATGGTGACACCCATTGGCCTGGCCTGATCTCTGAAGGACCCAGCAATCCCACCTTGGCCATCCAGAAATAAAAAAGAGAAAGGTACATCCATCAAGGTACATCGAGGGGAAGGGAACTGTATGTAATGTGTTCCCCAAAATTTATATGTTCAAGTCCCAGCCCCCAGTACCTCAAAATTTAACCATATCTGGAGATAAGATATTTAAAGAGGTGATTGAGTTTAAAGAGAGGCCATTAGAGTGAGACTCTAATCCAATCTGACTGGTGTCCTTATTAAAAGAGGAAGAGGGCTTCCCTGGTGGCACAGTGGTTGAGAGTCCACCTGCCGATGCAGGGGACACGGGTTCGAGCCCCGGTCCGGGAAGATCCCACATGCCGCGGAGAGGCTGGGCCCGTGAGCCATGGCCGTTGAGCCTGCGCGTCCGGAGTCTGTGCTCCGCAACGGGAGAGGCCACAACAGTGAGAGGCCTGTGTACAGCAAAAAAAAAAAAGAAAGAAGAGGAAGAGTCACCAGGGTATGAGTTAATGGAGGGACACCCATGAGCAAGAAGGCCTCCATCTGCAGCTCAAGGATGGAGGCCTCAGGAGAAACCAACCCTGCCAACCAACACCGTGGTCTTGGACTTCCAGCCTCCAGAACTGTGAGAAAATAAATGTCTGTTGTTTAAGCCGCCCCATCTGAGGTATTTTGCTATGGTGGCCTGAGTTAACTAACACAGAAACCATCTCAAAGAATGTCCCCAGAGCAACACTGAGTGGCCAAGCAAGTGGGAAATGCCACCTGGTGTGGTCAGGTGCTCCTAGGCGGGTGAGTATCCATGGACCCATAGAGACCCGTGGGGTAGAACCAGCCTGCATTCAAACACACGACCCTCACCACCAAAGGAAGTGGAGAGATCAGAGACTTCAGTAGTGGGTGCTGCTGTGACCCACACACAGACAGAGACGGGTGAGCAAAACCACCCTTACACACACTATGGGATGCCAGGGACCAGGCCAGACCAGCCACAGCATGACCCATGACATGACTGCAGTGAGAAGTACCCCCCCAGTGCCACAATGCTAGGGGTGCATCCCCTGGCACCCAGAGGCCCCCGGGGAAAGGGAGGGAGCTCTGAAAGACTATTTTCCCCAAAGACACTGTTTACATTCAGAAGCATGTCAGATTTTAAGCACCTCTGACTGACTAGCTGTGAGGTTTTCCACCATATTTTTTTGCACCTCTGAACTGTGGTGGATTCATTTCCAACCAAACCCTGGTGATAGTAAGAAGTCATCTATAAATGAGACAGCAAGAAAAATGACCTCAACTTGGTCAAAGCCCTGAAGAAGCTTAAGGCGTCCTAGCATGGAATTTGAACTGTCTTGAAGTCTGTTGAACAGGATAGAATTCCAGGACTCTTGATGGGGCTTGGGTAGCACGAGCCCTCTCTTGAGATGTGGCACAGACCCCAGAAGCCATATTGTATGAGGTTCTGGTCTGTCTCTCCAGAGGGTGAGTTCCAGTCTAACGGCTTGGAGGTCTTCCTGCTTTTTTCCATTTTTAAAAGAGCAGATGTTCTCCTGGGAAAGAGATATTTAGCCACCCAAGCAAATCAGAGAAGTGGAAGAATGGAAATAAACCAGGCATCTGCCTGCCACGGTGGCAGTGCCCAAAGAAATCACATTAGCTGGAGGGGAACATCCGGCCCCAGGGAGGGCTGCACAACTTGGCACCGTTCCTGTCCCGAGGGAGCGACAAATACGACTGTCTTTGTTCTGGTTCTCGATGTGAAGGACGGTCTGTGGGAGTATTTGTCTAGTTTGTTGACTCTCATAAAAGACATTCATAAATTTATTCTTAGTGCCAGGGGTGCTTACCAGTGTCAAAGTGGAGTCTTTTCAGACAGTCACTCTGTGTTAAAACAAGCCACTCAGATGCATCTATAAATAATTGTCTGGGCTTCGTTTAGCTAGCAAATGTCTTTTTTTCCTCTCTCTCTCTCTCTCTCTCTCTCTCTCTCTCTCTCTGTCTCTCTCTCTCTCCCTCCTCTCTTTTAAAAATCAACTCTAAAATGATTTCATAAACAACAGGAGGAATTTCCCATTAATATTAAACTGTGTCTGGGTTGGTCATTTTAATAGAACTTTCCAGAGGGAGCAAGCAGTCCTTCCGTCTTGTCCACGTGAAACCTATTCCCTTTTCAGAATAAGACATCTGGCAACCCATCCTCACTAGGACCAGTCATAGCTTCCCCTCCCCACCATCCTATGTCCATCTCTTTCACTGCTTTGGCCAAAAAAGGAGGAGTAAAGCAGGGCTGTGGACAGCAGCAGCCTGAGCCAGTCAGGAGAACGTGTCACCACCCCGAGGCCTCCACATTTCTACTCTGACCTCAGATCTCCAGAATTTTACTTTTCAGGCTACCACCCATCTAGGCTAGAAAGGTAGAGTTATGGCTGTATTGGTTCCATTGATATAACAGAACTCCCCAACAGCCTCCTGGAAATAAGAGTGACTTAAAAGAAGACAGACATTTATTTCTCTTTTACATAAAAGTAGTCTAGAGATAGACAGCTTAGGGTTGGTGTGGTGGCTCCACAGTGTCACCTTCTGTCTTTGTACTTCACCATCCTTGGCATGTCACCTCATGGTCCAAGATGGTTGCTCAAGTCCAGGCATCACGTCTGCATTCCAAGCAGCCAGAAAAAGAAAGGAGATGAAGGGTATTCCCTCTCATTTAAGGTCAGTTCCTGAAGTACCACATACTACTCCTTCTTCTACTTCCTTGGACAGAATTTAGTCAGATGACCTCACCTAGCTGCAAGGGAGGCTGGGACTAGCCAGGCAGCAGTGCTACTTGAAAAGGAAGAATGGACATTGGGAGGTCACTAGTCATCTCATCCACACGATGACTGCACTTGATCACTTCCCATAGAGTCTTCCAGGGCCTACAGTTCCAAAGCCCCACAGAGTCTTGCCACTGTTCCTCTTTTTTTTTTTTTTTTTAAAGATTTTCAGTTTTCACATCTCTTCTCCTCAAAACTCACTTTCTAACCTTCACTCTTTGTTTCTCAGAGTTGGGATTCTGAGAAGTTGCACCACCAGACTGAATTCAAGCTTAGTTCTGACCAGGTCAGGACCACATGTTGTCTTAAACTGCTGCCCTGTGGGCCTTCTCTTATGCTCGGAAAGTCTTAAGAAGCCAGGCATGGAAATCACCCCAGGAGGATCCCTGCAAGTTCAACTTGAAAGCAAAACTTGAGTCTTGCTTCATCACTGCTTCACTCAGGGAACACACATCTTCCAGCCTTTATGGTCCACACTAGGGAAGGTGCCAAAAGCCACGGGGAGCGCAGAGTTTCTCTGGCTGGGAGCAACAGTGAGCCCCATTGATGGATGAAGCCATTGCCTGGACAGACCTGCTCATGTCGTGGACAGTCTCCTGCTCCTTGGGTCCACCCTGGATTCTAAAGACCAACCACAGTGAGGACCCCACCCCTTGTCTGAGACCCAGACGCTGCCCCTGCCTTGTCACGTGGGATTTCAGCAGACCATACATGGCGTGTATTCGCTGCCCTCCTGATGCCCTCCTGCCCTTCTGGACCACGCCACCAGTCCAGCTCAGCACCTGCTGTGCTCCACACCAACTTCATTACTGCCAGAGACAAATGCTGTTGAGCATCAAGTGTCAGAACAACATGCTCCACGTGAAATTCACCCACCCACCCTGCATGGATCACCTGAGTAGAGTGAGTACTAAAAGGATACTCAGCGGTTGTCAGAGAAAGATGAGGTCTGAAAACTACAAGTAGGAATGGCAAGGAAAAATAAGCCACAAAGCAGCCTTGCTTAAACTGCATTCAGTGACATACCAGTGCCATGCAATGTTGAAAGGCGTTTCCACCCCCAAAAGCACAGTCAGCTAAGTTTGGAAATTGCTGCCACTAGAGATTCATACTTTAGCAAATTAAAGGCTCTGAGAAGGCCTGCAGTAAAGAAAGCTGTTTATTTCCCTATTTAGCCCAGCCTTTCCTAAACCGTTTAACTACCCCCTTTTCCTTCTGGAATGTCTATTACTGTCTCGTGAAACCAATGTTCATCAGAATACTGGATGATGCCGTAATATACTGAGGGCCACAGCTACCTCTCTGGCTCTGGAATCAAATCACCAGCATTCAAATCCTTGCTCTAGCAGTTTTTAGTGATGTGACCTTGGGCATGTTACTCCTTGTGCTTTCATTTTCTCATCAGTAGAAGGGGGGTAAGAATAGCATCTGCTTCCTAGAGTGGTGTGAGGATTAAATAAGTTAATGCACGTGGAATGCTTAGAACAGTTAGAATAAATGTTAGTGGTGATGAGGATGATGATATGATGATGATGGTGATGATGATGATAATGATGAAGGAGGGGGGGAGAAGAAGAAAGAGGGGGAGAGGGAGGGGAAGGGGGGGGAAAGAGGAGGAAGAAGAAGGCAATAACCCTGTTATTGGAAGGTTTTCCACAGTTTACAAGAATGGCTTATTTGTTAGTTGATTGTTTATTTCCTGGACCCCACGAAACGTAAGCTCCACCAGGGCAAGCATCTTAGCTTTTGATCACCGATGCATCTCAAGTGCTTACAACACACTCCTGATCTAACAGGCACTCAGTAAAAATCATGTTAATGGACACACAGATGGACAGGCTCAAGGCAAGAAGTGACAAGTTGCAATGTAAGGAAGATGAGATTTGGGAATTCCCTGGTGGTCCAGTGGTTAGGACTCACAGCTTTCGTGGCGGGACCGGGTTCAGTCCCTGGTCAGAGAACTGAGATCCTGCAAGCTGTGCAGTACGGCCAAAAAAATAAGAGAGATTTCCGAAGTCACAAGAGAGAGGGGCTGGAGTGATTTCATCTGGTTATTAAAGAAAGAGGTGGAAATTTGGGTCACTGAGATGGAGAAAGGGGTATCTAGAGAGTGATACTCCCAAAACCGACTAACGATGATTTTCTTTGGGGCTAGGATTATGAGTGATTTGCATTTTATATCTTATATGTTTTCTATTATAGATGTAAGTATAAATATATATAGTAATAGATAATATAAATATTTTATATATTATATATTTTAAAAATATATTTATATACATTATATATTGTTTGAATGTTTATAATATGCCTCCATATAACTTTTGTAATATTAAGTTGAAAGAGTAAAGCGAATAAATGCACACAGCAACACAGTCCAAGCCAGAAAGGAGACTCTAGCCCCTGATATCTGAACCCCTGGTTCCAGCCTCCCAAGTCAGGGACAGATCACATGAGCATCAGGGGAGGACGAGACATCTTTGTGGTTCTGCCACATGGCCCGGAATGCCTGACTTTGGGGCCTGAGCCCCAGTCTTAACCTATAGTCTCCTCTCCTAGTAACAGAGCTCCAGTGTTCCTTGGGAAAGTTTTACACGCACACACATACACTACTCCAGGGGTGAGGTGACCTAGGCCTGGTCACTCACAGCATCAGAGAGTTTTCAGGGGAGGGCATGACCCAATCAGAATTCATCCCAGGGCCCTTACTAGAAGCCTACTTCCTTACTGAAGGTTTTCCATTGGACTTAAGTCTGCCCAGTGCTGCTGGAGGCCATCCTGCCACCATGAGGAGAGCACCAGCCTGAAGATGGAGCCAGCACAGAGAAAGGCAGAGCTAAGAGACAGTGAGAGCTCCTGATGTGTCATTTAGACACCTGGGTGCAGCCATGCCTGAAACCTCCCCTGTCCTAGTACGATGAGCTGATTGTGTTTAGTTCAGTCTTCTCAGATCCAGTTAATACAGAGGCTTGAGTGTTTCCTGGACTGTTCCCCACAGGGAAAAATTCTGCTCACATGTCTCAGCAAGAACACATGCAGTGGAGTTTAATGAACAGAAGACACTACTGGAATATACAGTGTCCCTGCTCCATCCAGACCACACTCCCACCCCAGTGCCTTTTGCTGTTTCTGGTGCCTATCCCCCCACTTTCCACGTGTTTTTGTTTCCAAAAGCCTGAACCTTCGAGAAGTGCTTGGAGTTCATGTCCCTCTGGGTGGCCCGTGGCCAATAACTCTCTTGCTCAGCACCAACTCTGAGAGGTGAGTTACACCCTAGCAGGATCAGGCTTAAGCCACCCTCATGGGCTGTATCTAAAGCCACCCTCTTGCTTGGTTTCATGGCTTCTTCCCACCCCTGACCACCTTCCCTTGGAGCACCCACTTCATATATCACTGCACACAAATCCTCTGAGGGATATAACTGAAGACACCAGGCGCAAACCGGCCAGGCCAGGTGGCTCTGAGCACCCCCAGAGAGCAAGGGGCAGAGGAGCCTGGAGGTCATCTCCACCAACCCCCAGAAGACTCCACGCAGCACACAGGCTGTTACTTCTCCCCTCCATCCTGGCAGCCACAGACCAGAGAGTAAGCTGGCTCTGGAATACCCAGCACCCGGGTTGTGACATGGCAAAGGACACCAGCCTGGCTCCCTGCCTGCTGGAGAAGAAGGACGGCAGGGGTGATAAGGGACTCTCAGGCACAAGGTCTTTCCCCCCCACTGCGAGCCCGGGACTCAAAGTCAGTCTGCACGATGCACTCAGGTCCTGCCACTCTTCATCCTCTCCTTTGTCCGACCGCACTACCTCCGGAAGCTGCAGCGATCACCAGTGCCCAGGGACTGTAATAAGCAGCTCTCCAGACCCGTCTTGGATGGGCCACACCATGCCCTGTGCCAGGACCACACCTTGGGCCCTCCAGTTTCTTCTGTTCCTGGGGACATGGGCAGCCAGAGCTGAATTTCTAGTTCTTTGGCTGCCACTAGATAAGCTTTTATTCTTGGTGGTGGTGACTCTATGGTGCCTCTCCTGACTTTGTGGATAAAATGACCACGAGGAGTGTGTAGTCCTTGTCCCAGGATCAAGTGGGCACCGCAGCTTTTGTTTTCTCAGGAGCCACTCCCCCTCCCACCAGTAAGAACCCCCAAGATCATGTCACTTTGGAGGCTTCTATGATGAGCAGGTGGCATGACAAAATAAATACACACCTGGGCCACAGTGATTGGTTGCGGGCAGACCCATGACCATAGCCGGGCCAAGGAGACCTGACGATGGACTTGGGGGAAGAGAGATGCTTTCTCTCTGTTGGATGTGAAGCTGGGTTAAGCCTGGAAAGGCCAGAAGTCACCATGGGGAGGGTTTGCTCAAGAGGGAAGTCAATGCATGCTCTTCTCTATTGTTGCTGGGTTTTGTTGTGGTGATTCTTTTCTTCTGGTTTTCTGCTTAAGCCAGTTTGATTCGAATTTTCTGTCACTTGAAACCGAAAGCATAATAACCAATAGCAACACCGATGGATAAAGTACAAGAGAGGAAACTGCCTCTAGCCCCATGTGGCTTTGGTCAGGGCTCTTAACATCTAAAACAAAGGCAGTGGAGAGGTGATCCACACATCTGGGCTCTGCGCAGAGCACACCAACTTTGCTTTGCCTTCACCTTCCTTTCCACGGAATTTTCCTTCAAAACCCAGTTCAAACCTCCAGGAAGTCTGCCTTTCTCTCCCCAGCCCTTGGGGACACGTCCTGCTTTGAATTCCTGCAACATTTACCTGTCGGTGCCACTCACTGTTCTTATACCAGCTTGATATTTTCGGGTCACAGTCCGTGCATATGTGCTGTGTCCCCCCACCCAAAACTCCTAAGAGTAGCTAAACACATTACCAAATCCCAGGCACTGTGCTAAGAAACCCATTATATGCAAATTGCTATAGATGCTCACAGCCATCCTGCAAGTTGGTATCTCATTATCCCCGTTCGAAAGATGAGGAAGGGCAGCTCAAAGAAAAGAAGTCACCTGCCAGAGCTCACCCAGCCAGATGTGCCAAGACGGGGATTCTTTAAGATGATAAACTTCTAGGTCATACCATGCTGCTCTGCAGACACACACCCTCAGCCCAACGGTGCGTTTATCGCACATCGATTCCTCCCAGGCATCTGCTGATGGATTCATCTGTCGTGAGAGGGTTTCAGGAAGGTGCAGGTCAGGCAAGAGGAAAGACCAGTGGCATTTGGGGCTGCCTCTCCGGGCAGCCCAGGTCTGCGAGTGGAGGAGTAACTCCCTGCCGAGGCTCCCCCTGTCCCCCATCCCCCACTCCCACCCATCTGCTCTGCCCAGCTCCATTCCCTGCACAGAGCCCCATTCACTACCTGGCCAGGAGGTAAGGCATCCTTCCCAGGGAATCCTGATACAAGTCTCAGGCTCTGTGAGGGCGTCACAGCCGGCTAACAGAGGAGCAGTTCTCCCCTGGAACAGAAGAAATTCAGTCCCATCAAGAGCTCACAGTGTCAATCTGGGACCAAAACAACCCCCCCCCCCATTAGCCAAACCCTGAGCTGGACCCAAGCGTTAATTTTGTTACCAAGCAATGAAACAAACAAAAGTGGGGTTTTTTTTCCCAGAAAAAAAGATAGCAGACCAGTTTGAAACTGAGCTTAACCTGTATATTTTCAAAGACTACTAAACAGGTACAAAAATCAGACATCAAAATGTTCTGTGAATGAAACCAATATTCATCCAATCCAAGTTCTTGATTCAAATCAAGAAGGAAGGAGCATTTTACCTCCCTGTGTGGCTCCATGGTGTGTGTAATAGTGTTCTTGGGAACTTTGTGTGAAGAATAGAGGCTGGCTTCTTTTAAATGTGTTTTTTTTAAATGTTACTTTATTTTAACCTTCCATAAAGATGAATCAGAAACTTTCATAGCATTCAGTTCCCCTTGTATTGACAAAAGCGTTTCCAGATGGATCCATTGTAATAGCAGAGCATAAACGCCTCAGGGAAGAGGACAGAGCCTTGAGTCCTAGGTCCAATTGCCCAGGTGACCTCAGGCACGGTACTCTAAAGCTGTGGTCACCAGAAGTCAAGGGCAGGCTCTTGAACAGCCTGACTCAGCTCACCTGATGCTGGGCATGCAGGGGCCCCTTAGGCATGTCCCCTTTTGGAAGTCCTGACCCACACGAAAGCATCTGATCCCAGGTCTCATGCACCAGAGGAGAGCACACTGGGCCAGCTGGACTGTCCCATTCTCATTCCATCCCAGCCTCTGCACAAGCTGCTTACCGGGTCCCAGAGTAGCAACCAAGAGGCTGAGAGCCCCCCAGCCATAAACACACGCAGACCACACCAGTCCTAGGGCCTGTCGTGCAGAGAATGGGCAGCTGACGCCACTACCAACAGCTCGATGCACCACCACAGCATAAACAAGTGAAAATGGTCATTCCATTGACGAAAGATCAATCACTCCTGTTTTATAAAGACCAAGGGCATCCAAATGGCTGACAGTAGTTACTCTGGGGTATAGGAATGGAGAGCAGGAGGCAGAACCCTGCTTTCCATTTTACACTTGTATCCATCATTTGGACCCTTCATAAGGAGCATGTATGCACTGCATTTATAGCATTTAAAATAAAGGCTAAACGCTAAGCATACGATAGAGGCAGAAACCACAGAGGGAATGACTGATGGACTCCACTGCACAAAATTGAAAAACTTATGTGTAAAAAAAGAGAAATTACCTTAAATTATATTAGGAGAGGAAAATATTTACAATATTAATGATAGTAAATATTTACTATCTTAACATATAAAAAGCACTTGGGAGAAAACCACACTGTAATAAAAATGAGCAAAAGACATAAATAAGCAATTCATGAAAGAAGAAATACAAGTGGCTAATAAATATAAAATTTGCATCCCCACTAATAATTGAGGACACACAATGAAAAGTCAGATAACATTTTTGCCTATCAAATTAGCAAATATGTATCCAAAAAATTTATAATACTTATTGATAAGAGGACAGACAGGTAAAGAACCTCATACACTGTTCATAGGAGGGTAAACTAGTAAAAGCTTTTTGGAAGGCAATATTGCAAAGTCTATTAATAATTTTTTAAATATGCATAAACTTTGACATAGCTAATCCACTTTTAAGCATTTATCACTAAGGAAAATCATCATGGCCAAAGATACATGCATTTGGATGTCCAGTGAAGCATTGTTTATAAAAGCAAAAAGTTGGAAATAGCCTCACTGTCCAAACAATGAACAACTGGTTTAATATAACATGGCATTGTACACAGGGAATAACTATGTGGATATTAAAATGATGATAGAGAAAAATACGAAACAACATGGAAATGTTCATGATATATGAAGTGAAAAACACTGCTTACAAATGTTTGTACAATATGAACCCACTTTTATAAATAAATATAGCTATATATCCACATTGAACTTTTAAATATCTGATCGTCAGCTATTTAAATGTTCTCCTTTCTGTATTTTTTGGAATTAAAAATCTGTATTTTTTAAATAAAAAATACCCAGTGCCAAAACGCATCCAAGAATCATTTTCAAGTAATCAATTAGGAAACAAACATGTTTAACTCAACAAGTTAAGAACCAAAGACATATCAAATAAGATAAAGTAGTATCAATTGTTCCAAATAACCCCTCCAATTAATCTTCTATGTCTTTTTTTATAAGACCACAGAATCTGAGTTCATACAGATGAGGTCATTGCGTTGCAAAACTTGTTGGACGAGGACAACATTCTAAAGTCATAACCTACTCTTACCCACAGGAAAGAAGACAAGAAGCTTGCTCCCTTATTTTCTTAGAAGAAAACAACTGCATCTTGAAAACTCAAGGTGGAAAGGCCGAAGCCAGACTTCATGGGTTCTAGGACCAGGATGGTTTTGTTCTCCAATAACATTGCTTCATGCCAGTGTGAAATTCAGATTTTCAGAGAAAGAAAGAGGTATACTTAAAGAGAAAATGCTGTTTGCAAGCTGCAAAATGTTGATGTGCAACACTAAGAAAAGAGATAAAATAGCAACGAGGGAGAATTAGAGATCCTCAGTGCCCTGCCTAACTCTTCTGATGCTAGAACACACACACACACACACACACACACACACACACACACACACACACACACACACCTGGCACATAGGAGTTGCTCAGTAAATACTGACTGGCTAACGTTGAAGGTGAATTTCACTAGTATTACAACTCCTATTTGACCACATATCCTTAGCCAGAAATATCTTCCCTCTCAGTGCAGCACAAAACATTTAGGCTACAGAACTAAGACTTTCAGGACAATACAACATTGCAATTAAGGGGAAAGTTAGACATAAGAGAAAGTGTAAACAGGATGCTAATGGATTAATCCACTAATATCCCTTCTCCATTGTCTCTAAAGAAATCCTCCTAAGCAGGTGCTAACTTCCAGAAATTGCAATTGGCAAATCCATTAATACTCCTTGTCAGACACATCCACATGCTGGAAAGAAGGTCTCCTTAGTTCAGGCAAGTCTTTGGGGAAAGTCAGGAAGACACTGTTTTCATTCATATTTGAATTTCTATTGTAATCTTTTTTTTATTATGATTGGAGTGTAACTGCTTTACAATGTGGTGTTAGTTTCTGCTGTACAATGAAGTGAATCAGCTATCTCCCCTCCCTCTTGGACCTCCCTCCCATCCCCCACCCCATGCCCCCCATCTAGGTCGTCACAGAGCACCGACCTGAGCTTCCTGTGTTTTAATAGCATGTTCCCACTAGCTATCTATTTCACGCATGGTAGTGAATGAATGACTGTCCACACTCCAGAATCACAACGTCCCCTATTATTGTATTATTGATCTTTCCCCAAATCTAGACAAAAGCTCCTTTTGATCGTTGACCCAACATGTAGAGAGAATTTCATTTCTAACATATCATTTTTTTTACGAATAACGGGACTGTAAAAGAAATTTATCTTCACTGGGTTTTAACCACCCTGGGGATATTTTTCCACTGTTTGCGCATTTCCTACCAACCAAATCACATATTGTACTGTGCTGATGAGCACAGTACAGCACCTAGCCTGGAAAGGATCTGCGGCAAAACCTCTCTTAACCATAATGCTCATAGAAGGGGGTGTTCTGTTTTCTTTTAGAGCCCTGCTTGGCAGAAAGTTAAAGAGAAAACTTCCCAAGGGGAAGTTTCTGTACACAAGGTGGGTTTCAGAAGGTCTTCGGAGGGGATCAGATGAAAGTCTCTCCAATGTAAAGATGTTAAGACACTATAGCCAGTAAATGTTTGCTGAATGGGATGATGCTAGTATATTGAAGGTCTTAGTCTTGAGCAATGGTATAAAGGAAAAGGACAGAGAAAGGCCTTATGTCCAGAGCAGAGGGAGGACACTCAAAATCAGACTCACATCAGAAAGTCAAAATGCATCCACATCACTCTATCCCAAATCGGGATGCCCATATTTAGCGATCAGACTGGTTTGGTAAGTAAACAATCATTGATTGTAAACTGTTTAAAAATCATTTTACTAAAAGAATAGGGTGTGTTGTATACATGTTCTTTGTCAAACCCATGATGCTTGCCATTTTGGGCTGGAAATCTGGTTTATGCAATTTATACAGAGATTTATGTAACTTTCAGATGACTTTTGTATATATTTGTGTGTGTCTGCTCCCTCTTGTTTTGCATATGGCCAGCACTGAATATATGTTTGCTGCAGAAAGAGATAAATGAATGACTGCCTTTGGAAAGCAAACATTTCCAAACATTTGGCCACAAAACTGGGGGAAATGCTGATGATCTGATAGGCTATGAACCTGATCCACTCTCATACAACCTGAAGGATCCCATCTGGAAACATCCCTTCAAGAAGACCAAAAAAATACATAAACAAAGCAGAAAAAGAAGTGGACCCACTGAGGAGTTTCAGAAATTGGGAATAACGTTCAATTTCTTCCAGCTCATGTCTAGAAGTTTCCCTGAAGCTCTCCCCCACCCCACCCTGCGCTTCGTGGGCGGTCCGAGTGAATGGGTTCATCACTGGACAGATGCAAGATCATTTTAGGTGGGGCTTAGTTGCATATTTACTGTTAAAGCATATTACTTAGGTGCATATTACTGTTAAAGCAATTATAAATTTATTTATATTATTAATTTACATTCTCTAGGAAAATAATAGCCAATCCAGGAAACACTGCTTCAGAAGAGTGTCATCCAAGGTGACACCCCACAAGCATCCCTTTCAAAAATGAGTTTGAGGCCACGGTGCAGCTGGGGAACAAAACTGTGCAGCTCTAGCTCTGGGGCTTTGAGGTTTTTTTTGTTTTCAGTCCTCCCCCTCCACGGGACCCCCAGGATCCTACAGATAGCACAGAGTTAAGCTGTTACATAGGTTTTGGAAACACTGCAAATCATAGAGGTATAAGTGCAGCAGCCCATGAAAGGTTCCAAGAGTGTTTGCAGTTTACAAAAATAGCCCTTGTACCTTGATTTCACCTTTGTTCACATCTTGCATATTGTTATCCCACAGGACACACCTTGCAAGCAACTGCTCCACATTTTCTAAATTTTACTTTTGGGTAAAATCTGACCATGAAAAAGCTGAATGTTTGGGCCAGAGTATCTGGGGTTCTTGTACAATCATTTTTATTGGATGGGCTTTGCTTACATGGCATCTGCCTCCACGGAGGGATTTTTCTGGTGAGGCGTATACAACTCACCCTTCCGTGTATGGCAGCACTGGGGTCAGGAAGTCCTCAACTTCATCACACAGTGTTTCCTCCATGAAAACTTAGGGAAGAAAGCAGCCCAGCCTCAGCTCCAGTAAATACCGTGCTTCTGCTGAGCAAGCTGACACAGGTTCGGCTGATGGACAGTGTGAGTCCTCTTTTGGCTCTTATTTCCCTCTTTGCTTTGGCCGCCACTAAGCTCACAGCCAAACCTGTAGTCCACGTTCAGAAACTGCGCAGGACTTTAAAGCTCAAATGTCTTAGCACAAGTCTACCTCAGATACATTCTTATTGTCTTACCCTCACTCCTCTTCACTCTGGCATCCTTATTTACATAGGTTGTCCTGCTGTTTTCTATGTGTTTGCTACAAGGTGCCCTAGATGGAGGAGGGGTGGATTCATAGAGGTTTTGGCCCTCCTTTTACTCCGTGAAGACAGAGCAGGGAAGAGCATCTGGGCCACAGGATAGGAAAGGCCTGTCTGCACACAGGAAAACAAACATCCTGTTTGTTCCATTTTGCATTTTTACGGGGTTTGCTTTTTATACTTTTGGTAGATTGTGGTTTTCTGAAATTATTTGTTTGGGTGTAAATCACTGAAAGTGGTGTTTGTACATTGCTTGTCTATTTTAGCTTTAAAAAAAATTGCTTGAGTACTTAAAGCCTGGGTCTATATGTAGCCCACCTGCCCTCCAAATAAAAAGTCTGGCTACTTCTCTGAAAAATCTCAGAAGCCAATCTGGCCCTTCTTCCCTACTCTCAGCTGATGGCAACGTCTGACACAACTGGATGGTGGTTCACAGGCTGAGGCCAGCATCTTCCTGGCCTTCCATTCTCACCAGAACCCTTACTGCAATCTCCCAGCAACAGTAGCATTTTTACTATTTATGTACTATTGCATATACATATAAAGGAAGACACTCTAATCTTTTATGGCATCAATAGACTAGTATTTCCTTACAGATACAGTGCTTGGTTCCTTCCATGAATAATGGTGAGTATAGTTCTCTCCATTTACCAGGTAGAAAATCCAGACTCGGAGAGTTCAGGAGCTTGAGTTTGCATTTCATCCTTCTGTCAATTCCTCAGGAAGTGATGGGGAAGTTGGGAAGAGTGAGAAAATAAAAATTTAGCTCAGAATTCAAAGAGCTCAGGCAGAAAGGCAGCCTGAAATTAAATCATGGATTATTTCTTCAATGTCCTGCCCCCTCCTTCTTTAGCTCCCCTCTTCCGTTCTAAAAACCCCCTTTCTTTTTTTTTTTTTTTTTTGTGGTATGAGGGCCTCACTGTCGTGGTCTCTCCCGTTGCGGAGCACAGGCTCTGGATGCGCAAGCTCAGCGGCCATGGCTCACGGGCCCAGCCGCTCCGCGACATGTGGGATCCTCCCAGACCGGGGCACAAACCCGTGTCCCCTGCATCGGCAGGCGGATTCTCAACCACTGCGCCACCAGGGAAGCCCTAAAAACCCCCTTTCTACTCCGTTTTCCTTCCCCAGAAATCTGCCAAGAGGCCTCTACCGCTACTCTTCTCCACTTGCTCCAGACCTCCTAATACTTCTTTCTCTCTCAGCCCCAGTCCCTGTCCTTCCTTTCCATCCTCTGCTTCAAGGTCAAGGGCCCTGGGGGAGGCGGGGGAGAAGAATGTGATAGATTAATTCACTCTAAGTCTACTACAATGTTCCTTTCTCTTTTTTTCCCAATATTATTTTATTTTACTTTAAATTTTATCAGAGTATAGTTGATTTACAGTGTTAAGTTAGTTTCAAGTGTACAGCAAAGTGATTCAGTTATACATATACATAAATTCATTCTTTTTCAGATTATTTACCCAAATAGATTACAGAAAAAAACAACCCAATCAAAAAATGGGCAGAAGACCTACATAGACATTTCTCCAAAGAAGACGTACAATGTCCTTTTCTTAATGTATTCCTTCTCTCTGAAAGAGTTGCATTTTTTAATAGATTTGTTTATTTATTCATTTATTGGCTGCGTTGGGTCTTCGTTGCTGCACATAGGCTTTCTCTAGTTGCGGCGAGAGGGGGGCTACTCTTCATTGTGGTGTGCGGGCTTCTCATTGCAGTGGCTTCTCTTGTTGCAGAGCACAGGCTCCAGGTGCACGGGCTTCAGTAGTTGTGGCACGTGGGCTCAGTAGTTATGGCTCACGGCTCCAGAGCGCAGGCTCAGTAGTTGTGGTGCACGGGCTTAGTTGCTCCATGGCATGTGGGATCTTCCAGGACCAGGGCTCGAACCCGTGTCCCCTGCATTTGCAGGCAGATTCCCAACCACTGCACCACCAGGGAAGCCCCAAGAGTTGCATTTGTAAAAGAGACCACAGCACCCATACCTTGACGCAAACGAGTAAAATTTCTCACGCCGGAAATTCAGGCAGTAAGCAGGAAATTGGGGAAATATTCCAAGTTGCAGCAGCCTTCCAGGCACCCTGACTCCCCTTGCCATGGGAAAGCCCGAGGCCCCATGTGGCAGTGTGGTAAAAGAAGAAGCCCATCCCCATGTCCTCCATCGGGCGCCCAGTTACCTTTTATGGTTGGCCTGTGACAAAGGACAGAGCCATCACTGATGGGGAAGAGCCCGGGGTTGGGGCAGCAGCTCAGGACTGCAGGGATCGCAGCCCAGAGGAGCTGTCCTCACTGGCCCACCTGAGCCACACTGGGCCAGACCCAATTGTTCATCCTTCACGGAGAACTAGATCTACCGCTAGGAGGCAACTCATCAAAAGGCCTGGCCCCCATGGGATCCCTGTGGCTCAAAGAGTCCTCTGAGCCTCCTGGTTTCCTTGCGGGTGAGTTTCGTGCAAGCAGACTCAGCGCTGGACTCCAAACTGCCCCACCCCCTAGTGGAGAGAGGCGAGCCGTGCACCTCCCGCCCGGCTCCTGCCAAGACCAGGCAGCCTCCACCAGCTGGGTTCAGCGAGCCAGTGAAGAAAGGAGCGGGAGGCCCCACCGGGCACATCTGTTCTTCCCTGGGACTCCCCTGAGGGTCTCTGATGGCCCACACTCAAAGTTTTTCTGGCCTACCCAGTCCACGCCAAGTCTTAGACTGTGAGAGGTGAAATATGTGAATAAAAATGGAAAAATGTGTCCGCACACTCACACTCTCAATGGGAATACAAGGAGTTATGGGACCAGACACTGGGCGGCTTTATTCTTCCCTAATCAGCCAGATGTTTGGCCTGGCCTGGAGTGCACAGACCCAATAAAACGCTGCAGGCCCCCCTCAAGTTAAATCACCGCGCTCAGAGGCCCACGTCAGGCTGCCCTGTGACCCCAACAGTTCCGAGGCCTCAAGGAGGGAAACTACTCTCCCAGGCCGAGAGCCAGCTTGACATCCCATGTCTGGAGCTTGCCTCTGACACATTTGACATGGAGAGGACTTCTGTGTTTGCTTTAGGGGGTTGTTTTTAGTTTGTTTGTTGCTTTTCCATAAATTGACCAAAGTGTAAGAAAATTCCATTTAGAATTCCTTAGCTAGATGAACATTTGTGCTCCATGACTCATTCTTATATAGAGTTTCAAGGAAAGGTGACTGGGACTAGGAGAAGATGCAGCCTGTCCCACAGAGAGGAGGGGCACAAGAGAACATTCCAGGTATTCGACGGGTCCCCTGTCCCTTCCATACGTTGCATCAGTCTGAGCAGCGAGGCGGAAAGGTAAATAATTCCCCCAGACTTGGCCCTCCAGAAGCTCCCCCAAGTCTAGCGAGGGAGATAGAAGAAAGGGGGAGAAAAGTACCAAATTTATCACTTGCCTTGGTGGAGGAATGAACTACGTGGTGAAGGAGTTCAGAGGAGGTGGCATTTTGTTCGAGTGTTGAGGGACGAGCCAAAGAAACGCCCTCCTCGGGGGTTTTTTTAGAGGCATCCTCATCCTTCCACAAATATCCCTAACTGACTCAGTGCTAGAAGGCAGGCCAAGATGAAGCTTTTGATCCCAGGGGTCTCTAGAGGCTGCTGCTGACTCATGTGCCCCCTTTCAAAGTGCACTTCCCCTGGATCGGGGAGAATTATGAAGCAAACAGTGGAGCCAGTAGGGAGAAGGAAGATGGCCTCAGGGAGATAAGTCCAGCTCTCAGATGTTTTAGGGGGTCTCTAGAATATTTTTTTAATTAGTGCCAGCATTTAATAGTTGGACTACTTCATGTAAAAATTATCTTGAACTTTTCTCTTCTCTGAAAAAAATTGGAAGACATGGTGATACTGGGTGCATATTCTGGCAGGGCAGCTCTAGGCTGAGTAGGAGCTGCCCCCATCAGAGGGCACATGTACCAGTTAGCCTTTGCTGCATAAGAAACCACCCCAAAGCTTAGTGGCTTAAAACAATCATTTAGGGCTTCCCTGGTGGTGCAGTGGTTGAGAGTCCGCCTGCTGATGCAGGGGACACGGGTTCGTGCCCCGGTCCGGGAAGATCCCACGTGCCGCGGAGCAGCTGGGCCCGTGAGCCATGGCCGCTGAGCCTGCGCGTCCAGAGCCTGTGCTCTGCAACGGGAGAGGCCACAACAGTGAGAGGCCCGCGTACTCCCCCCCACCAAAACAAAACAAAACAAAAAACCCAATCATTTATTAGCTACTATTCTGGATGTCAGCAGTTTGGCCTGGGCTCAGCTAGCATTTCTTCAGTTGGTGCCGCCTAGGCTCATGTATATGGCTACAATCAGAGGCTGACAGGTGTTGGATGGGATACCTCAATTGTCCTCCACGTGGCCTGTCCAGCAGGCTAGTTCGGTGCTCCTCCAACGGCAAGATAGGGCAAGCCTCAATAGGCAAGCATTTTGCAAGCCTCTGCCTACATACCTTTTATTAATGTCCAGTTGGTTAAAGCAAGCCACAAGATCAACGAAATTCAAGGGTTAGGGAAATAGATTTCACCTCTTGGTAGGAGGAGCTACAAAGAATGGATGGTTATTTTTTTCATGAGCTCTCCAGTTCATCAGAGCCCCAACATTGCAGAAACTGTGGGCCTGTTGCCATTTCTCCTTGAACTTGAGCTGCTGGTTTTCTTACATCTGATCTTCCTCAAAACCTCACTCTACCTGGAGCCTTGCAGGCATCCAAGTTAAGGAACTAAACTTAGAACTCCAATCTTTTGACTTGGCTCAGAACAAGCATGCCTGACCCTTCTTCCACTCATGCACATGGGAAAGTGAAATGGATTGGATGAAAATAAAACCTAGAAAGAGGATCCAAAGTAGGTGGCTCTACTCAGTGATGCCAAAGGAAGGTCAGGATGGCCAAGACCCCAGGTGGTGAAAGGCAAAGCAGGGAGAGCATCAGGAATGCTGAGACAGACCACAGTGTCTGGCAAGAAAGGCATGATTGTAGAGGGGTGAGGACATGATAGAGTGCAAGGTTTACAAGGCAGCCCCTGGAAGAACTCACGAAGAGGACAACCGTAGACAAGAAAAGAGGAGAAAACTCCTTTTTTGGAGTCAGTTCTCACCCAACTGGCTCTGCAGCAGAGCACTCAGAGGTGGCACAGAGCCAAGCATGGCATGGCCAGGGAGATGGTGATGCCCTACACTCTACCGTGCAGGGCTCGTAGGGAACCCAGAAGATTACAAAACAGGATCCTTGGGGGATAAAACATAGTCTCAATGAGTAGACATTCCAGTACATAGTACAGAACATTTCCAGATGATACAAGAGGATGGCCGGGGAGGGCTCAGTACATGAGGGGGACAAGGGCAAGTTCCACCAGAACTAACGGGCAGCACCTGTTACAGTGCAAACCCCCTCTTTTCATGAGAATTGGTCGGCTTTTGTTCCCAAGGATACAAAAGTATGTCTGAAGTTAATAAATGTCTTAAAAGATTACACTAGAATCGATGTGCTAAAATACACATTGCACTGAAAGGCACATCACCCCTTACGCCATGTTCTTGACAAAAATGAATGAGTCTAGTCAAGTCTTTACACTTTACACTTCAATTCTAGGATACAGGACATACAGGGGACAGACGAACAAGTAAAGCAACAGCATGAAGAAACACTCAGATATTCAAACTGTGGGACTTTGTACAACTCAATTGGCCTATCTTGTCATGGTTATTTAAAAAGAAGGAGGGAAGCAGTAGACTTGTAAAATGAGACGAAAGAGGTATTTCAAGCAAATGCAATGCGAGAATGCTGATTGGACTCTAATCCCTAAAAAACTAAAATCCCAGCCATAAAACACATTTGGGAGAACAACACGGATTGCATATTAAATAATATTATGATTACTATTAAATGATTGCATGTGAATGATAAGGATAATGTTTCTTTGGCATGATAATGCTATTGTGTATATGGAAGAGAACCTTCTTAATATAGGAGACGCATGCTAGAGTATTTAAAGTCTGTGCCAGTTATTAAAATGCTGTGTCTTGACTCCAAACTCACCGTGCTATACTTGGCCTTGTGACGCTGGGTCTGGGACTCTGCAACCCACATGAGAGGATCTGCCAAAAGCGGGTGCTAGAGAGAGAGAGTACACACGGCTGAAGGAGGAAGAAGAGACTTGCTCCTTTCCATCTGCTTCCTGTTCCTGTTTTGCCCCCCAGCACTGCTTCTTCACCCCAGAAGCAGGACTTCTTTCCCACAGCAGCCACGAAATCCAGCCCCATAGAGACACGAGCACCCTCCAACCAGCCCCGTCCCTCCTCAGAGGTTTGGGTCCCAGAGCCACAACTCAGAGACCAGCACTAGCTGAGCAGCCCCTCAGCTTCTGACAGGAGAGTCTCAGAGAAAGGGAGCCTTCCTGTAGGTGTCTGGTTTAATAACCCCAATTTGTCCTTTATGCCACCAACCCAAAGGATGCTTCCTGAAACTGCCTCCACCATGATTCCTTGGAGTCCTCATTTTATTCTTCTGGTCACCTAGCCAATGACTTTGTATCTAGTTAAATCATTGTAGTAAATTGTCTCCACTCATACAGCAGGTGCAGTTTCTGTTTCCTGAATAGGTGAAGTGCCATAATGTTTGCAACATGCTTTAAAAAGATTCAGCCCAAAGGAAAAAATATCGATACAGAGATAGTGTATATAAGTATAGATATAACACACACATACACGCACATATACTGAGACAAAGGAAAGAGAGACAAAGTGTTGAATCTAGGTGGTGAGTACATGGTTGCTCCTTATATTAGACCTTCACTTTTCTGTGAGTGTAAAATCTGTCACATTAGCAGTTTAACTAAAAGAAGAAGATAAGGACAATAATACCTAACTCATGTTATAGCTATAAGAAGTAAATTGAGATACCCATTAGGGAAAAAAAATATTTTGCCATTTTCCCAAGTACATCTGCAGCCCCAAAGGCCATTTACCCCGTGAAAAATTCGGGTCTTGCTGGTCTGGCTCCTTTCCTGGACAGAGAAAGCACACGGATGTGCGAGCCGTAACCCAGTACCTGCCAAGAGCATCTGCACCTGCCATCACCCACAGAGGCTCTGACTTGACAGAATCCAGGACGGGTGGAGGGGGTCTTTCACATGGATCAAATCATTCCAGCAGAAAAGAATCTGTGCTTTTATCGAAGACAAAGAGGACATTTCAGAAACTTCCCTGAGAAATCACTTCAACCATTATGATCGACCCCATCAGTTCCAAACCTCTGACCTAAAACCCCTCATGCTCCAGACGAAGCCCCTTCTTTTTGCTCTTTCCTCCCACAAAAGCCCCTTTTTCTATGAAAGAAGGCCTCTCCTATACCTTATGAAGTGACCCTGCAACTGACTGAGATATAGTTGACATCTAACATGATATTAGTTTAAGGTGTACAACATAATGATCTGATATATGTATATATTGCAAAATGATTCTCATAATAAGACATCATTATTTCTTAAACACTATCTTCCTTTTCCTCCAAGCCTCTGATCACTGAGCCGCAATGAAAAGCTGGCCTCTCTTTCGGTCCTGATCACTATACCCCACACTGTGCTGGGTTTCCATCTGTTGTTTCCGGATAGAGATTTGTTTGCTTAATACCTTTGGTCAATCAGTGTATATCCCACTGCAGGTGATTTCACCAATATCCTTTCCTTTGTTGGCTCCACCCTCTACTGATTCAATTTTGGTAAACACAGCTGGTTTTACTGCCTTAAGGAAAACATTTGGCTACCTCAGCCCCATTAAATTTCACCCAGACAAGGAAGGTGTGTGTGAATTCTAATATGATCTTAAAATAGAAGGCCAGGGAGTCAACCGCCCATCTCTGGAGGCTCTTTGCAAATCTTGTCATGGAGATGACCACGAAAGAGGCAGTGCCAAGATGAAATAGCGAGCCCCACCCCAGGAAAGTGGGGTATCCAAAGTCTATGACCACTTGGCCCTAACTGCTCTGTGGTTGGCTCTGTTGTTTCCTATGTCTGAAACAGTCTCCCTGTCTTGCCTACCTCCTGAAAGCCTTCTCATCCAGTGAGGTCTGGCTCAACCGTCATAGCCCTCAAAGCTTTCTCTTGCTTCCTCCAGTGAGATGACAGATAGCCAATCGGCGAATAAACACATGAAAAGATATTCGTCCTCACAATCAGGAAAATGAACATGAAGACAGTAAGACACCACTTTTCACCCCTCAGATTATGTCGAAACAAAATGTTTGATAATACCAAGCCTCAGAAAGGGTGTGGAAAAAGAAAGATTCTCATATCCTGTTTGTTGGGCTCTAAATTGGTGGAGCCTCTGTAAAGAATAAATTGGAAATATCTAGTAACATTTTAAACATGCACACCTTAGAACAAGCAATTCTGCTTCTCATCACCCACCCTTGGAGAGAGACTCCTTGCACAAATGCACAAAGAGTGTGCACAAGAATGTTACCTGAGAGATATAGGGACAAACTGGAAGCAATCTAAACATCCATCAACAGAGCCAGAAATAAACTACGGTGCAGCCATTCTAAGAAATAGCGGGCAGCAGTCAAAAAGAACATAGTAGAGAGAAGCAAGGAGATCCAGTAGCGATGAACATGCCAGCATACAGATCTCGGTCTATGATACCATCCCCTACTAAAAGAAACCAGAGGTCCTTGGAGAAATGGATGATTCCAGGACTGAGGCAGGGTAGGTACAAGATGAGCCCGGAACATTTTTGTAATGCCAGAAAGTAATGAAATACCAAAAAAAAATATGGGTACATGTCACAAAGAACCAGGAAGGGGCTTCTACTGGCCAAATCTTTGAGTCAATAATAAATAGATAGATAAACAAATACATAGGGAGAAGGGAAGGCCCTAGCTTACAAGAGAAAGCCAAGCCCACTGGTATACGTGGAGGGATTGTTACAGCTAGCAAATCATCATTTTGCAACCATCTCAACAGAGATTGGTTCAGGCAAGAATCATGAAGTGTGGGACTTCCCTGGTGGCACAGTGCACTGGACTCTGCGCTCCCAATATAGGGGGCCCGGGTTCGATCCCTGGTCGGGGAACTAGATCCCACATGCATGCCACAGCTAAGAGGTCGAATGTCACAACTAAGGATCCCATGTGCTGCAACTAAGGAGCCGGTGAGCCATAGCTGAGCAGCCTGCCTGCCACAACCAAGACCCAGTGCAACTAAATCAATAAATAATCAATTAATTTTAAAAAGTTTTTAATAATCATCAAGTGATGCTAAATCTGGGAGGGAATATTGACAAGGAGCAGGCTATTTGCACGGTCTTAAGTGCCTTCCAATAGCCCGCATGATAGTTGCGGGGAACTATCAGGGGAAAAAAGGGGGAAAAAATAGTAGCTTTACAGTAGACAACTCACACCTTGCCCAGGTGATCAAAATTAGCATCACCAACGAGGGGCAGATGAACATTGTGAGTGTGCAGATGTGGTCCCCTGAGAAGGACCCATCACCTATATAATATTCTGGCTGAAAATGCCTAACTTGAATCTAATCATCAATCTAATCATGAGAGAACATCAGAAAACCCCAAATAAGAAACAGCCCATTTTATAAAAAGCGACTGCATTCTTCAAAAGTGTCAATATCATAAAGTACAAAGAAAGACTGTAAAAATTGTTCCATATTAATAGAAGAACAAAAAGACGTGACCACTAAAGGCAATATCTGATCCTAGACTGGATCCTAGATTGGAGGGGGAAATCCTACAACGGACATTATTCAATTAATCGACAAAAATGGAATAAAGATGGTAGACTAGGTCAAAGTAGCACGTCAATATTATATTTAGAGGAGTTGATAATTGCTATGTCTATTTAAAAGAATATCTTTACTTTTATGCAGTGAAGTATTTAGGGGAGCAGGGACATGAAGTACACTACTTACTTTCAAATGATTCAGAGAAGAAAATTATACTTTATCTATATAATAACATTAAATTATATATATAATGTGTGTCTATATAGTTATACTTATATAACTACATACATACAGTTACATACATATATGTACATATACACTATATACATACATACTCTATACTTACATATGTATAACTATATACGTACATATATATACACACATATATAACAAACGTGAAATCTGGAGAAAGGATATTTGAAGATTCTTTGAACTATTCTTATTCTTGCAACTTTTGTGTTTCAAAAGAAGTTGTCGCTTCGGAATAAAAAGTTGAAGAAAAGAATGATGTAGGTATGCATACTAACACAGAAAGAGCTTCAAGTATACTGTTGAATGAAAAAAGAAAATCTGCAAGATAATTCACTTAGTGTGATAGTTCCCATATTATATCCATTTGTACATAAGGTCTGGAGGAATACCTACCAAACTGATCATGTGGCTTACCTTTGGGGAAGAGACTGGGAGACCAGGGGAGCTGTTATAGAATAGCTCACCTGCGATGTTTTTATTTTTTAGAAGAGTTTATTTATGAATTGCTCAGGCAATTAGAAATAACTTTTTTTTAAAAGGCTAAAGTTGCCTTGCTGTCCATTCCCACTGCTGACAAGGATCACAGCTCAGGTTTTCTGAGACAGTACTCATTTAAATATTTGAGCCCACTCTCACGTATGACAGTCTCAGAAACTCTCCAGCTTTGGGGTTTAGGAAATCTGGTCAGGAAATGGCAGCGGCATGGAGTGTTTGAAAAGACCCTGGGCTTCAGACTCAAACCTGCCTCTATCTTTCCCATCTTTCACTGACAGTTAAATCTTAGGCAAGTGACAGACCTCCAGGAACCTCAGTTCCCTTACCTGTACAAAGGGAAAAGAATGCTTCTAGAGCAGAGTGGCTGAGCTTTAGGTACGATGTACATAATTTACGTGTCCTTAGCAGATGCACACAGAATGCCAAGCCCATCCTGGGGCTGGCACAGAGCATCTGTTTATTGTTATTCATTCTACCATTTTTAGTGATTTGTTTGCTCTGTTTATTGTTATTCATTCTACCGTTTTTTAGTGATTTGTTTGCTCTTCACTCTTCCTCTGTGAGCCCAGTGGCTCTTTAAGGAAGGGTCCATCCCTTATTCGTTCTCTGTTCCCAAATGAGCCCTCACAGAACACTCTGCAGTTGGCACCTGACAAACACTGGTGGCAGGGTAAATGAACCTTGGCACAGCAAATCTGGAGCAACGTGGAAGTATGCTGTGAGGCCTCAGGTTTACTTTACAATGATCAAATATAAGGAAACACGGCCTCTGAAGTCACCATGTAGAAATCTCTAAGTGCCAAGACGATGAAGACGTGACCAATGACCCCACGTGATCCAGAGCAACAGAGGTGAAAGAGCACTGTCAGCATTCCTCAAAGCCAGAGGTGTTATTTAGTAACAGGTATTATTTTTAAATGTTCTGTGGTCAAACATGTTTAGAGGGCTTCCCTGGTGGCGCAGTGGTTGAGAATCCGCCTGCCGATGTAGGAGACACGGGTTCGTGCCCTGGTCCGGGAAGATCCCACATGCCGCGGAGCAACTAAGCCCGTGAGCCATGGCCGCTAGGCCTGCGCGTCCGGAGCCTGTGCTCCGCAACGGGAGAGGCCACAACAGTGAGAGGCCCGCATACCGAAAAAAAAAAAAAAAAAATGTTTAGAAATACCAAATTAAACAAGACTATACAGGCTTATTCACTGCAGGACTTACCAGCCCGTTTAATATGCTAATATGCATCATGAATATCCAACCGTGTCATTTGCATCATATTCCAGGCTTCTTTGAGACTCCCTTTTTTTTTTTTTTTTTTTAAGGATCTCAAGGTCTAGATCCCATAAAATGTGCTTTGGAAAATGCTTCTCAGAGTTGTTTCTCCACTGTCAGTGCCTGGAAAGAATAGTTCTTAGTGGAAATTTAACAATGTAACTTGCCTACCTAACCCAAGAGGGTGAGGGAATTAACTAAGCCGTGAGTTAACCAAGCCGTTTTTAAAGGTCACTGTCAATTCCCCTCATATTCCTCCTGTTCCTTTGCCCTGCTTGTCCAAGGAACATGTGCAAAGAACCCTGACCAACAACAACAACAAAAAAATCATGGTTATGACGCCCACACTGAAAAGATAGACGGCAGTGTCATCATTCCAGTCCTTTCAGCTTCACTTAATCCTGTTCATTCCAATCTAACCAAGAGTGGATAGGACAAATGGCTGAAATAGCCAGGATCTTGCACTAAGGCCAAGTCATGGACCACAGGTAGAAATGCTTGTCCCTACACCAGCCGACTGGAATATTTAAGCAAATGTTCCATAGGATCAGGCTAAGAAAACCAAATGTCATACTCATGCTCATTATGATCTCAAAAACTAGGCCGTGTGACAATCCAAATTGTCACCTTTTTATTCATTATCTCTGAGTAAGAGAAATCTGTTATGCTAGTCCATCCAGCATTTTTGCCCCCATTTTGGGGTAACAGCACACTTTTGGGGGAGGAGTTGTTCTTCTTTTCTCCCTACCCACTCCCCGTTGCATAGTCTTGGGGGGCCAGTTAATTCAGGCTCCCTGTGCTCCCCTGCCCAAGGAGTGGGTACTGGACCCATGATAGGGTCGATTAGACCCAGTTCACCCGGAAATTTCGAAGCTAGAATAGAGCAATACAAGGCCAAAAAAGGTTAGACCCTGATGGTTGGTAAAGCCCCAGAGACAGCATTTAAGTCCTGCTACCCAGGTCCCCAGCATTGCCCTGGGTCCCCTCCTTTGCAGGACTCAGGCACTCAGCTTTTCTTTTGATCCTCAGTGCGCCCGATGTCCTGCCGATAAATTCCCAGAGAGTTTCTGTTGCTTGCAGCTGAAGAACCTGGCCCAATACACTGAGCAAAAGAACCTCAGCAAATTCCTACTTACCTTTCCTTTAACTGGACTTCAAATCTGAAAGTGACCTGAAAGCTTCCCTGACAGCCTAAACCTCCAAGTTTTGCACAAAAAGGTTACTGAGGCCACAAAGACAGTGTCCTTCAGTTCACTAGTGATGGTCAGGTTTCCCACCTGCCTGTGTGTCCTGAGCAGATTTCCAAACAACTTCCATTTTCCATTCAGATATAACCTAAACTGCCCTGGGTAAAACGTCTGAATTATGACTATTTTTCCTCCCCTCCTGTGCCAAAACTGGTCCTCCACCGCCACTTATCAAATGCTGCACGAGAGTGCAGGCATCCTTTAAATATTCCAGGGAATATTTGCATACCCCCCAAATGTTCACAGCCTGCCACTCAGCACAGCCTTTCGGCTCCATGTTCTGAAGGCTCCTGCCTTCACTAAGGAGCTCCAAGTTCTTGGGTTCTTGTTAGCGACTCCCCAGGGATCGCCACACCAAGCACGTTCTATTCTGAGTGTGGCCCCGGTATGTTTCATTCCATCAGCAAAGCACGAGTTTATTCTGGAGAGAGATGTTTTGGACACATTCATTGTAGCCAATGAGCAGTACTTCCTTATATGCAGAACACAAAATCATCACATAAAAATCTGACCCAACTGCCAGTGTGGGGTTTAAAATAAACAAACTCACCCCGAAAATTACCTCTCTGGGCTGGCCAATTTTGCACCTCAGAATCACAGGCCGCAACAGTGGTACGGAGTCTGTAAAAATCAGACTGCAGTGATCTTTGGTTCTTCGCCGGAGCGACTGGGGACCAAAGCTTCCATTTTTCTGTGTTGAGCCGGAGGTCTTCACTGGTCACTGGGCGTACATTTCAAATCCGAGCCCTTTGAAAAAGCAATGACAGAGGAAAGTTGGCCCAAGTTCTTCCCTGCAGTGCTGCACAGGACTTTCCAAGCAAGGGCAGGAAGGGAACCCAGACTTGCCTACATTCTCCAAGGGAGTCGAGAAGCACGCTGCCCTGCCCATACCCAGCTGGTCAGCCCTGTGCCTTCTCTCTCGCTTTCCCTCTGCTCTGCACATTCTTCGTTTCCTTCCTCATTTCAGGAAGCATTCTCCAAACCCCACCTACCTCTCCACCTCCCAACCTGAGTGGGGTGCCTGCAGCCCAGCCCACCCTGCTGTGCTCCCCTCTGTAATAGAACTCCATCATGTGGCTCTTTCAGTGTCCATTTATGGTCCTGCTCCCCCACTGGATGACTGTGAGTTCCTGGAGAGCAAGGGGTGTATCTGTGTCCATGTCCCCAGTCCCCAGCAGGCGCTCAATGAACAGAACAGAGCTAAAGACACAGAAGCACCACAGACACAATTATGATCACAACTCCTAGCCCCAGGAGGAAGCAGCTCTGTCGATGGGTCACACAGCTCTGCCTGAGCCAGACCCACCATGCCCAGGGAAGAGATGGCCTGGCCTCGCCATCCATAGCTCTCCACACGGCCAGCATCCCCAAAGTATTAAGATGAGTGGGACCTCCAGGAGGCTGCAAGAGTAGCATTTGAGATGAAGGCATCCAGAACCAGGCAGCTGGGTTCAAATTCTGCCTCCACTACCCAATAGCTGTATGAACATGGGCAAGTTAGCCTCTAGATGCCTTGATTTCCTTGTCTGAAAAGCGGGATAATTATAATACACCATCATAGGATTATTCCAAAGATAGGTGAGTTAATCTCACTAAAACACTTTGTGCCTTAACTATGCATTAGTTATTTTTGTTAGGGTATAATTTACATATGATTGTGTAAGTTTAAGGTATACGATGTGTTGATTTCATACATTTATATACTGCAGTATGATTATCACCATAGCTTTAGCTAACACCTCTATCACATGACATAATTAACGTTCCTCTTTTGTGGTGAGAACATTTAAAATTCAGTCTGTTAGCAATTTTGAAGTGCTGTATATAAAACAGTATTGCTAACTATAGTCACTATACCGAAAATGGTTTAGGAGGTACCAGACATAGCCTTAAAAAACATTCAATCAAGGGATTAATTCATTCTCAATTTTCTTTCAAACTTTCTGATTATTTCAAGGAAAAAGTAGCAGTTTAAAACATCTCTAGGGACTTCCCTGGTTGGCACAGTGGTTGAGAGTCCGCCTGCCAATGCAGGGGGACACAGGTTCGTGCCCCGGTCCGGGAGGATCCCACATGCCGTGGAGCGGCTGGGCCCGTGAGCCATGGTCGCTGAGCCTGTGCGTCCGGAGCCTGTGCTCCGCAACGGGAGAGGCCACAACAGTGAGAGGCCTGCATATCGCAAAAAAAAATAATAATCCCTAAAACCTGCTGTTCTCACTTTCAGCAAAGAGAAAGAAGCCCTCAAGCTCAAGTCTCTGGCAGATCTAGCTGAAATGCATAAAGTGATTTTGCTTTTTTTCATGGCAGTTGACACTGGCAGTGAAAATAAAGCAGATAGTGGTATAAATTTTCCATTAAAAATAAATCTATTGATATTAAATAGTGAGTAGAAAATAAAATAGTGAGTAGGTTCAAAGGAAAATATCAAGGAACAATGTGAGTACAGTCGACCCTCAGCATCCACGGGTTCCGCATCTGCAGATTAACCAGCCAGGGATGGACTGGGTGAATACACAAATGCAGAACCCACGGATACAGAGGGCTGACTGTACTACACCATTTTATAAAGGGACTTGAGCATCCTTGGATTTTGGTATCCATGGGGGTCCTGGAACCAATCCCCCACAGATATGAGGGGCAACTGCAGTTGCAAACATACTACAGCAAAAATCATGAAAGTGAGATCCAAATGCCTCAGGTGTGGAAAATACAGGTATACACTAAGGGATGCCTGGAAATAGAGGTCCCCCTAGTGTGTGCTGTGCCCAGATAACGCTCAGGAAGCTGACCAATGGCAAAGTCCTGCCTCCAGAGGAAGCCCGGACCTCAAAGGGCCCCTGAGACAGAGCACAGTACAAGATGGCAGACATGGCTGAACTCAGAGGTGAGTCTCCTGCTCATGGCCCTGGGTGACGGTCAGCAGTGGGTGGAACAGTTTAAGAGGCTCTGTGAAAGAGGGTGGACTGGACAGGCAGCATCGGCATCTACATACACCAGGAGTCTCACAAGAGAAAAGCAGACTTCACTTATGACCAAGTGAGGGTCAGGCAAATGCCTGATGCACTTCCTTGGAATCTGGTGTCTCCTGCATTCCCTGCTATCCATGCAACTGAGGGTAAGAGCTGGAAGGAACCAGTTTCAGGTGGTAAAGACACCCACTGGGCCTTTCCAAGCGGCGTTGCAAAACAACTCGATGGCACCTCTGGGCAAATGGGACATTCAACTCAAGCTATGGTCCCATGATTTTCTTTGCGTTTTTGGCTCATCCATCTGTGATGTTCATTGGAGGGAGGAGGACATAGGTGAAGAGGTCTAGTTTGCTTTTCAAACCAGTTGTGTTCCTTCTCCCTGGGACTCGTAGGCCAGGCTCACCCACAGACAGAGACTGCCTCCTCACTGTTCTCTGGCCAGCTGGCCACCAAAACTATGCCCTGGACATGCACGGGGAGGGCATGCAGGGGACTCCCTATGCCTCCTCCCTCAACCAGCACAAATGACAAGACACAGGCCAGCTCTCCAGGAGCTCCCAGGCTCTGGGGCAAGAGAGTTATATGAATAACTCACTCTAAAACCTAACAGCTACCACTTCTGAGGGACCTGCCCGGTGCCAGGCACATTATTGCATGCTCACGAGAAACTCCCCATTGCGCACATGAGGGAACTCAGAGAGGGGAAGTGATGAGCAGCCAGGATGTGACACAGGCTGTTTTGTGGACCCAGGTCTCTGTGCCTCAAAGGCCACACTCTTGCCATCCCACTGCTCCCCTCCTCAGCCTCACAAGGAAATGGGTGTCATGATGGTGCCATCCAGAGTGTTGGGAGATCACGGATTTAATTCTGCTTAGGGCAACGAGAGAAGCCCCCCAGAGAAGGTGATATTTGAGCTGAGATCTTAAGGACAAGTAAGGACTTGGTTGGCAGAGCAAAATAATCTAGACTATGTTCATTCATAGATTCATTCATTCCATGCTGTATTTCCATGGTAGGTACTAGGTACTAGGAATTTGGTGGTGAAAAGACAGAGCTCCTATCCTCCTAGCAGAGGAGACAAAAAAAAAAAAAAAAGAATGAATAAAGTTACCTCTAATTGTGCTGTGAAGAGATGAATAAGGAACTGAAATGGCGAATACTGAGGAAATCTATTTTAAGACAGTCAGGGGATGTCTTTCTGAAGAGGTGACATTTTTGCTGAGCAAGAATGATGAGGTGATGGTGCTATTCATATAAAGTGAGAGTGAGTGTTCCAGGCAGAAAGAATGGTATGTGCAAAGGCCCTGAGGCTGGAAAGGGAATTGTATGTTCATGGAACTGAAAGATAAGAATGTTTGGAAACAAGTGAGTCCAAGAAAAAGCATTGCTCAAAAGGAAGCTGGGGAGAGAGGCCAGAGTCAGATGGTGTAGGTTCTACTCTAAGTGCAGTGGGAGGTTCCTGGTGGATTTTTGGCTTGGAAGTTATATAACCCAATTTACCCTCTAAGATCAGGGCTCAGTTCCCTCATCAGTAAAATGGGAGTAAATAAGAGAATGCACAGAGAAATGCAAATCAAAACTACAATGAGGTACCACCTCACATGAATGGCCATTATTAAAAACTCTACAGGGCCTCCCTGGTGGCGCAGTGGTTAAGAATCCACCTGCCAATGCAGGGGACACAGGTTCGAGCCCTGGTCCAGGAAGATCCCACATGTCACGGAGCAACCAAACCCATGCACCACAACTACTAAGCCTGTGCTCCAGAGCCCCTGAGCCACAGCTACTGAGCCCGCGTGCCACAACTACTGAAGCCCGCATACCTAGAGCTCATGCTCCACAGCAAGAGAAGCCCACACGCAGCAACAAAGACCCAATGCAGCCTAAAATAAATAAATTTATAAAAAATAAAAACTCTACAAATAACAAATGCTGGAGACAGTGTGGAGAAAAGGGAACCCTCCTACACTGTAAATTGGTGCAGCCACTATGGAAAACAGCATGGAGGTTCCTCAAAAAACTATGATCCAGCAATCCCACTCCTGGGCATATATCTGGAGAAAACTGTAGTCAAAAAGATACATGCATCCTTATGTTCATAGCAGCACTATTCACCTGAATGAATAGTGACATGGAAACAACCTAAATGTCCATAGACAGATGAATGGATAAAGAAGATGTAGTATATACATATACAGCAGAATATTACTCAGCCATGAAAAAGAATGAAATAATGCCATTTGCAGCAACATGGATGGACCTAGAGATTATCATGCTAAGTGAAACAAGTCAGAAAGAGAAAGACAAATGCCATATGATATCACTTATAGGTGGAATCTAAAATATGACACAAATGAACATATCTGTTGAACAGACTCACAGACATAGACTTGTGGTTGCCAAGGGGGAAGGGGGTGGTGGAGAGATGGACTGGGAGTTTGGGGTTAGCAGATGCAAACTATTACATACAGAATGGATAAACAACAAGGTCCGACTGTATAGCACAGGGAACTATATACAATATCCTGTGATAAACCATAATGGAAAAGAATATGAAAAAGAATGTATGCATATGTATAACTGAATCACTTTGCTGTACAGCAGAAATTAATACAACATTGTAAATCAACTATACTTGAATAAAACAAATTTTTTTTAAAAATAAGAGAATGCATTTTTTAAAAAGTACCCTGCCTGGTCAGAGGATGGATTGAAGATGTTCTGAAATGTGAGCTTGCATCAGAATCACCTGGGGTGCTTGTAAAACTCAAGACTTCTGGGCCCCACTCCCCGAGACTCTGATGCAATAGGTCTGGGGGAGGCCCAAGAATATGCATTGCTAACAAGTTCCCAGGTGTTGCTACTGCTGCTAGTCTGGGGGCCCCACTTTGAGAACTCTTGGATTAGAGAGAACAATAAAGAAGTGGAAGGTGCCATTGGGATGCTGTTGCAATCATGAAGAGCTGATGGAGTAAAATGATGTCAGTGAGATGGAGAAAAGTGGTGCAGAAGAGTTTTATCCTGGAGGTGCCATGGACAAGACTAGTCCATAGATTGGCTGTTGGGGATGAGGGAAAAGGAGAAATCAGACACGAAACTCCTGGATCTCTGGATCTCTGCTTGAGCAACTTGGCAGTGATAGTGGCAGAAACTGAAACAGGGAACCCTTAAGGATGGGTGAATCTGGAAATAAGGGCTGGGACATTCTAACTTTAAGGTCTCTGCAATCCCAAAATGGTAATGTCAAACAGGCAGGAGGAGCCTTCATGAAGACAGCAGTCATATTTATCTCGCTTTCCATTTTATCCCAAGATCTGAGTCCAGGGCCTCCTGGTACATAATAAACTTTCAGAAACATAGGTTTCTATGTTAAAGGTTGAAGAATAAATGGAGGCTGAGGAACTAGGATAACAAAAGGCACTGGGGCACCAAATGCTGCCATGTTGGAGGAGGCTGTGAACATTCACTCTTGAGGTTTCACCACTGGACCAGTGGCACCACCAGCTCCATCACTTCCTGACCTTGGCGAGGGAGGTTGGGGGGTAGAACAAAAGACAGAAATGAGCTCCCCAGTTCACTGTAGGGCTCTTCTTTTAGAAGTCAGAGATGTCACATTTGAGCCTTTCTTGGGTGGGTTTTGAGACGGAAAGGTTTGAACTGTGAGCTTAATGAGCATGAAGACCAGAGGAATCTAGCTAACATGGGTTTTTTATAAAATAAATCATAGGAAAATCAAGCTGTGCAACTTGGGGAAATGAGGAGGGAGGGATGGGGAGACAGGGGGAGAAGACAGAGGACAGAACAGGAAAAGTGGCTTGACCAAGACTATCTACCCACTAAGGGTACAAGGGGCCAGCCTCCAGACCTTCACTCCCAGGCCAACCTCGACCCTGGGGTCCTCACCACATTTCAAGCAGGGATGATGGACCCTCGGCCTCCTCACTTACCAAGTTGTAAATTAAAAGGCTGTAATTCCAGCCAGGGGTTCTGGTGACATCATAAACCACAGAACCACAGGCTCAATTCACCAGAAGCCCCAAGATGGAATTACACCCTTTTTTCCTAATCCAGGCAGCTCTGGTCACTGCCATTTTTTTTCATGATATAATAGAAGTGAGCGATATTTTAACCATTTGCATGTGGCGTTTCTCATCCAGCAGTTGAGACTCCTCTCCCTTCTCCTCTCTCCTTCTCCTCTCCCACCCCGCTGTGTGCCTTTCTCCTAAGGGGTTTCCTAAAGGGACATCCCCTGCTTTCCGAGGCTGCCCCTCCTCCAGGCCCACTCCCCTCCCCTCTTTCCTCCACATCTCTTCTGCTTTTCTGTCTCCTCTTATAGACTAGCCGCACCGTGACTTCTACCTTAAAGCTGCTTTTCAAAAGAAGTGCGGTCTCCTCTGCGTCCAGGACAAGATCCTGGAGAAGAGACCCCAGACTGTGTCTGGAATACACTCCCCAAAGTAGCCTGAACAGGAAGTCATGAATAAATCCAGGAAGTTTACAGCTTAAAGATGAAACTTTCTGAAAGCAAATGAATGCTTCCAATATCTGTTTGGGTTTGGATCTGAGTCCTAACTTTCATAAAATTTTGCTTGACACAATGTATACCTGGGCATCACGTTACCTTTACCCCTGCTTCCCCACCTTAAGCTTATGGTTGGTACTTAAGTTCCTATGGGGGCTTCCCTGGTGGCGCAGTGGTTGAGAATCCGCCTGCCGATGCAGGAGACACGGGTTCGTGCCCTGGTCCGGGAAGATCCCACATGCCGCGGAGCAACTAAGCCCGTGAGCCATGGCCGCTGAGCCTGTGCGTCCGGAGCCTGTGCTCCGCAACGGGAGAGGCCACAACAGTGAGAGGCCCGCATAACGAAAAGAAAAAAAAAAAAAAAAAAAAAAAGTTCCTATGGGAATCTCACATAGCGGGAAAAACCACAACAAAGGGCAATAATAAAATCAGTCATCTGGGGGGTGAGAAAGGGAAGGATTGTGAGTTTGGGATTAGCAGATGCAAACTATTATATATAAAATGGATAAACAACAAGGTCCTACTGTATAGTGCAGGAAACTATATTCAACATCCTCTGATAAACCAGAATGGAGAAGAATATAAAAAAAGAATGTATACATATGTGTAACTGAATCCCTTTGCTGTACAGCAGAAACTAACACATTTTAAATCAACCATACAGCATTAAAATTAATAAAAAATGAAAAAGCAATTATCACTTGATGAGTACCTCCTATGTCTCAGATGCTTATCGTATTCTTCATCCCTTGCACAGAGATGTTATTTTCCTCATTTTATGGAGGAGGTAAACTGAGGCTCAGAAATGTGGAGTATTTTGCCCAGTCCCACAACTACTAAGTAAAGCCCTTGGATTTGACCCCAATCTGACTCAAAAGCCTCTGTATACATGCTCTCTCAGTATCCCCTCACATAAAATATTTTGAGAGTAAGTGTTTCATGGGACTCTAAAAGGACTTTAATAATTGATCTTCATGTAACAGCATTTTTTTTTAAATTTCAGAAGGGGTGAAAATTCTACATTCTTTCAGGGTACAATCAGAATCCAAAAAACCCATTCCAAATGTTTTGCATATTTTTTAAAAACAACAAAGTAAATTATTTCAAAAAGATTATGACTTCCCCCAAACTAAAAGCAAGCAAAAAAAAAAAAAAAAAAAAAGCTTAATTCCACATTGACATAATTTGGCAGAAACGAGGTTGACCAGTGACTCTCTTTATAAGGTGTCGTCCACGAAACACCGACATTGGAGATGGCAGCTTTCAAAAGAGCTCATTTGCACAGGTCTGTGTGCCCTGGCTGTGTGCACCATGCAGTGCAAACCTTGAGCTTCTTGGAGATGGCCCGCAGTGGGCGGGGCAGGCCACTTGGGCATCTTGGATGTCCTCCAATGGCAAGAGGGAGAGGAGGTGCAGAGAGTCCGTGCTTCAGGGGTTAAAGGATTTCGGGACTTTATAAAAATATAATGATACTTCTGCTGAACAGAGGCTGCAGCTCACGCACTTCGTAAAAGAAAAAGAAATACACTTGACGTCATTTCAGAACGCTAGCTGCAAACATTTGAAAACACAGCAGTCTTGGTTTTAGAAAAGTTGGACTAGAAGAGAAAAAAAGCGCCGGTTTTCTCTTCTTCAGAAAATGTATCTCTGCCTGAACAAGCACGTGTTTGGATGGTTAAAGGAAGATGTGTGAGGCAGTGACCTAATTTTTTTTCCTCTAGCATCAGGGATAGTAAATAACATCTTCCCAGAGACTACAAATGGGGAAAGATCGTCAGCATATATTACATGAGGCTACAATGTGGAAGTGAATGCCGCCGTGAACAAGCAGGCACCTTGCTCCTCCAACTTCAAAGTGACATGACAAAATCTCCTGGTGATGGAGAACAATTTATTCACTCCCAGCAACAAACATTTAATTACCAAATTAAGCCCATAGCATTGTACTGCAGGATGGAAAATCATCATCATCTTCTAAATGTAGAAAGACAATGAATTTGAAAACATCATGTGGGTTTTCCTTACAGGCTGAATGTCCAGGATCTCACTGGCTGTGCTCACATACACAGACCTTCAGGCCAAGCCAGCCTTGATCAACTGCAGAGAAAGCACCAAGAGTTCTGATGAGACAGTAGTTAAGAGTATGAGCTCTGGAGCCAGACTACCTAGGTCCAAACTTGGCTCTGTGATCTTGGGCTGTATAAGCCTCAGTTTTTTGTCCATAAAATGGGGATCAGAGTGCCCTAACTCATGGGCTTGTTGGGAGGATTAAATTAAGCAATACACATAAAGTGCTTATAACAGTATGTAGTAAACACTCAATAATTGACAGATATCATGAGCCTTTTCTCTCCCATTATTATGCTTGTGTTGGCTAGAACTCTTGCCAGAGATAGAAAATCGGTCTCAGACTTAGTTTACTTAACTGCAAAGTCCAGGGGAGTCCCAGCCTCAAGTACAGCTTGATCCTGGGATTCCAATGGTACTGTCAGGCCCTGATCTCTCTCTCTCTCTCTCTCTCTCTCTCTCTCTCTCTCTCTCTCTCTCTCTCTCTCCATCTCATCTCTACTTCCTCTGGCGTAGCTCCACTCTCAGACAAGCTCACCCCTCATGGTGGCAAGATGGCTGCAACAGCATCAGCCTGTATCCCTCCAGGTTTAAGTCCAGGAGGAAAGAATGTAGCTTATATCTCGGTAAATCCTGTACAAACTTGGGAATTCAATATAAAAACACCAGTACAAATCATTGCTCATCATTTCCCTGATTACTGACAAGGTTGAACACATTTCATTTTCATGGTATTTATGTCATTAAAGGGTATTAAGATCATCATTTTACTGAAAACCTTCATGTTCATCATGCACAATATGAGAAGAGCATATATATTTACTTTAGGGGGTGTCCCGGATCTGCCAAAATTAGAGGCTCCTCCCCTCTGGGCACAAGACCTTCTCTCTGATGATCTGTCGGTCTCCTGAAGCATTCTGCTAAAATAGTAACTTCGTGGTGGCCGTACCCATGCTCAACTCCATCTGAAAAACTGAAACCACAGCAATGCCCAAGCCCCTTCATCTCACATACTCTTCACCCCCAAGTCCCCGCCTGACACCCTCTTGGCTCCTGGGGCTGCTAATTTCCTCCAAGCACCATGGAGAATGTCTGGCTTTAGTGGTTCCCATTCGTTTCAGCATCATCTGAGATCAAGTGCCTGCTCTTTTCAAAACACTTGAAAACTTGCTTCCTTGGTTGCCCAAATCCCCATCTCTCAACAAAAAAAGTGCTGGGAGAGCTAACCTACCAACTTTTCTGCACAAATTTTCTGAACACCACGGTTCCAGGGGGTTCACTGTCTAATAGCCCCGGGAAGCTGGAGGCCAAAACTTCTCCCCACCAACACGCTTCATGCCCTTGGCTTTGCTCCCAAGCTATTTTTGGCCCAGGTAAGTCCTGCTCTCTTTAAGGTTTTGACTCATGTGTCACCTGAATCTCCAAAATTGGGGTTAGTCATTCTTGCCTCTCTAGTCCCAGGCCATTTGGCTCACATCCAGAAGAGTGCTGGGCTCAGATTGTTGGCTTTCTCACCCACATTTTCCCCCACCTGCTTACAGCTAGCACAGCATCCAACACAGAGTTCTAGCTCAGCACATGTTGGCTGAACGAGTCCCCACTTGAATGATGGGATATACGTCTACACCTGAGAACCTCATCATCCTCATGACCCCACTGAAGTGCTTCCTGAAGTGCAGTGTACATCCTCATGACTCATAGTAAGAAGCAAGGAAACAGGATTGGGCTTTCCTACTCTTCTTGTTTTACCAAATTCTGTGCCACTGAACATGGCTCAGAATGGTATCAGAGTGCCCTTATGGTGGTTGTAGGTCTGAAGAAGAAAATAAGTAGTTTGAGAAATCACTTCCTAGGTGCTTCCAACATGCAAAGAGCTGAAAGGAAAAGTGAGTATATGTATCAGTCAGGTTAGGCTAGGTTTTGCTGCAGTAACAAACAATCCCTAAATCTCAGTAACTTTTAACAACAAAGGCTTATTTCTTGCTCGTGGTACACATCCACTGTGGGTTGGCAAGGGTATCCAGGCTGATAGAGCAGCCAACCACCTCAAATAAGGTTAGTCAACATCCAAGAAGGCATAAAAATACTTGGTGAGCAGCATTCTTGAGGACCATAATAGGTAAGTTCTGGGCCTTGAGCCTTGTCTTTGTTGGAGGAGGAATAACATGTAAAGGAGGAATAAAAAGGGCATCAATCCTACAAAAGAGGAAAGAAAGGTGGGGGCAGGGGAAATGCTGGGGTAGAATGAACATGACTCAGGATCCCATGAGTGCATGATTAAGTCGCTGAGTCTAGAGCTATTGTTTGTTACGTGTGTAATATGTACCTGGTAAGCTCTTGCTCTAAGCTTTTGGATCAGTTAGGGTGCTCAGAAGGTTAGCAAGGAAATCCATTCTGGCCAAAGATGGGTGATAAAAGAGTGCTCCAAGGGCACTCACAGAACTGAAGGAAAAACAGATGAACTAGGTCTCCCAGTGGAAACCAGATCAGCTCCAGGGCTCTCGATGGCAAGACCAAACCACATCCTCCTCAGCTCCAGCTGTGTCCTGTCTTCACGTTGTGCAGGTGTCAGATTCCCTGCAGAGAGGCTGTGTAGAGCATGGCTAAGGTTCTGATACACATCAGAGAGGGGAGGCCAGGATTCTTTGACTGGCAACCCCACTAAGACTGCATGCAATAGGGACATCCCCCAGAGAGAAATCAAGGTGCTGCTTCTAGAACAAGGCGGAGTGATTGATGATGGCTCAGGCAAAACAGATGTTCCTAAAAGCACTTTAAATCCAAATGGATTCTCGCAACCATAACATGGGTATCACCCTCCTGCTGTTTACACACAAAGAAGCTGAGCCTTAGAGTGTAAGGAACGTCCCAACATCACACAGCTGGTAAGTGCATAGGCCCAACTCTTTGGGGGCCCCAGAGCCTGTACCTTTACCATTGTTATCTACTATCTCACACAGATTTGGCGGCCTTTTTGTTGGCATTTTTCATGAGGCATTAAAATGAGAAGGAATATAAAATGATCACATTACTACTAATCATGCAACCATCACATCTGTAGAACACTTTACCATCTACAAAGTGTTTTCACATATATGACCTGTTGGTCTTAAACAGTGTGAGGTGGGCAGACTCTCTATCATCCATCCCATTTATTGGATGAAGATGTAGACTCAGATCAAATGATTGGATGGGAGCTGGTGAGGGTGGGCCCAGCATTTCCAGGTCTCATTTTCAGGTGGAGGTGATGACCTGGGGCTTTCCTGGCAGGTGTGGGACTCGGTTTGCTGGTCTGCAGTGTGGGGCTGGCAGGTTGTGGTACACTTGGAGCCAGAGGGCAGGGTTGTGGTTGGAACTGACCAGGCACATGAGATGCATGGGAACTCAGAGCCTCTAAAGGAAGAGCTTGGTCTCTCAGCCTCACCAGGGGGCTCTCGGGAAGATTCGCCATTGTCAAGTGTGTGTAGGTCTTACTCAGTGGTGTTAGTAGAATTGGGGAAGTGTAACTGCAAGGAAGCTTGGCTCCCAACCCTTCCTGCATCCCTAATACCTGATTTAGGAGGTCCTTAGCAAATGTTCCGTGTTGTAAAATGTTAAGCTAATCATAGTGTTGGGGATGGCTGTAGAAGTGAGTTAAAAATAAAAGACTGGAGGAGCTATGGGTATTAAAGCTTTCCCTTCACTATCCTCAGCTTCCTGCCTGCATGCAACTAGCCACTTCTGCTCCTTTAAAGCTTAGAGGCAGTATGATGTGGTGGTTTGGGTTGACCAGATGTCTCCAGTGTCCCATTATCTGGTTTCAAATCTCAGTTTCATCATTTTCTGTTCTGTGATTTTGGTAAGTTATTCATTTCTCTGAGCCCATTTCCCCATTAGTAAAACATACCTAATTTGTGGGTATAAAGATAAAGTGAGCTAATCCACAAAAAGTACCTAGCATGGTGCTCAGCACATACGAGACTTTCGGAGGCATGCACATAAATAATAAATCAGAGACTGAGTGACTTGCCCAAAGGTAGATGGCTAGGGAGTGGAGGAGTCAGGATCCAGACCCAGATCAGAGTCTCAATTCTGAATGCTTCTTCCCTCCATGCCATGCTGCCTCTCAGACCCATGCTACTTCTCACAGGGAATTGGAGTTTCTGGTAGAAAGAGGTAAATTCATGTCTTATTTCACTTCCCACTGAAGCACTCCCAGGACTCATCACCCTATCTTCAATGGACGTTTTACCTCCATGAGGTGAAAGCATGATCCTTAGTCTAAATTTTTTTCCTTAAACTCACCTAGCCTTGCCATGGTCAGAACTGCCCTGATCCCTTAAAGGGTGCTCTGTAGGCTTGGGAATAACATAGGGAATAGTGTTTTTATACAGCACATGCCCACTTACAGAGAGGAGAGAATTCTTCCACAAAGAACCCCTAGCTTGACTCCGGCACAAACTTATTTGAACAATCAGAAGACACACTATCTCCTGCAACAGGGAGTCAAGAGATGGTGTGGGCTTCGGGTATGATATGATCAGGGCTCTCTCTGAATTCCTCTGGCTCTCTGGGTTCAGCCTTCCTCCACACACTGACTCTGCACTTCGAGCTGGCTTCAGTCATTGTGGCATACTGCAGCCTGTAGTAAATGCACTTGCTTACTTTTTATATCTAGGAAGAGAAAGAAGACTTTGTACCTCATTCCAGCTTAGGCCACATGCTCTGATCCAATAACTGTTGCTGGGGCAATGCCAGCAATCATTGGACTGTATCCAAATTCCTGAACCAATTATTGACAATCACCCTTAGGCCAATCAGGGCCTTGGGGCAGGGATGGACTCAGATTCTGTGGGACCCAGAGGCCTCAGGGGAGAAGTGGAAACCAAAAAACCAGCTTCTGTTGGGATGGAGAAAGAAAAAGTAGTTGCTAAGTACTCAGCCAACAATGCCCATCCCACAAAGACAGTGGAGGGCAGGGGGTGCACAGTAAGAAACTACTGTGCCTAGGATGCCAGGGGGAAAATCTCATAAAATGCCATATCTCAAGTCAAAACTCTAATATGAGATCACCACATTTAATTTAAGAAAAAAAGTGTGATAACAGTTGCTATTTATTGAGCAACATCAGTTGAACATGGAGGTAGGTACTTTCCCTACATCATGTCACTTAATAATTGAATCCTCACAACAACCCCTAGAATTTGGAATTATCACTCCTATTTTATAGCTGAGGAAACAAGGCTCTGAGCAGTACTCTGACTTAAAATCATCACACAACTAGAACAACGAACTCAGATTTCTGTGTGCAAAAAGCTCTAGCACAATATCTTGTTTGTTATACTTTGAAAACCAAAAGTAGGATGTGTGAGTTAATTTCATGTGAATCTCATACCATTGTCAAAAAGTAGGAAATAAATGACCTTCAGCCTCTGGGTCCATGGGAAAAAACACTGTTAAAATTTAAAACTAAAGTGCAAAGTGGGACCAGAAGAATTGGGGGAATTAGTAGGAAGCCATCATGCATATTCTTCTCCTTGAATATACAAAATTCTACTTCGATTTGGGGAAGGAAAGTGGGACACCACCCCCACTCCCCCCACCCAGGGCTAGCTTGTCATGTTTGGACATCACTATGAGAGTGATTTTAAGAGGTTGTTTTATGCTAACAGGGGCTTTGAAAAGGAGATATCTTTTTGGCCCAGCTTGTCCATCTTTCAGATGGGCATACATATATACTTAAGTGAGTTTTGCTTGTAAGGGGCACTTGACTGCACAGCTTATTTTGGGGTCAATGAGACTCCTGGCATAATAGCCATCTGGGGGGTCTTAATTGAGAAGGTGTCCCTGTGGCTGTCCCCAAGGGCTGTTGGAGTCCATATCTACTTCACTGCCCCTGCAATGGGAGTTGAGGTGGATTGGCCTCCTCTTGCTGCTGTAACAAAGCACCACAAACTTAGTGGCTTAAAACAACGCAAATTTATTACCTAGCAGCTCTGGAAGTCAGAGGTCCAAAATGAGTCTGATGGGGCTAAAATCCAGGTGTCATCGAGCCTATTTCTTCTTGAGGCACTAGGGGAAAATATGTTTCCTTGTCTTTTCCAGCTTCTAGAGGCTGCCTGCATTCCTTGACTAGTGGCCCCTTCCTCCATCTTCAAAGCACATTACTTCAACATCTGTTTCCGGGCTTCCCTGGTGGTGCAGTGGTTGAGAATCCGCCTGCCGATGCAGGAGACACGTGTTCGTGCCCTGGTCCGGGAAGATCCCACATGCCGTGGAGCAACTAAGCCCGTGAGCCATGGCCGCTAGGCCTGCGCGTCCGGAGCCGGTGCTCCGCAACGGGAGAGGCCACAACAGTGAGAGGCCCGCATACCGCAAAAAAAAAAAAAAAAAAAAAATCTGTTTCCACTGTCACATCTCCTCTCTGCCTTTGACCCTCTTGCCTCCCTCTTAAGAGGACTCTTGTGTTTATATTGGACCCATCTGGATAGTCCAGGATAATCTTCCCATCTCAAGATCCTTAATCATACCTGCAAAGTCCCTCTTGCCATATAATGCAACTTATTCACAGGTTTGGAGAATCAGGACATGGACATCTTTTTTATGCGGGGCGGGGGGGGGGGGGGCATTACCACATGAGGGACAAAAAAAGGTACCTTATGAAGCCATCATCCCCCACCAGTAAGGACTGAGAAAGACACTGTTTCTAATGGATCAGCTTAAAATGGAAACTAGCAAAAGAATATTCTGAACAGCATTGCTCTCATTCGGGATTTTCAATTTTCATTTGATAACCTTTAACAGAGAGAATTTTGAGACTGTACACACATATTCATATACAGTGACTGGGAAAATGAAGAAATCAGCTGGATGATTCAGAGTCCTAATATTTATTAGGCCTGATATTTCCAGATAAATCCCTCTCCCACTCAGATATTGTGAATTTGAATGACTATTTCCCCTTCCATGCCCAAACTCCATCTGTGTCTTTGTCATGTCTCCTCCTACCTGTGACTACTAACAGGCTGGCCCCAGTGGACTCTGCAAGCAAATAGGGAGATGGGTGAGGTCAGGAAATCTGGGAGGAGGGGTGCCAGAGTGGGGAAATGGGAGGTTGGGAGGAGCATCTCCTGTGGGGCAGGGTTTCCCAGACTTCAGACATCCAGGTACCATTTTTAACACTTTGTCCCAGATTGGTGTCCTACCTGTGCTACTCTTAAGTTAATATTGTTCTCAAATTGACTAACTTTTGGTGAAATAAGTTATTTTATCTGATATGAATTCCATAAAAGGAAAAACAGAAAGAATGTAGTAAAACAAAAAAATATCAAATATTATTAAAACAATTAATTGTTTAATCATTATTAAGATAAAAATATGTCCATAGGTTACCTAAAATATTCTTATTTGGCATACATATTAGAAGTTTTCAAACTTTAACATGCATACAAATTGCTCAGGGATCTTGTTAAAACGCAGATTCTAATTCTGTCCAGTCTGGGGTGAGATCTAAAATTCTGTATTTTTAAGCAACAAACGGTAACTCAAGTTTCAGAAGACTGAATCACACACTCATGGGACCCTGAAGCCTGTTCATTCCACCCCAGTATCCTCTCACCTCTACCTTTCTTCCCACCTCCATGAGATCAGTGTCCTTTCTATACCCCCTCTACATTTTATTCTCCTACCTCCATCAAAGACAAGGATGGAACTTAGCCACCATGGACATCAGGAGTGCTGTTTCCCCAGATATTTCCAGTTCTATCCCTCCAATACATGGTAGGATTGTACTTTCTGGTCCCCTAATGGTTAGGTGGGGCCTAGTTCTGGCCCATGAGTTGTGAGTGAGAGTGACATGTGTCATTTAATTTCTATTTCCCATCTGGGATGGTGACTGACCATAATGAAGATGGTGGCTGTTCTATCTGCCTAGGAGCCCTTGCCAACCCAACAATGAACATGTGCCATGAACAAGAAATAATCTTTCGTTGTTAAAAGCCACTGGGATTTAAGAATTGTTTGTTACTACAGCAAAACCTAGCCTAACCTCTCTGATACATACACCCTAGTTTAATCCACTTTACCCCTCAGCACTTTGCAAGAACGGAAGCATTTTGTAAGAGTTTTGTCAAATTGCTTATTTTCCCCCCAAAACCTAAAACTAATGTGCTAGCATTCTTATGCCATTTCTAGCCATGTTCAGTGGCACAAAATTTGGTAATACAGGAAGAAGAGAAAGAAAGCCCAATCGTATTTCCTTGCTTACTGAGCCACATATGAGCTGAAGTGGGATCCACATAGCAGTTCCTCTACCCCACAAAGGCCTACACTTTTCCATACCAGCTCTAGCTCCCAATCACCTTCCCCTGTGAAGTTTCTTTTTGGAGGTATTATACAAGCCTGCTGAGGGTGAGTGTTTTCCCAGATAACCAGCTTGGCTCATGTGAACAACGTTCACTCAGCATAGAAGGCAATTTCTTCCACATGGGATAACATTACCTCTCACTAGATCACAAATCCAGAAGCAAGGTAAACTAAATAAGTCACTATGGGAGAAGCACCCAAGTGGAGAATACAGTGAACTAAGACTAAGAAATGTAGGTTCTAATCGCAATTCTGATATCATATTTGTCCACCAGCCTCTTTTGAGGGCAAGTTAAGGAAACCTAACTCACACAATTTATTAAAAAACTAGAAAACAAAAACCTCTCCAGGTTCTCAAAAAATGTCAAGAAGAAACTACCTCCCTCCATGACAGCACACGGCTGTCTTTTTGTTGCCTCTGTTCTCAGATTTGCCTTCCCCAAGTGACAGCAAAGATGACCACAGCATGTCCAGGCTTACATTTCAGCAGCTCAGGAATCCCAGGAGAAAGGAACATACCCTTTTCCAAGGGCTCTATCAAAAGTCATAGAATGAAATTTCATTGGCCTGGTTTCAGTCACATGCTCACCTCTGAACCAATCACTGTGGTCATGGAAATACAAGTGTTCTGAGTGGCCAGGCCTGGGACACATACCCACCTCTGGTGGTGGAGGTTGGAGCAGCCTCAGTCAAATCACATGGACTGAGAGTTGGGAAAGGTAGGTCTCCCCAAGAAAATTAGAGTCCTATGTCCAAAAAGGGGAAATGATTGCTAGATAGACAAAAGCAGCTAGGAGCCACTCTAGCTGCAAACATCCTCCCATCCCCCCAATCTCAATTCTAAGTCAAATTCTTTGTCAATCTCCAAGGAAGCTGCAAAGGCCCTACAATGCAATGTCGTTTCAGTGCAAATAGACTGCAAAGTGACACTGACAATCATCCCAAAGTTGCAAGAAGTCATGAATTGCAGGAGAGTGATGGTGGAGAGCTGCTCAAATCAAATGGAAGATTATTGGCAAAGGAGGATATGGTCAAAGTCAAACAGCTTATAATTGAAAAGGAAAAGTCTGCAGGGATGATGCAAAAATAAGAGTTTCAAAAAGAATGATTTAAACATCAAAATTTGACTTCCTCAAATATTTTTGTCAACATTGATCCTTTTTACAGTAAGACTCTGGATATCAAGTAATGCATCTTATGATGTGATTTTTTTAATTACACCAAAAAAATAAACATCTGACTCATACTTTGTACATTCTAAGAGTTAGTGTACAGTTGCAATTATAAACTAAATTTGGTTAAGTGTATGGTACGTTTTTCCAAATTAAATGGGTGTGAAGAGGAATTTCATTGAGGTCTCGACCTTGAGCCTAATAATATGAACAAGAATTAGTAAACTTATTGGCCTCTTGTGCTCCCTCTTCTGAGAAACATCTGTCTTTGCCCATGTTTCTATTTTCTTTTCTTATTGATTTGTAGGTGTTCCTTTTATACTCTTGATACTAATCTTTGGTGTGTGTATTGCAAACATCTTCTCCTACTAAGTTATCAGTTCAATTTATTGAAGGTCTCTTTTAATTAACAAAGCATATGTCAAAGGGTTTTTGTTTACTTGTTTATGTGTTTGTTTTAGACTCAATAAGAAATATTAACCTCTATTTTAAGCAGATTTACCTGAAAGGTTGTTTCCCAGTACCAAAAACTTTCAGATTCGAGGACCTTCTGCAGTTCAAAATCATTTTTTCCTTCATGTCAATGCAAGATACTGATAAATTTTTACTCTGACTTTTTTCTTCAACATTCTAAATCAGCACTAGGAAACAAACCAATATTTTTCCTTGGGATGGGCCAGATTGGATAAATTTAACAGGATGCGTGTTTCCCTGACGTGATATGGTCTGCCTTAAAATTGATAACTTCTGGCAAGGATCTGCATGTTACTTTAGGTTCCTTCTTGGAAATTAGAGAACACTCTAGTTACATCAATATCACACTTAAAAATCATCAACTAAGTTAGCCATTTTCTAAGATATTTTTAAGAAACCAATCTTGTCATATTAGTTTCCAGTGTAGAAAATAGCATATTATCTTTATGAAAACTCTATGAGTACATTGGATTTCATTCACCTTCACGCACTCAAAAAATTTTTATTTCTCCATATGAAAGAAAAATGAAGTTAGACCCTTACCTCATACCATATAAAAAAATTAATTCTTAATAAAGTTCTAAATTAAAAATAAAATAATATCAGAGGAACGTTTTTATAAAATCTGTAGGAGACCTTCCTAGTAAGTAGGCATAAAAACTAGAAACTCCAGAAGAAAGAATAGCCAGATCCACCAACATAATATTTTTAATTTTTTAAGGTATAAGCTTCTTAACCCAATTAAAAGTGAATAAGAAATAAGGACATTTAACCACCAAAAAAGATACGATAGATCCTGGATTGATTAATTTGGTTTTCATTATGTCATTGAGAACCCAGGCTCTATGTTTTTTCACTCTGCAATCCTCAACTTTGGCTTTTGCCCTTGGGCTTGTCCCAAGATGCTACAGTTGCTGCAAGTGCTAAATCCTCCCTCAACAATGTCCAGAAGGCAGAAGTACCCAGCACTCCTTGGGTCCCTTGTGAAGGATGTGAAACCATCCCTTAGATTTCCCTTCTCAGAAACCACCAGTAGACTTCTATCATTGGGGAAGTCTACACTTCCTGCCTCTCAGTGGCCATAATCCCATCACAAACCTATGCCTAAAGCACACAACTAGTAGGAGGAGTAGGATTACCATAGTTGGCTTGAACTAACCAAAATTCGCCCTCTGGGACTGGGGAGAAGGCCATACTCTACCCCTAAAGCCCACCGCTACTCCATTAGCAAGGAAGAAGAGGGAAATTGCTGTTGGGTAAACAACCCACAGCACCTGCCATGGCTAATATAAAATCTCCTCCTCAAAGTAAACAAGTTTACTGAGTTTAGAATATGTGCCAAGTTGCCCTCTAGAAGCTCACAGTCTAGTGGAAGAGTTGGCAAACTTTTTCTGTAAAAGGCCAGATGATAAATATTTTAGTCTCTGAAGGTCATTTGTTCTCTTGCACAACTACTCAGCTTTTCCATTGTAGCTCAAAAGCAACCATAGATAGTGTGTAAACAAATGGACTATGCTCCAATAAAACTTTATGTATAAAAGTGGTGGGCCAGATTTGACCCAAGGTCCTATAGTTTGTGAACCCCGGTCTAGTGGAAAGATAAGTATGTAAACCAAAATCTCATAGTGGCCTGCAGACATGTTTTGTTTGCCAAACCCTGGGTGTAAGCAAGATATTCACTTTCTAAGATATTCACTTTCTAATTGACCATAGTCCCCACTATTCCCCATTGCCCCACACCATGGCACTCTCACATTTACTGTCATGATTCTTGAGTAAAGGTAAAAGTTGTTTCACCCAGAGTTCCAGGAAACACTCACTTGTTTATTTATGGCATCTCTGGGGACAAATTTTTTTGTACATAAATTTCATTAACAAATACCACGCAATGAAACCGTTTGTTCCACTGTGATCCTTGGTATACTTTGGGACCAGACACATAACACAATTTAACGGAATTATCTGGGCACCGATTTTTCTAGGCATGCAGTCCAGAGAAGCCCCATGATAATCCTTCCTCGGGAGTGATCAACAGCCCTGAGTGGTCCCTGTTGACAAGCTCCGTGGTAACCCAATCTCTACATTCTGCTGACAAGCCACACTCCCGTGGTTTATGAGCTCAGTGGAATCCCTGAATAGAATTATACCCTTTTATTGAGTCCTGAACCATATATTATCATGAATACTAAACCAGTTCAAATGGTCCATCTCCTCTGCCTTAACATTAGACAAAGCCTTTAGCAATTACCCTTCTCTTTAAAGAATGTGTTTTCTTTGGCACTGAATCCTGCTGAAACCTGATGTGCCTGGGCCTTCTGCATTTACCTCCAGGTTCCAAGTTAGGCTGCCCCCAACCCCATCAGTGTCTGGGGTCATTCGGACAAAGTCATTGGAAAGCTAAGTGTCTCCCCTTTCCACAAAGAAAGAATTAGCAAGGAGAATTAAAAGCATGGGCTTAACTTCAGAGGGAGTGGTTATAACCCTTACAAAGAGGAGCAGCTCTTTGTCACCTGACATCTTCAGGTGATGTCAAGCACTTGAGAAGCACGCTTTCCAACCTCAAGAAGTCCAAGGCTCTCCAGAAGGTAGTCCTTTCTGTAGCGATTCTAAAAAAGGAGACGTGCTATTTATTTTCATTCATTCAAGAAATATCTATTCAGCATCTGCTGTGTGTCAGATACTGTGCCAGGCACTGAAGATAGAGCAGGAAATGGAAAAGATCCGAATGTGACAGTGATGAGTGATGTTGAGGAGTTGGAAGTAGATAATAAATAGATCACCAAGTTCACATGAAACATGAAAGAAACTCGTCGTAAGCAATATGATGGAAAAGAACAGAATGCTGTGTGTATGAGTTCCCTATGGCTGCTGTAACAAAGCACCACACACTCGGTGGCTGAAAACAACAGAAGTGTATTCTCCCACAGTTCTAGAGGCTAGAAGTCCAAAATCAAGGAGTGGGCAGGGCCACTCTCCCTCCAAAGGCTCTAGGGCAGAATCAGGCTTGCCTCCTTCATCTCATGGTGGTCCCACATGCTCCTTGGCTTGTGGCTGCACCACATTCCAATCTCTGCCTCCATCTTCATGTGACTGTCTCCTCTTCTCCCCATGCGTTTCTCCTCTGTGTGTCTTTTTTTTTTTTTTTTTTTTGCGTTACGCGGGCCTCTCACTGTTGTGGCCTCTCCCGTTGCGGAGCACAGGCTCTGGACGCGCAGGCCTAGCGGCCATGGCTCACGGGCCCAGCCGCTCCGCGGTATGTGGGATCTTCCCGGACCAGGGCACGAACCCGTGTCTCCTGCATCGGCAGGCGGATTCTCAACCACTGCGCCACCAGGGAAGCCCTCCTCTGTGTGTCTCTTAAAGAACATTTGTTGCTGGATTCAGGTCCCACCCAGATAGTCCAGGATGATCTCCTTTTGAGATCCTTCACTTAATTACATTTGCAAACACCCTTTCTCAAAATAAGGTCACATTCACAAGTTCCAGGGGGCCTGTGGAACCCGGAACTTGGGAGTCTCCTTTCAATCTACTATACTATAAGAAATAATAATGGGATAACTTATTTTAGATCAGAGGGTGGGGTGGATCACCTCTAAGGAGGTGAGATTTAAGAGAAGACTTGAAGGATGAGGAGAAACAAATTATGCAAAGTGGAGGACAGTATGGTATGGTATGATATTCCCATACCATGCATAGACATAAGAAGAAAGGCATTGCTGACTGAAGGTACCATCTATGCAAAGGCCCCAAAAGCTGCTGAGTTTACAGCCCTCCAGAAACTGAAAGACCATTAGGGCCAGAGCAGAGAGCAGAGTAAGTAAAACGGCCTGAGATGTCCTAGGAGGGGTAGGCAGAGGCCTAGCCTGAAGCCACATTAAGGAGATGGGATTTTACTTCAAATGCAAGAGAGAGCCATTGAAGAGCTTTAAGCATAAGAATAGCATGATTAAATTTACATTTCATCTTGAAGATATTTTCAAATAGCATAGCTGGCCTCAGTTTAAATTGGGAGTTATTATTTTTACTGGAGTCTTGGCAATAACAAATGCATAGTATTTTATCATTTACACCAATAGATGCATTAACTCATTTAATTTTAAAATGCATATAACCCAAATACAAACCAGGGCGTCATGTGGTCCAGTGTCTGATATCTCATTTCAGGAAGTGCAGTTTAGAGATCAGAAATAATTAGAATTCTAATCTTTGCTGGCATCTCTTCTAGAACATCAAAGGGGATCTAATTCATAATCCATACCAATACTTAATCAAACCCTCTTTCCCCATTTCTCTCCTTCACATCTCTGATCTCTTCTAACCCACAAATTCCTCAGCAACCTCCTTCCTCATGCCCAGTCTTGACTAATTCCCCATCAAAGTCTCTCCCAAAATCCTAACCTAAGGCTCTTGGCTTATTCACCTCCTAAATCCAGCAGACAGACCCACAGCCTCCCTTAGTAGAGACAGGCAGAATCTGAGCACCAGGGACAGACTCCAAAATCCAATCTCCCTCTCTCTCTCTCCTCTCTCTCTGAGGAGGTATTGGCAGTAGGAATATAAATATAATTTAACGTCTTCTTTTTCTTCACACACCAATTTTCAAAATTTTAACTGTAACCTCCACGAGGGCAGAAACGACATGTTACACATTTTGCGGCCCCTACATTGTAGAGCTGACCTCTTTGCACAGAGGACACACAGATGCATAACCGGAGCTTGCCTGAGACCCTGAATCCTTGCTCTGTGATCAAGCATTCTTCCCACATCATCTATAAAGTTCCTGAGCTGAAACTGTCTGGTCTTAATTAAGCTTTGGCGACATCTGTCATGAGTGACTGGTGACATTTTTCCATCCACTCATCACTCCTAAAAATGGACTTGTCCCTGCTAAGGAGGAATCAACAGACCAAGGCAGCCTAGAGCATAGGTGAGGGAGGGTACAGCGGTCATCCAGGGGGATGTGCAGGGGGAGAGAGGCCGCTGCCACACTGGGTACCCTGCTCCCAATGGCAGGCAGTGTGGACAGCAAAATCCCCTTCCATCAGAAGCATGTTCTATCGGTGAGACACAATCCTAACAGGATAGCAGAGGCTAGCAGAGAGAGATGATCTCCAGGAAAAGCTTGGAAAGGCCAAGAGGCTGTGTACTTCTCCATGGACTGCAGGCTCCTTCAGGGCAGGAACTGTGCTTAATTCAACTCTGTACTTCCTGCCCCCTCTCCGAACTCCATCTCCTGGCTCCTAGGCCCCCATAGCCTTGGACCCAGCACACTGTGAAGCTGGTGGTGTGGTTGGTTGCATGGTTGGTTAAATGAGCAACTAAAATCTCTAACAAGAGCCTTCCCAAGAGCTGTTCCTCTGAGACTTGACAAAAGCCTTAAGGTCACATATGCCCCTGCTCCCTTAAGCCATCCCCCAACTTCCCAGACTGAGAAAGAAGATTCCTGATTTCTTAGGATGCCAGTGTGGTATAATAGAATTATATATACAGTATTTGGTCTCTGTCCTAGGTGGCTGGCACAGAGCTCCTAAAACCCTTGGAATTTTCTGAGTGATGGGAATGTCTTTTGTTATTCCTAATGACTTCCTTTGACCTTACCTGAAATTATGCTAATGAGGCAACCTTTGGCAGACCCTCTAGATAGCTTCAGGATGGCAGCTGGATGCCAGAGAAACCGACCACAGGAGTAGAGGGTTGGAAATTTCAGCCCCACCCAACCCTGCACAAACCTGAAAGAGGAGAGGGGCTAGAGGTTGAGCCCAGTCACCCATGGCCAATGATTTAATCAACTGTGCCTCTGTAATGAAACTGGGATAAAAATTTGAAACACGAGGCTGGGGGAGCTTCCAGGTTGGTGAACACACGGATGTGACAGGAGGTTGGCACCCCAGAGACAGCACGGAAGCTCTGTCTCCCCCCAACTTTGTCCTATGCATCTCTTCTATTTGGCTGTTCTTGAGTTTTAGCCTTCATGATAAAACTATCATTGTAAGTACAGAACTTTCCTGAATTTGGGGTCATTCTAGCAAATTATGGAACCTGAGTGTGGATGGGGGTCATGGGAACCCCCAATCTGTAGTTCGCCAGACAGAGTGCAGGTAGCCTGGGGCCCCCATTCACACCTGGCACCTGAAGTGGGGACAGTCTTGTGGGACTGAGCCCTTAAGCATGAGGTCTGTGTTAACTCTGGGTAGTTAGTGTCAGAATTAACCTGAACTGTAGCACAACTGATGGCAGAGAATGGAAGAAGTAGTTGTTATTGGAAAAATGAAACACACAGAGACCCCAAATATGCTCACCAGCTGTCAAAAGGTGCACATCCAAGCCATCCATCAGAGAATCTTATTCTTGAAAATGTTCTCATTTTAAGCTTGTATGACCACTTTAACTGTATTCTTTCTAATGTTTTACAAATTCACTTAAATCCCTCTTCAAATACAAACATTTTTAAGCACCCACTATGTATGACGTGCCATAGGACCGATAGCCTTTAAACTTTTAAGCTCATATTACTCCTAAAAGAATTTTGATACCCTATGTAGGCCCTTGCACATTTTCGTCATAAATTTAAATAGCACATAACATGCAATTCCCACTGTGTTGTAAATACTGACATTTTATTTTTTTATTTTTTTTGCGGTATGCGGGCCTCTCACTGTTGTGGCCTCTCCCGTTGCAGAGCACAGGCTGCGGACGCGCAGGCTCAGCGGCCATGGTTCACGGGCCCAGCCGCTCCGCGGCATGTGGGATCTTCCCGGACCAGGGCACGAACCCGTGTCTCCTGCATCGGCAGGCAGATTCTCAACCACTGCGCCACCAGGGAAGCCCTTTGACATTTTATAAAATATAAAACTGTTACATCACTCTTATGTTTCCAATGGAATCCAAATGCCATGGCAATTTGATACGCACCATCAGCTATTTGAAAAAATACATGAACAAACTCTTCTTTACGAGTCAGAAAAGTTTACATTTTTCTCTTTTCCTCCTTGAAATCATATTTACTTTTCCTCACAGAATTTTATTGTAGTATAATTTTTATGCTAGAAAGTCTTTTATTAATCATCCTAATTTTATGCAGGAAAAAAATATATAAATTGAAATTCTAATTTACTTTTTTATTTCTGCAACCATTAGGCTCTGAATGTTAACAATTTTTCCTTTGGATTGAGTTATGATTGCAATTATTATTTCTACACATATGATCAAGGCATTGTGGATATATTACAAATGTTGGTGTATACAGTCTTAATCAATATTTTTTCACAGACATCAGTATTTTGAATGTCACTGTTTGGCACTTTAGGGTGGCGGAGGGCTGAGTCTTTCTTTCAGAAAGTGAGAGAAAAGCATCTGGAAGGAGTAGGAGAAAAGGAGAACTGGCCTCCACAGTGGGTACGTTCTCAGGCGGATGTGCTTGAGCAAAGGACAATTAAGTGGATTCCTTTGGAACTACCTTTGCTCACATCCCCTTGGAAAGTTCTCCCATACCCACAGGGATACCAGGAGTCCGGGTTTGAAGATCAAGTCATAGGTAATTCATATTAGAACAAGTTACAATTTTAGTCTTTGGGGAGTTTACATCTGGATAGGGAGTTTACATCTGTAAGCAATCCACCTGAAATCAATAACAGAAAATGATCTAAAAAAATTGTTCAAACATGAAAAGATGCTCAACATCACTAATTATTAGAAAAATGCAAATCAAAATTACAATGAGGTATCACCTCACAGTGGTCAGAATGGCCATTATCAAAAAAATCTACAAATAATAAATGCTGGAGATGGTGTGGAGAAAAGGGAACCCTCCCACACTGTTGGTGGGATTGTATATTGGTACCAACCACTATGAAGAACAGTATGGAGGTTCCTTAAAAAACTAAAAGTAGAGTTGCCATATGATTCAGCAATCCCACTCCTGGGCACATATCCGGAAAAAAAACATAATTCAGAAAGATACATGCACCCCAATGTTCATTGCAGCACTGCTTACAATAGCCAAGACACGGGAAAAACCTAAATGTCCATCAACAGAGGAATGGATAAAGAAGATGTGGTACATATATACAATGGAATATTACTCAGCCATAAAAAAGAACGAAATAATGCCATTTGCAGCAACATGGATGAACCTACAGAATATTAAGCTTAGTGAAATAAGTCAGAGAAAGACATGTAATACATGATATCACTTATATGTGGAATCTAAAAAAATGGTACAAATGAACCTATTTACAATAGGATTTGTAACTGGCAACGGCTAGTCCAGCCATTATCCTGGGAGCTTTTCAAAATCTAGATTCCTCAGCCCTGCTGCAGACCCTCTGAATAAGAATCTCCAGGAATCTCCAAGTTCAAGAATCAAACCCAAGAATCTCTTCTCCAAGTTCTTCAGGGGCTTGGCTTGGGGACTACTGCATGGTGTAGCCTTGAGCTGCCAGGGCAAATCCTCATTTCTGCAGAGTGAAAAAAGGTGAACTGAGGCACGTGAAACTTTGAAGACTTTATATGAGCAAGGAAGGCAGGGGCTAGGGTGGAGAGACGGAAGCAAAGCAAAGCAATCATTTATTTGGCTGTAGCTTAAACAGTTACCTGAATTGGAAAAATCTAGTTATTTGATTGATAGGATAGTTGTTCTTGAGTTTCATTTTCTCAGATTCAAGTAAATCTAGTTGGCTGTTGATAATTAATTGTTCTTGGATTTTGTTTTCTTAGATTCGGGTGCACTGACTCTGGCTTAAGCTTGGGTTTGCTTATGCTGGCTACCAAGGTCGCTAAGGCCACCCCAGTCTAGTGGCCTCCTTATCAAACTACCTTAGCAATAGGCAGTTCCCAACTACTGCCAGCTGCCCCCGCTAACAGTGAAGTGTTGTTGTCAAAGACTGGGCTGGGCATCCGGCTCCCTCTCCACTGTATGGTCCTCAACCTCAGCTGCACGTTAGGATCATCCGGGGGAGAAAAAAAAACAAGCCCTTCTGCCTGGGGCCCACGACGATGACAAAGGTTCTGATCCCATTGATCTGGGTGGGACAGAGCCACCAGTGGTATTTTAGAGCCACTGCCCTAAAACTGTAATACCTGCAAGCAAAGTTCATGCTGTACTTATTATAGACCAGACACTGTTGTAAGTGTTTTGTCTGTGCATATTAACTTAATCTACATTATGAGGTAGATACACTCATAATCTTCATTTCATAGATAAGGAAACTGAGGCACAGAGAAAGATTTGCCCAACATCACAAAGCTAACATGCGGCAGTAGTGGGACTTGAACACAGACAGTTTGGCTCCAGCGTCTATGTGAACCACTGCCTGCTTCCCTGGGAAGTGAGCCCTGCATCACTCTGCCTCATGGCCAGGTCCCAAAGGGTTCATATTTCCCGGTAACTACTCTGGTGTCAGTAAATGCCAATGGCAGCAGGCTGTCGATCTATCCGCTCGCACCGGGGCTGAAAACCATCTCTGGTTGCAAGAGAAAAGTCAGGATGGGGAGATGCTTTTCCCACCCACATTCTAACTGCATCCTCCCTGCCCTTCCCACAGGAGTCCATGGCTGGGCCACCCCTAGGTGCAGTCAATCCAGCTCACTGCCACCACACACCCCCACCTCTCCACTTAGAGTTTACACAGATACTGTCTTTTTCCTGGAGAAGTCACATCTCATCTGATTTAAAATATTATCTTCTTTTAAAAATAATTTTAAAGTGAGGGAGGGATGGAGTGGGAGTGTGGGGTTAGCAGATGCAAACTATCATATATAGAATGGATAACAAGGTCCTACTATAGTAATATCCTGTGATAAACCATGATGGAAAAGGATATTTTTTTTAAATGTTTATATATGTATAACTGAATCACTGCTATAGAGCAGAAATTAACACAACATTGTAAATCAACTATATGTCAATAAAAATAAATTTTAAAAGTTAAAACAATCATTTAAAAACATTATGGATAGGACTTCCCTGGTGGCGCAGTGGTTAAGAATCACCTGCCAATGCAGGGGACACAGGTTCAAGCCCTGGTCCAGGAAGATCCCACATGCCGCGGAGCAACTAAGCCCGTGCGCCACACTACTGAAGCCCACGCACCTAGAGCCCGTGCTCTGCAACAAAGAGAAGCCACCGCAGTGAGAAGCCCGCGCACCACAACGAAGAGTAGTCCCCGCTCACCTCATCTAGAGAGAGCCCACGCGCCCCAACGAAGACCCAATGCAGCCAAAAATAAATAAATAAACAAATTTATTTAGAAAGAAAAAACATTATGGATAGATGGACATTATGAAATGGAGGTAGTGGCTATTTACAGAAAGAACGGCACAACAATTCTCATTTGGTACAAATATATATGTATATACATGTTTAAAACTGGAAGGATGTACAGCAAGATGCTGACAGGAGGGTGATTTTTGTTCAGATTATCTGGGTATTCTAAATGTTTTACAATGAATTTGCATTACTTTTGAAATAAGGTAAGAAAAAAATCAAAGAAAATATTTTTTTAAAGCAATGGTCTACAATAAATTAAGATGTTTGAAATTCTAACCAAAAGTATTTTTGTACCTAATCCTATATTAGTGAGGGTTGCTAAGGAACCATGTGATGCAAATTAGGAATAATCCCCATTATAGCTCAAAAGGGTAAAAACAGAGACAATCAGTTAGACAGAAGCCTACGGATTAGAGAAAGGAATCATGAAGAATGTGTCTAATCATGCTGGCTCCTTCTTTTCCAGCTCACGTGGAAAAGAAAGATGGCTTGTTCCCCAAAGCACAAATGCTTGGGTGTTGGAGTACAAGAGCCCAAGACAGCCAAGAGCCTCTCTAAAGAATAGTCAGGGGCAGGAGGAAACTAATCATTATTAGTATTTATCAGATACACCTTTGTGCCAGGCACTGGGCTCAGTGTTTATTTAATTCTCAAAACACCCCCAAAAGGTGGTGCTGTTATTATCCCCATTTTACAGACAAGGAAACTGAGGCACAAAAAGTTAGGTGACTTGCCCCAGTTCACACAGCCAATAAGTGTCAGAGTTGCCCTACAAACCCAGGCAGGCTGATTCCGGATGCCACAAAATGCCACCACACCCAGAAAAGGCAGAGTAAGAGCTTTCATTCTGGTCAGAGCCGAAAATAAGGCTCAAGGGCAGCTTTCAAAGCCAAAGTAAGAGTGAGAAGCAGTGGCCTCTCTTCTTAAAGAGGAATGAGAAAGAGAGAAAGAAAAAGATGAAGTATTCAGTTATAAGAGTAGAGAAAAAAGTATGAGATTTGGGGTTGGCATTGATCGTATTAATTTCTGCTAGGTTTATTGTTTCTATAAATAGGGTGTTGTTTGATGCTTACGTTCTCCTACTTAATAAAGGAGCTGCGAGGTGAGGGTGTGTCCATGTGTGCGTGAGTGTGTGCTCGTGTTCGTGCATGGATGGCGTGTGTAGGGGCACGAAGGCCCGTGAGTGTGTGCACAGAGGTGCGGGGGCACGTGTGTGTCCGCACGGGCAACGGTGTGTGCATGGGTGCACGTGCGAGCACCAGACCATCACTAACGCATTTGTGTTTGCCCAGCGGCAACCTGGCCTAACTGCCAGCAAAATTCCTCATCAGAAATAAAGTCTCCTGGGAGCCGACCCTCCCCCACTTGCTCCTCAGTCTCCCCTGCGCCAGCAGAGCCCCACAGACAGAGCACCTCAGTCCGAGTTGATGACAAACTGACAGCCAACGGGGCTGTGGCCGGGGAGTGGCATGGGCAGGCCGGGTGGGAGTGCCAGAGACACAGTTAGCGGCCACTCCTTTCTGGCCTGACACCCTCACCTTTCACACATTCCTCAGATTTGAAAGAAGAAAAAAGCTTGCTTAGTCCATGCTCCCTGCAAATGCACCGGCTGTCAATGACCAGCACTGTCAAGCACAGTACGGGCAGCCCCGCGTGGCCCGTCCCTTGAGCACCAAGAGAGAGGTCACTCCCCCAACCCCTCCTTCTGATGGAGTGGACAATTTAACCCACGCATTCTTGGCTGTGATAATGACCACAAGCTCTCAAGTATGTCCTACAGATGGTACCATTCTTGCCCCCAAAGTGTGGAGGGGGGAGCTTTTTGAGCCTTTCTTGAAACCAGGAAAATACCAGAAAAGGGAGACTTGATGGAAACGTCCTAGCAGGCAGGGATCTTCCTTGCCTAATCCTAACATCGTCAATACCCTCAGATCACACTGCAGATATTTTAAGAAAGCAGCTTTGCAACCTTTCCTCGACTCAAGACAATAAGCAGAGCCTTCCCTGGGGGCAGCTTGAACGAGACTCCACCTTCATGTGAGAATGAAAATCACTCAGAAAACAGGTCAAAAGGAGAGGTGCCCTAAAGAGCAGCCTCTCCACAGATTTGGGGGTGTTGGGGGAGCTGTAGAGAAGTTGCACTCCTCCAGGGAGATCCTTATCCCATCTGTAAGAGCGCTCTGGGATCATTTCCAAAGCAATGGGGCAAGGGTAAGAAAAAGCAAATTGCAGGAATGGAGCCTAGTGAGCACTTAGGTTATTTTTTGAAGCATCCAGAAGAAACGTGTCAATTGCCCAAGGTGAACTGTGGAATAAGAACAGGCCAGTGGATAGCTAATGTAAGGCATGTTAGCTAAAGCAGAGGGGAGATGATGGGGGATGGGTGCTGATTATTAGACCCGAAGGAAAGAGAGTACGGTTCACAAGTGAAGGACCATCAAAAGTGTCACTGAGGGCTTCCCTGGTGGCGCAGTGGTTGAGAGTCCACCTGCCCATGCAGGGGACATGGGTTCGTGCCCCGGTCCCGGAGGATCCCACATGCCTCGGAGCGGCTAGGCCCGTGAGCCATGGCCACTGAGCCTGCGCGTCCGGAGCCTGTGCTCTGCAACAGGAGAGGCCACAGCAGTGAGAGGTCTGCGTACTGAAAAGAAAAGAAAAAAAAAAAAAAAAAGTGTCACTGACAACCGAAATCATTCCTTCAATCCGCAGACACCTAACTGGGGTCTGCTCTGGACCAGGCCTTGGGCTGCACATTTTCTGAATGCGAGCAGGTGCCAAGAGCCAGGCAACTAACTCACTAGGCAAGATGAAAAATAAGGAGCCCCCTCCTTCTCCCTCTGACGGTGCCTCCCCACCCTTTGGAGAGAAGCCAGCACCCTGCACCCTCCCAGGCCTCATCCACTCCCGCAGAGACCAACGAGGCACAACCTCACTTTAGAGATGAGGGAAGAATGATCGGGTCCCCCCCACAAATGAGAGGCAGAGGCAGAATTGGAACCCAGATCTCCTTAGACCCAACTCACTGGCGGTACCCTTTTACATGCATGCACCAACCCCAAACAGGAGACTGGAGCAGAGAGTGCTACCTGGTTCCTGGTGCCCCTCAAATTGTGTGCAATAAGACAGATGCCGAACAGCACCCAGTCATAAGTGGGGCTCCATCTCAGGCTGAAACCCACACCACCTTTCATCCATAAAATGGGCATGATTCCTGGATCCCTCTGTCCCTCTCCCTATCTGAATAGCTAGCACGTGTTCAGAAACCTGCTAACACTTCTTGGAGCCTGTGTACCAAGTACTGGGCCCTCAGGCATGAAGTTTTAAATGCCTCGGGACTTCCCTTGTGGTCCAGTGGTTAAGACTCTGCTTCCCCTGCAGGGGGCACGGGTTCGATCCCTGGTGGGGCAACTAAGATCCCGTATGTCGCGCAGCATGGCCAAAATTAATTAATTAATTAATTAAATGCCATGCTAGTGAGGCCAGGCTTTATCCTGTAGGAATGGTATAGGGGGTGGGAGGCTGTGGAAAGACCCTAAAGGACTAACAGAGATCAGATTTGCATCTTCGAAGGACTAGTCTAGAGCTACATACGAATTAGAGGGAGCAGGAAGCCTGCTACCAGGTCACTGTAATAGTTCAGGAGACAGAGGACAAGGGCCAAGCTGAGGTGTGGACAGGTGGCCATGGATTCCAGGTGGTATTTTTATAATAAAAAATTCTCTTCTGTAGATGGATAATGATGATGATTGTACAATAATGTGAATATACTAATGTCACTGAACTGTACACTTAAAAAATGGTGAAAATGGTAAATGTGTATTTTACAATTTTTAAAAAAATCTCTCCCCCTCCAAGTAACACTTTTCATTTGTCAAGGGCACAAAAGGCATAAATGCAAGGACTCCCTCCCCTAGGTCTCAAATACTATAAAGAATGAAGATGAATAACATTTATTGAGGGCTTTTCTGTGTTCAGGTATTATACTAAGTACTATACCAAGTATTAACTCATTTAATCTTCTGAACAACTCTACAAGGTAGATACTGTTATTACACCCATTTTACAGATGAGAACACTAAACACAGAGAACTTAAGTAACTACCCCACAGATCATACATGGCAAAACCAGGATTTGAACCTAGGTAATCTGGCTTCAGAGCCTGCATGCTCACCCACTACACTAAATTGCCTCTGCTCAGTTAGATGCTAAATATCTAAATAAGAACCAAAAAAAATGTCTGCCGACCAGCTAGCCCCACTATTTGGTTATTTGGCTTTATAGAGAACAGAAATCCAGACAGCTGACAGAAGTTGTTTTTTTTTTTTCCATTTTCATCCAAATGTTTGGCATCACATAATATGACATGTCCATGAGTGGGAGCCACTCAGGAATTAGAACTTGATTATCAGTAGAAACACTGTCTTTCTTAATACAAGGTTGTCATTTCATGAATTAACATCCTACCCAAAAATGTCTGCCTAACTTCCTACGGTCTTGTACTTTTTGAGGATCTGACAGCATTTTTGCTCCACTAAGGGTTCGAGTAGTTGTTAATAGACGTCCTGCCCATTTCTTTGTCCTCCATCCGGTATTAGCAGAAATCATATGGGATTTTTTTTTTTGCATCACAAATAACAAAAACCATGCATATTTTAACTTCATCTCTAGGATTAAAGTAAATACATAATTTTGGCAAATTACTCGGAATTACGGGCTAGCAGCATCTGGTTGGGATATTCTCAAGTAAATTATTGGCACGGTCTCTGCCACATTTTTAATTTTAACCAAAATGTTTTCAGAAACATGTGTTTTCTGTTCCGTTTGCATGTAATCAGTTTTAGAGGGCCTTGGAGTTTTAAACTGGGGTTTCAGAAATTAGCTCCAATACCTGGGCACCTCCCGCAGGCCCCCAAGAGCCCACTTCCCTCCCAGCACCGTTCTGTCCCTGCCACCAGCTCTTCAGAGCGAGAGAGGCCCGCAGGTACTGTGTGTGCGCGTCCCTCACCCTTCATTCTGCTCCCAAATTACATACCTCGCTTTTATGTCAAGTCCAATATAGCTTCCTTACCAGTTTTTTTTTTTTTCCTCCTTATTCCACATCAAGAGTACCCAATTACTTTTATAAATACTTGTTTTAAAAATATCACAGTGGTTTCCTGCTGCTTCAAATTCTCAAGGGCTATGCAGGATTTTAGACTCTTATAAATCTTTCAAACAGTTCATATTTTATCAACAAAGTGTGCTTTTTTGTAAACCCTAAATATAACTCCTCATCGAAGGCTTTTTTTCCCAATTATTTGACCTTTCCATAAAACAACAAAATTAAAGGAATTTGGGCCATTTCAAAAGTCATTTGCCATGCTGTCCTTGGACTCATTAACCCTGCCTCGCCTACCAACAGGAGTGGTGTTTCTGGTTAAAAGAGAAAGCATGAGGGTTTCAAAACATCCCAGCAGAGGTAAAGCGGGTTACGTACAAGGTCTTTAAAAGAAAATTCCAGGAAGGCCTTGGCTTTTGTTAAAGTTAAAGCTGAAAAGCTCCCTAGCTCAAGGCAGGGACTCCTTGAATGAATGACACATCACCAGGGACCCAGAAGGAGTCAGTCTGCATGGTAGAGGCTGGGCTCCAGGTGCTGAGGATGCCCTGGTCCTGCAGTCTACTCAGCTGTCCGAATGTATATGGGCACTTCTGTGGTTTTCCACTTGGAACTCCCTGGAGATACCCAAGGAATGGCCACTTAGGAGGCAAATCCAAGAATGATATTCAACCACGAGCAAGATGCAGTTCTAAGCACTACAAAAATCACGGTCTATCCACCAACCAAATGATTGTCTGGAAGCACAGGAGTTTCGAGTTTCAAGTTTCAAGTCTTAATCTCTGCTGTGTCTGAACGTCTATCTTATGATCTGGAAACCATTGCTGGGCAGGGAAAGAATGAACAAGGGAAAGAAATGCAGTCTGGGTATATTTTAGAGCCTCAGGCCTCAAAAACATAAAGAATAAACCAACTCTTTGAAGAATGACCTTGGGTTAGATACCCTTGATTCTCTCCACCGAAAATCCAGGAAAGTGTAATCAGCTTAGAGTCACCACCATCCCCAACTTATCACCAAATCCCCCCACATTCATTCATCCAGCAAATACTTGGTGACCACCTACTATGTGCCCAGTTCTTCTGGGAGCTCTGGAATAGCCAAAGAAGCATAAAATGGACCTAGAGATGATCATACTAAGTGAAGTAAGCCAGACAGAGAAAGATAAATATCATATGATATCACTTATATGTGGAATCTAAAAAAAAAAAAAAATGATGCAAATGAACTTATATACAAAACAGAAATAGACCCACAGACATAGAAAACAAACATGGTTACCAAAGGGAAAAGGGAACAGGGAGGGATAAACTAGGAGCTTGGAATTAACATATACACACTACTATATATATAAAATAGATAACCAACAAGGACCTACTGTAATAGCATAGGGAACGATACTCAATATTTTTAATAACCTATAAAGGAAAGGAATCTGAAAAAAATAGATACATATGTATGTAAAACTAATTCACTTTGCTGTACACCTAAGACTAACACAACATTGTAAATCAACTATACTTCAATTAAAAACAAAAAGAAGCACAAAAGGAATACCTCTCCTCAAGAATCAAATTGTGGGGTGTTCCCTGGTGGCCTAGTGGTTGGGATTCTGGGCTTTCATTGCCGTGGCCCGGGTTCAAGCCCTGGTGGGGGAACTGAGATCCCGCAAGCCACACGATGTGGCCAAAAAAAGAAAAAGAAAAAAAAAAAAAAGAATCTAATAGTGAGTGTACAACCTTAAAGCTATGTAACCCCACCAGGCACTATGTGAGCAAAGTCAAGGAGGGATCCAGACAGTCAAACACTCGGAATAGGTTGAAAGGCACAGCTTCTGGAGGCTGGCTACTCAGAGAAGGGTTCCAGAAAGTGAGGTCTGGGCCAAGCCAGAGTGGGGTATACCCTTTAGGGTTTGCAGAGAAACAAACCCTAACATACAGGAATACATACATACATATCTATAGGCATGTATATGTATATACATGTGTATATGTATATTTACATACATACACACACACACACACACACACACACACACACACACACACACAATGATTTCTTGTAAGGAACCGGCTCACGTGATCATGGGGGCTGACAAGTCTGAATTTTTTTTTTTTTTTTTTTTTTTTTTTTGCGGTATGCGGGCCTCTCACTGTTGTGGTCTCTCCCGTTGCGGAGCGCAGGCTCCGGACGCGCAGGCCTAGCAGCCATGGCTCACGGGCTTAGTTGCTCCGCGGCATGTGGGATCTTCCCGGACCAGGGCACGAACCCGTGTCTCCTGCATCGGCAGGCGGACTCTCAACCACTGCGCCACCAGGGAAGCCCGACAAGTCTGAATTTTTAGGACAGACCATAGCCTGAGAACGCAGGAGGAGTTGATACCGCAGTGTGCAGGCAGAATTCCTTCTCGGGGACACCTCAGTTGACTGGATGGGGCCCATCCACATCATCTAGGGCAATCTTCTTTACTTAAGGTAAAAGGACTGTAGATGATAACCACATTCACAAAATACCTTCGCGGCAAGACTTAGCTTTGTGTTTGAGTAACCAGCTGGGACTATGACCGAGCCAAGCTGACACATAAAACTAACCTCCTAGGATGCCTCCGGAGAGGGAGCAAGAAGGGAACTGCTGCTTGGGATTCAGCTCGGGGACTCTGGACTCTGTGCTGAGAGATTTGGGGCCCGTGTCACAGCCCCTGGAGTTGTTAAAGGTTTTCCATGATACAGGCAGCACTGCAATCTGGAGGGAGTCTGAGGATAGATCAGGAAGAACAGACCACTGAGAAATCTGCACGAGTCCACCCGAGGGAGGACCAGATCCCAGGCTGGCGAGGGGAGAGGAGCTGAGGGGAAGGAAGAACAGCTGCAAGAGGTGGGCTGCCCAGAGGGATGGGAGGGGCGGACACAGTGCTGGGGGACTGAGCCGGAAAGGACTTCCCTGTCCCCGTGGTTAGTAGAGGGAATCAAGAGGAGCAGCCAGCTTGGAGGGCAGGCTGGGGAGCTTGGGTCTCGATGTCTCGAGGGTATGCGCGCTGAGCCCAGCGGGGACACACAGCCACACGCAGAGCAGAAGTCAAGGTCACTATAGAGAGAAACCAGCCGTGCTGATCCATGGTAACTGATGACGTCTCCAAGGGAGAGACCTAAAGGAGAACAGGTCGGAGAGTTGAGCCTTGGAGGGTGGCTCCAAAGAGCCCAGAAACCAAGGGGATGGAACCAGAATGTCAGACAGGCCATCAACAGATGCCAGCCAGGCCACAGAGGGAGTGGAGAGCCGCAGTGAGGACCAGGGTGTAAGGAAAGGCCTTCAAAATGGCAGAAGCAACACAGTGACCGAGCGGCTAGGAGTGACCCCGGGAAGCAACACGGGCTGCCCTCAGGGCTTCTCCCACATGCAAGGGAACCTGAGAGAAGAGTTTATGGCCAAGGGCACGGGCCATGTGGTCAAGGAGGTGTCTGAGGCAGAGAGGAGAATTTCTCCCTGGGGTCAGCCCTTCTGGAGCCCTGAGGGGGCAAGCAGAGGAAGCCCAGGAGATGATGGGTGGATCTGCACTAGACTTCAGTGGAAGCCTACTTAACACCTGGACACCTAGTAGGATGGAGGTGGGGCAGGGCTACTGAAAGCGGAGGAGCAGCAGTAAACTGGGAGAAAGGTGAGGCAGGTGATCATGGGGGCAGGGCAGGAAGACTGGGGGGAACAGAGCCTTGTTACTTGACAGAATTAAGGAGGGTGGGGGAAAAGATGCAAATTGGATGATACACACACAGCGGGATACAGGATAACCTGGCTCAAGGATGGAAGGTTAGTGTGGCAGCAGTATCAGGAGGTGGGCACCAACCAGCACTGCTTCAGACACCTGCCTAGCACAAAAGGGATGGTGGAAAAAGAGGTACACCTGTACCTTGAAAAAATAAAAGACTACTTTAAAAAAGGGGGTGGTGGAGGTGGGAGCCCCAGATGATGTCAGTAGCTCACACTTCTACATGGTGCTTAATGCCCACCGGACACAACTCTAGGACCTCTATATACTAATGTATGTCAAGCCTCTTAATCATCACAACCCTAAGAGATATGGTACAATAATTATCACCATTTTACAGAGAAATAGAGGAACAGAGAGGTTAAGAACTTGCCCAAGGTCACACAGCTAGCAAGTGGCAGAACTGGCATTCAAACTAGACAGTCAACTTAGATGTGAGAGGTTAAATGACTTGTCTGAAATAAAGCAAAAAGGTAAATTCAGAACTCAAACACAATCATATACATATGGTGGCTGGTTTACCCATCCAGAAGCACACCAGCCTGGGTCACCCTCTGAGTAACCTGATCTAGAGGCACACGAAGAATACTCGCCAGGAGCTTGCAAGGGCCCCTCCAGTCCTCAGCCAGGCACACTGGTTCCCAACATCCTTGCAAAGACTTGTCCTAAACTACAATGATATTTGCACAGGAGCCGGAGGTCTGGGGTCCAGGAGGCAGGGGCTGCAGCTTCAGGCATCAGCAGCCTGGACAATGCTGGATGGGCTCTGAAAAGCTAGGAAGTCACCTTCCAGTAAAGTCCCTCACCAGACTCATGGTCAGATTCTGGAGTTGCCGGGTATGCTGGAAGTAGCTCAGCCAAGGGGCTCTGAAGAGATGCTTCACACCAAGGTCCCTGCCAGCTCTAGGAGCTTCTGTGTCTACACTGAGCCAGAACACAGCAGATTTGGAATCTGGAGGTTTATTGATGATCTGCTGTGTCATTTGACCTCTAACCCTGCTGAAATCCAAACTGATAATTAAGCCAAGTCTAAACGTCCAAGACAGAGAGAATGAGGGAGAGAATCTTTACCCTAAAAATAACCCTATTGTTTTTACATTTGTACCTTGCCTTTTACTGTAAAATCTTTCATCCTGCAGAAGGGTTACCCATTGCAAGATAAGAACCAAAATGTTGCTTTTGTGCTTGTCCAGCCAGCCAGCAGCTCAAGCCTCAAGAGACAAATATGCACTGTGCTGTCTTCTTGTTCTCAGCCAAAGCCATTTTCCTGGGGCAAAGTATTATGGTCAACCCTCTGCACCTCTCAGCCCCCTCCCCTCCATTTTCCAGGCCCTCACCCTGCTCTCTCTGCCTCCAAGCCAACTGCCCAGGCTTTGTTCTACAGAACCAGTTCCCCTTCCCATGCCATGAGGCCGGCCGCTCCTCCTCATCTCCCTCTTCCTTCTTCTCTCCCTCTTCTGTCTCCTCCCTCTCTTCCTCCTCATCCACCTCCTTCACCTCCTCCACCATAGCTGTTCTCAGGACTAGCAGCTGACAAGGAAAGGAGAAGAGTGAGTTCTATTCCGGCAGGAGGAGCCTGGAACAGGGCAGGAGGGAAGCAGCAGGGAGTTCCCAAAGATGAGAGAAAGGCACCAGAGCCTTCCTTGGGCCCTCTTGCTGGTAAGCCAAGCTGCCTCTTCAGTGAGGCCCACAGCAAGTGGCAGCCCCTGGCTGCCATGCCCACACATCACAGAATGGCAAGTTGCCCAAGATCCAGAAGTGTGTCCAGGGCCAGCTGGCATTTTTCTGAATGCATCCTCACCCATCATATAAATCAGAATTCCCCAAAGCGTGATGTGTGTGTTACTGGACCTCTCAAGATGATTCACAGGGCAATGAACATGTGCTTTCTATTTAAGAGATGTGTATCTATTTTTACAATCACCTTCTGTTTACAGGAAGGTAAATACTCGTTTTCATGCACAGTCATGGAAGAAAGTTTCCTGTTAAAATAAATTTTCTAAGTGAAAAATGTGTGTCACTTTAAAGAATAGCAGAAAGTAAGTAGTAATTGCATGGGTAGAATGCAAATATGGCAAAAGCCGCAAAGGCGATAAGTAAATGACTGATGATTGGTGATTCTGACATTTACTGCATAGATATGGACCCATCCCATAGACCCAGTTTGGTCCTTGGTTAACTGAGAATAGGTCAGACTTACAAACCATTTTCTTCCTTTTTTTTTCTTTTAATATTTATTTATTTATTATTTATTTTTGGCTGTGTCGAGTCTTTGTTGCAGCACATGGGCTCAGTAGTTGTGGTGCACGGGCTCAGTAGCTGTGGCATGTGGGCTCAGTAGTTGTGGCGTGCGGGCTTAGTAGTTGCAGTGCACAGGCTCAATAGTTGTGGTGCGTGGGCTCAGTAGTTGTGGTGTGTGGGCTTAGATGCCCCACAGCATGTGGGATCTTATTTCCCCAACCAGGGATGGAACCCATGTCCCTTGCATTGGAAGGTGGATTCTTAACCACTGGACCACCAGGAAAGTCCCCTCACAAACCACTTTCAATTCAGTGGAAAAATATTTGCCAAGAGCCTTTGCCGTGTCCATGACCGTACGAGTCACACAGAAAAGGGAACCTCCCACAGCCACCCCTGACTTCGGGTAGCTTTCAGTTAACTCGTGGGAAAGAACAGGTCTACACTCGAGAAAACTTCTAGAGAATGGAACAGAAGTGTGTAAGACAGGGAAGCAGGCTTGAGCAGAGCGGGGGAACAAGAAAAGGGAGCCCAGGATTCACTGGGGTGACTCCAAGGTGAGGCTCAGGATGGGTCATGGAGATCTCAATCAGTTCTGAGGAGCCTGGAATGTTCCCTGCGCTCCAACCTCATCACCTGGACCCCAAGAGTCGCCCCAGACCCTGGTGACCTTGTGGCAGTGAAAGTCTTCACCAGAGGACCTCACTTCTAAAGGTGTGAGGAAAGGGCGGACACCAGCAAGTCACGTCCTAGGCAGCTCTATAATCCTGACAGCCACCTCCAGAGTCCACACAGCAAGGCTCTTCTGTGGTGGCACCAAGGACCTTGGCGCCCTCTAGCCAGGCTCCGCCTATTCTCTGCTTTCCTGTGTGGTTCTCTTGGCTCTTAAACTCCTGATGCTGCCTTCTCTGTGGTGCCTGGGGAGGACCATCTCCCTTCCCAGTCTGAAGCTGACCTAGGAACCCAGAGAGCTGGGTGTAGCTGAGTGGAAACATGGGCAGACTCACAACTGCTGCATTTCCCTCCAACTCTTGAGAGTTGACACCTTTGGGTAGCTCTTGGTGCTCTGATTACAGTGAGGCTCCATCTTAGGGAACTGCTCCCCCAGCCATATCCACAGAGTCCCAGGGTGGGTACCCATCCATGAGATCACATCCCACAGCCCTACCCCCTTGACCACGAAGCATCAGAGCAGAGATCTGAGCCAATCAGATTCTCCCCCTGGAATCAGGAACTTTTTGGAATTTGGAATTACAACAGAGAGATTCCAGCTCACTCTGGGCTGATCTCTGGATGGCAGAGATGCAAAACTCTACAGTTAGGTGAGGCCATCTTTGGCCATGTGGCCCAGAAATGCAGAGAAAGTGGATCCGCAGAGAGAAGCAGAGATGTAAGGCAAAAAGAGATAAGCCCTAACAAGCCATGCTCTCCCTCAGCCTTTGGCCAAGTGTTTTTGCTGCCACAATGCCCTCCTCTCCCCCCATCTCTAAGATAACTACACAGGACTCAAGGGTTCCATGATGCTTAACAGTGAAATTCATTGATACAGACGGAATGTTTGTATCTCCCAAAATTCATATGTGGAAACCCTAACCCCTGGTGGAAAGGTTATTTGGAGGTGAGACCTTTGGGAAATAATTAAGATAGATGAGGTCATGAGGGTAAAGCATCCCATGATGGGATTAACGCCCTTATAAGAAAAGACCGGGCTTCCCTGGTGGCGCAGTGGTTGAGAATCCGCCTGCCGATGCAGGGGACACGGGTTCGTGCCCCGGTCTGGAAAGATCCCACATGCCGCGGAGCGGCTGGGCCCGTGAGCCATGGCCGCTGAGCCTGCGCGTCCGGAGCCTGTGCTCCGCAGTGGGAGAGGCCACAAGAGTGAGAGGCCCGCGTACCACAAAAAAAAAAGAAAAGACCACAGAGCTCACCCTCTTTCTTTCTCTCTCCCCACCATGTGAAAACACAGCAAGAAGATGGCCATCTACAAGCCAGGAAGAGAGCCCTCAGCAGAACCCAGCCAGGCTGGCACCCTTATCTCAGATTTCCCAGCCTCCAGATCTGTAAGAGAATAAATATCTGTTGTTTAAGCTGCCCAGTCAATGGCATTTTGTTTACAGCAGGCTTTTGCCCTGGCCGTTGGCCTTAAGTTTCTCATCTACTGCCACTTTCCCCATTACTCACTAGACCTCGGCCACACTAACCACCTTTCAGTTCTTCGAACAAGTCAACCTTAGTTCCAACCTCAGGGCCTTGGTTCTTACTCTGCTTCTGGCTGCGAATAGCCTCCCTCTGTCTTCATACAGTGGGCTTTTTCGTGTCATTCAGATTCTAATAGAAATAATCCTTATTCAGAGAAGCGTTCTCAGACGATCCTCATTGACATAGGCTCTTAGACACTCTATTTTCTCATTACTTTATGTGCAGCATGAGACCAGCTACCTTGCCCATCTTACTCACCACTATATCCCACAAAGCCCAGCCCAGCACCCAGCACAGCAAAGGTGTCCATCAGATATTTGTTGAATAAATGACTGAGACACAAAGAGTCTGGCCTCCATGAGTCCAGACAGAGAGCCAAACTGTGGGTGGAAAAGGGGAAAGGGTGACACTGGCAGAGGGCACCACCATTAGCTTGGTCTGCATTCAAAAGTTTCCCAGTCAGTAAACCAGCTCACACAAGCCCTCCTAAGGAAACACAGTGCAGAACTCGGGAAATGGAGCCCAGAGCTGGTCAAAAGACAGTCATACTCTAAAATATGCACGACCAGATTTTGTGTACCACGTGTTTTATCTTTGACCGTACTTATGGAAAGATTATTCAAGAACATCGTGAACACACAAAAATAAATCTTTAAAAATATCATTTGGATGACACACACATACGAATGAAAGATTTTTCTCTTTTTACTATAGCATTCCATTAAGGCATTTTGAAAAAGCAAATGTGCTAAGTAACGGCACACCGTAACCTGCAAATAAAAATGGACCCAGTTGCTACCCACACAGCTGACCCCTGATGAAACCCACCCCAATCTCACCATCAATCAAGGTAGAAGGAGGGGGCAGCTCGCCAACTCTGTTTCCTGTCCTCTGAGGATCTGGCAGTGTCCAAAGCAACAGAAGGTCATGGTTCTTACTCACACTTGGATGTGGGTCAGAGAGTGGCCACAGCCACCACTGCCTGCTTTGATCACTGGGGAAAACAATGGCTATTCAGTGAGTGCCAGGTGTCAAAAGCAAGGCATTTGACACGCTATCTCATGTAATCCTACAACAACCCTATGAAGCACACAGACTGAGGCTGCTCAACATAAATTCAAGCCTCAACAGAGAGGCTAAGTAACCTGGCTGAGATCACACAGCTAATCAGCATTAAGGCTGAGATTTGAAGGCCACGGTGCCTAGATCCCTACCTACCCAAAAGCTGTCCCTCACCTCCACACTCCATAGATTAGCTCTCCTTACGCTTCTTCATTTCCACCATCAGTAACTGACGTCAAGGACCCAACACCTTCCTCTTTTCTGTCCCTCATAAACATGCAGCACCTGCCAGCCTGCAGTGAACTTCACGAGGTTGATGATTATGGACCCAGGCTTCTTGCAGAGCATCCCCTCTGGTCCGCCTCTCTCTCCCTCTGCCTTATCCCCCGAGGGCTCTTTTCCCATCAATTATCAGCCCTCTTGCTTTAGTTTTGTATGCCTAATTTATCTTGTTACCCACTTCTTTATGTTTGTTACCTAGCCAAAAAACAAGAAGAGTGGGCTTCCCTGGTGGCGCAGTGGTTAAGAATCTGCCTGCCAATGCAGGGGACACGGGTTCGAGCCCTGGTCCGGGAAGATCTCACATGCCACGGAGCAGCTAAGCCCGTGTGCCACAACTACTGAAGCCTGTGCACCTAGAGCCCACAACAAGAGAAGCCACCGCAATGAGAAGCCCGCGCACCACAACAAAGAGTAGCCCCCATTCACTGCAACTAGAGAAAGCCCGCATGCAGCAACAAAGACCCAAGGCAGCCAAAAATAAATAAATAATTTTTAAAATAAAAAGATTAAAAACTTAAAAAAAAAAGCAAGAAGAGTCTAAAAAACATTCTTTGGCTTCCTTTTAGATTGTAATCTTACCTTAGCTCCTGTGCGTTTCTTTCTTCTGAGGACTTCCTTTTACTTTTCTCACTTTTACTTCTTCCTACTTCTTCTGCCTCTCAAGGTTTTAAGGTCTTAAGGAGAAAAAATTATATATATATATATACGTGTGTATGTGTATATATATATATATTTGTGTGTGTGTATATATATATATATTTTTGTGTGTGTATATATATATTTGTGTGTGTATATATATATATTTATGTATGTGTATATACATATATATGTGTGTGTGTATAAATATATATATGTCTGTGTGTATATATATATTTGTGTGTGTATATATATATTTGTGTGTGTGTATATATATATGTGTGTGTGTATAAATATATATGTGTGTGTGTGTATATATATATTTGTGTGTGTATATATATTTGTGTGTGTATATATGTATTTGTGTGTGTGTATATATATATGTATTTGTGTGTGTGTGTGTGTGTGTGTGTATATATGCACATACCTGGGCACTGGATTCCTCTGGCCATAAGGCTAAGTTCACTTTGCTCATCATCAAAATGAAAGTGTTTTGCAACATGATCTATAATACTTATTATTCACTGGCAGGGATGGCAAAGTGGGTTCTGACTTCAGAACAATAATAAAATACAAAGATCCGGCAATCTGAATACCCAAGTTCAAATCTGGACTTGACCCTTCCAGCTGTATGTGCCTTGGACAAGAATCTCTGAGCTTGAGGTTTTCATCTATACAATGGGAATAATAATTCTACTCCCTCCCAAGGCTGTAGAGAGGTTTTAAAAAGCCGTGTATATGAAAGCACTTTCAACTTAGAAATAATTTCAGCATAAAGCAGTATGGAATCAGGACCTTGGCTGAACTATGAAATGCCACAAGAAAGGGGAGGATGCTGTTGAATTGTACATTGGATATCGCACCTGGGTGGCCCACTAACTCTTTACATCCATGACCTTTCCCCCAAATGGGGTTTCCTCTCTGGTAGTCCCAGTTCTGCTAATGGAACCAGGAGGCATTTCATCATTCAATAACCACACACACACACTTAATCTGCTGTGAGTTAGGGACTGCAGTGGGTGCTAGGGATTGGACATTGAACTTGCCGAACAATATCCTCTCCTTCAGGGCCCTTATAATCCATTTTGGATGGGAGAGACAGTAAGACAACAAACAATGAAAATAAATAAATAAACAAGATAATAATTGATCAAGGCCCCTGATTTGCAGGAACAGCCTGCATGAAGGCCCTAAGGCAGGAAAGAGGTTGGCTTATTTGTAGTATAGAAAATAGGTGCTGGAAGGGAATGAGTGAGGGAGTGGTTCCCCTGAGGTCTGCAAAATCAGTAGGGCCAGATCTTACAGGGACTTCCAGGTCCATGGTCAGGAGTGTGGATTGGATTCTAAGGAGGCCTCTGGAGTCAAGCGATGGAGTGACAGGATTGGGTTGAGGGTTTATTTTTGTTGGTTGCTTGGTTTGGTTGTTTTTTTTTTTTTTTATCAGTCTGGCCACAGTGCAGAGAATTAGGATTGGAGAGTGTTGGTGAACGAAAGCTGAAGCAAGAGAGCAGATAGTCAGCTCCACGGTAGGACGAGACAGAGATGACTGAGGCTTGGATGGTGGAAATGGAGAGAAGTGAACAGAACTGACAGGTATTTTGGAGCCAGAAACAACACAAATTGGTGATGAGTTACATACAGAGGTGTGAAGGGAAGGAGAAAATGGCTCATTTTCATATCAAAGAGGACTCCTGGTTTTTTTTTTTTTTGCTAGAGCAACTAGAAAAGCAGTGATAGCACTGATTGAGATGGGGGTGGGAGATGGAAGAGAAGTGGAGGAGCACGGGACAGGTGAAGGGGGAACTGAAAAAACTGAACTGGAAAAAGAGAGGCTTAGGGATTTCCCTGGCGGTCCAGTGGTTAAGAGTCTGTGCTTGCAATGCGGGGGACATGGGTTCTATCTCTGGTTCGGTATCCCTGGTTGGAGAACATGTAAGATCTCATATGCCACGCGGTGCGGCCAAAAAAAAGAGAGAGAGAGAGAGAGAAAGGCTTAAACTTCCATCATTTTCCCCACCTACCCCTCAAGTGCAAAAGCTGGTTATCTTGCCAGTTTGTCCCCCACAAGCTTCTAAAAATCGCCTCTACCTTCGCATCTCCAATTTGTCACGTGACTTCTCGATGTGTTTCCCCCCTGGAGGTCTCCTCCTCCAAACCATCTCTGCACCCTCACTAGCCCCACAACCTCAGGACTTTCTGGAATGGGGAGTAACGCACTTACCTATATTGTTTAAGACTTCTGCATTGGGTTTTCTGTTACTTGCAGATGAAGACAGGCACATCAGGCCCTCGGGATCAAATCCCAGTCAACGTTCAGCCAAGAGTCCTCTCCTCCAAAACACCATCCTTCCCTGCCCCACCAGACCAGCCAGGTCTCCATCCTGCCTGCTCTCACTCACTCCTCTGGACCTCTGTGCATGTTGGTCCAGCTGCCTGGGATGCTTTTTCTCCCTGTTTCCACCTTTTAAATGCCTCCTAACCATTCTCTTAACCGTTCTTCAGTTCCTGTTTTTTAAGCGAACGTAAAAACTAAATATTTTTCATCTTTGACACTTTTCATGAGGTGTCAACCATTGAGGGGTCAGTGGTTGAGGGCAAACATTCTCTTAGTTCCCAGAGTACCCTGCCTCATCTCCATCATAATGCTAACCACACAGTGCTGTAAAAATTATTATTACCTCCTCTCTAAATTTGTACTGCTGTAAGGGCAGTGCCTGGATTTATCTCTTCCTTGCTGTCCAGGATGCAACACGGGGTCTAACACACAGACACACACAAGAGTTGACTGAATGACTGAATGTAAGAGTGGGTTAGTGGCATAGACTGAACGTTTGTGTCCTCCCAAAATTCATATGTTGAAAGCCTAACCCCCAATGTGATGGTATTTGGAGGTGGGGTCTTTGGGAAGTTAGTAGGGTTAGATAGGTTATGAGGGTCGGACCCTCATGATGGGATTAATATCCTTATAAAAAGAGGAGGAGACATGAGATGGATCTCTCTCTCTCTCTCTCTCTTTCTCTCTCTCAATATCTCTCTCGCCCCCTCTCTCACTCTCTTTATGCATAATTCAAGGAAGCAGGCCTCCACTAAGAACCCAATCATGCTGGCACCCTGATCTCAGGCTTCCATCCTCCAGAACTATGAAAAAGAAATATTTGTGGGAATTCCCCGGTGGTCCAGTGGTTAGGACTCCGCACTTTCACTGCTGAGGACATGGGTTCAATCCCTGGTCAGGGAGCTAAGACCTCGCAAGCCACGCAGTGCAGCCAAGAAAAACAGAAAGAAAGAAATATTTGTTATTTAAGCCACCCAGTTGATGCTAGTCTGTGATAGCAGCCCCAGCAGACTAAGACAAGTAGGTTCTAAAGTCTTCAAACAAAGTAAAAATCTTGAATGGTCAAAATTAATATTAAAAATCCTGCCTACCACACACTAAAATACAGTATCCATGTTTTTATTATACATAATTCTTATCCCCACTGAATTTTGAGAAGTACTGAGTTCCACTAAAGGGGAGAATAAACAGAGAGGTTATATGACAATGTCTCTCATTCAAAGCACCCCGCTGTAAAACAGTCATCAATCCTTAACAGGGAGTTTTTAAGGAAGATGGGGTAGGGGAACGACTTCTTCACTGGCTCCTGGTTCCTCCTCCTTCTTCACTGGCTCCTTCTACACTGGCTCCTGCTTGCCTGAAGGAGTTTACTTTTTTTATTTTATTTATTTATTTTTGGCTGTGTTGGGTCTTCGTTGCTGCGCACGGGCTTTCTCTAGTTGTGGTGAGCGGGGGCTGCTCTTCATTGTGATGCTCAGGCTTCTCATTGCGGTGGCTTCTCTTGTTGCAGAGCACAGGCTGTAGGCGCGCAGGCTTCGGTAGTTGCAGCACGTGGGCTCAGTAGTTGTGGCTCACAGGCTTAGTTGCTCCACGGCATGTGAGATCTTCCCGGAACAGGACTTGAACCTGTGTCCCCTGCATTAGCAGGCAGATTCTTAACCACTGCGCCACAAGGGAAGTCCTTGATTTTTGTTTTAATATTCTCGTCTGTAATCTCAGCCCCCAGTACAGCAGGAAAAAGCTGTCATCATCATTTGGTCCAATGAAGCCTTTTTATTTTTCTGAGTAATTTACAGAAATAATAATAAAGGGACAGTTTTTAAATTTTTATCACAAAATTGAATAATTTAAACATAGCAGGGACTTCCCTGGTGGTCTAATGGTTAAGACTCCACGCTCCCAATGCAGGGGGCCCGGGTTCGATCCCTGGTCAGGGACCTAGATCCCGCACGCCACAACAAAGATCCCGCACACAGCAAAGACGATCCGGTGTGCCGCAACTAAGACCAGGTGCAACCAAAATAAATAAATATTTCAAAAATAAATAAATAAAATAAACATAGCAAATTTTCATTCGCTATTTTCCTGACTTTGAAGGTATATAAACTCAAAATGAGCAACGTTCTCTACATGCAACTAGCTATTCGTCAGCTGTCAAACATGAACCAGGGGCAGATCCATCTCACAAATACTAATTCCAGATTTCAAGTAAATCTCTAATAAGTTCTAATTTATTGTTATTTCTGGTTCTTCTTGCACTTGCATCATAAAACTAGTACTTTTCAAACCTTGGATGGGTTGTAATTTTCCTAAAGAGAAGACGGTCATCTTCTTTTCTCCATAATTGCAAAGCATTTTCATTCTTACATTTATAAACACTAGTAAGAATACTCTTTGGATCACCTTTGTAAAAACACCTGACTTCATCATTTGTCCCTTTCAAACTGTATCAATGAAATTTTGCTAAACAAACACCACAAAAGGTACAAGAAGATTGGCCTCCCCTTCTCGGAGCAAAACAGGATAGTCCAGGTTCTTGTTGCAAAATATTGGGTGACAAAATCATTCTTGTTGAATGACTAACTGGATGAGAATACCTTTTTTTTTGTCCTCAAAAATATATTGTTTATTGATCGATTCTGGAGTGTGAGAAAATAGATCCAGATTGTTGTATGGTAAAACTCAGAGTCTGAGACTTTGCTTACAGAGTGAATTTTACTGTTAACATCAGAGTCAACATCGCTGCTGTCCCTTCTGATTTGTCTAACTACTGTAAAACATTTTCCTTTGTCAATTTTCTTCTCTTTACCATTTTGTGCAGGCAATGAAAAATTCTGTATTCTCCATGGCATGCAATGAAAGTGATAATAAAACTACAAAGATGATGTCCTCGGGGCTTCCCTGGTGGCTCAGTGGTTAAGAATCCGCCTGCCAATGCAGGGAACATGGGTTCGAGCCCTGGTCTGGGAAGATCCCACATGCCGCGGAGCAACTAAGCCCATGTGCCACAACTACTGAGCCCACGTGCCACAACTACTGAAGCCCGTGCACCTAGAGCCTGTGCTCCACAACAAGAGAAGCCACCGCAATGAGAAGCCCCTGCACCGCAATGAAGAGTAGCCCCTTCTCGCCACAACTAGAGAAAGCCCGTGTGCAGCAACGAAGACCCAACACAGCCAAAAATAAAAATAAATAAATTTATTTTTTAAAAAAGATGGTGTCCTCTATCCTCTTTTATACCTTCTTGAAAGATGATGTAATACTCTAAGCAATGTAATAAGAAAACTGAAGGGTGATGTAATCATGATGATTTATTTCACTGTTGTATCAACCTTTTGGATGGTGATTCCATCATTCTTTCATTTTCTTATTATTTTAGTATTTTTAGCATAATTGGCAATAATTGATGGGTAATGATGAAATAATCCTAGGATAATAAAACGGAAAACATTTCAAGATATAAGAAAAATCAGATCACTAAGATCCCGTGAAGTCTTAGATTTATAAATGGCTTCAATGGTCCCATAATGGTACATTCAAGATAGAATGAGTTTTATTCTGTTCTTGTTAAAAAGTAAATGTTCTCTTTGATCTTTGAAAAATTTCCTTTCAAAAGAACCAAAGTAATGATATATCAAACTTTACAACTAGTTAGAACAGCTCAGAAAAAAAAAAAACTCAAAAACTAAAATTGGGTGCCATGGACCTGGAGGGTATACTTATGGTTAAATCACATTAATAGATTTGGTCGTTTCGTGATAATTTTCAAAATCTGACTCCCTGGTAAACTGCCCCACAAAAAGACCCTTCCTTTACCCATAGTTCTCGGACCAAACCCAGTCAGAGAGAAAGCTCCATAGTATTCCAAGACCATGGATGCTCACCTCTGGGCTCCACCAGCACTCCCCATGGAGATCAGGCTGCTCCTGGCCTGGGACGTTTTCTCCTAGAGTCTGTCTCCACACACAGCGAGGAAGCAAAAATCATGACCCGAGGAAAACAGAGACGGCTTCTGGAATACTCTGCAGGCTTCAGAGCAAGGCACTAACAAAACTCAGACCACAATCAGACACCGAAGTTTACTGTTTTACATTCTTTCCAGTAAATGGATTTATTGTGAGGAGACAGTGATCCTATTCTCTTGGGGTTTTTAAAAATTCTTTTTCATCTTTTGTGTCCAGTCAGTCCATGACTATGGTTTGACTGTTAATCTACAACATAGAGGAAATGTCCAATTCACAAAAGTGGTGTATTCCAAACCTTTGGAAGTTGGTTGTTTCGGGAACTCGGAATATTTTCTCCTTAAATAAACAATATTATAAATGATGGTGAGGTTTCCAGACCAGCCCCACAAAAGCCCTCTTAACTCATAATGTTGTTGAGGTCCTGGACTTTCACGGTGAAAATTAGTAGAGAGCAATTTTGTTGTAGTACCAATAAACAACTCAAATATGGAAGATATAGTCTCCTTTCTCCTGAATTCTATTTAATGAAACAACTGGCTTAATGAAAGGAGATAAAGGGAAAGACAGAGACTTTTTAGGGAGAGACCTCTACTTATAAGAATTTTGGAGCCTTATAGCAGCATTCTATTGTTATTTTGTCTGTCCAGTTTCACTTGGATACCTTTTTTTCATTTTCCCTCATAGAGGCATGACACAAAGGAGCCATGATGAGGGTAGATTTGGGGCTCATAGCAAAGGATGGGGGAGGAAAAGCAAAAAGTTTGAAAGAGATTTTCTTGATGGGGCGATTAAAGCACGTCGTTGCAAGGGGGAGATAGCCTAAATAGGTATTAACTGATTTGCTAAGGAAATTGAAGAGAAGGTGGAAGACCCAGTATCAGTGCCCTAGCCCCCTGAGCCAGGAAGGGAGAGAGGAGGAGAGTCCACTATTTGGTCAGACAGTTCCCTCTCTAACCATAAGGTGGTGCCATCAGCCCAGACAGTCGGTTCCAAGGGGGCGTGGCTTGCAGGAGGAAGAGTTCTCCACGAGGAAGCCACGTTTTCCACTCTGGCTTTGGAACTCAGAAAGCCTGGACCAGACACCAAGTATCAACCTATGCGGTATTGCCTCATCATCCAACAACTTCCCATCCTCCAAGGCCCCACCTGCTCATAGCTTCCCATCCTCCAAGAACACCTTTCTAGGCATAGCAACCCACATCAAGATTCCAACTAATTACTTCCCATTCCTCTCATCCATATCCTCCTTCACAGTGTCAGCACTGGGCCCCTGACCTTTTCCTAACTCCAAAAGGGAATCTAGTCTAAGAGCGTCCTGGAGTTTCATCCTTAAATGCCATCAGGATGTGAAAACAAGATCTCTGGTGAGCACAGATTTGTCACAAAGGCCCCACAACAAGGCCCCAGATGCCCTTGCCAGCTTTATCTTCCACTTGAATACCAAACTGGGCAACCCTTATTCCCGATACAAAACGCACCACATCTCCTCCATTCATTTACCCCTGCTGGCCCTCCCTCCTGTGATACCCTCTGTTCCTTTTCTACTTGTCAGTATCCTCTCCCCTTTCAAAGTCTAACCCGAATTGACCTACTTATTGTTTGGATTTAACTGGTGGAGTTAGAGAGGAAAACTTGGGTTCCACGCATTAACCACAGAAGCCCCAGGATGTCACGAGGTGAGCCTGCCTCATCCTTTCCACTGACAGTTGGGTCTTAAACTGAGAAGGAGGGTCCGTCCAGCCAAGACTCCCTGCTGAGCCTCAGGGCAATACCAGCTGGACTGTCCTTGCATCTCCCAAGTCTCAATTCCCACCTAGAGTGACACCAAAGCTGCAAGCACAATGCATGGCCCAGTATCTATTCTCAATTCATGTTTCCTTTATAATAATAAAATAATTACTATCATTATTACTGCCCCTTCCACACTCCCTACTGTCACCAGCCGCAGTCTGCCAAACCAGGCCTGAGTTACAGAGCTAGAAGAAGGAACGAGGGGAGATCACAACACAGTCACCAGCCTGAGCTGCCCTCCCCACTTCCACCCCAGGTCTGTGGCCTAGACTGGTAATCCCAGGAAACTGCCTCCTGATTCTGCAGAATTTTCTCAGCCCTGATGGGATGAACTGGGATGGGCATTCTTCTCTGGATGTTTGGCCCTGGCCAAGTGACCTGAAGATAAAACTTTTAAGAACTGGTACCTGTAACTTGCAACACCTCAAATACAGCTAACTACTTTCCTTTTCGTTCTAAAGGGACAGGTGACTCAGGTAGGAGACAAGAATGTCCCCTGTGAGACTGGAACAAAAAGCCCCAAGATGAATTTTTCCATTATGCAGGTCCTCTGAGGGCAGCCCCAGGGCCTCATGGTGGCAAAAGGCCATGCCCCAGCTCTGGGAGGCAGGAGCCCAGAGACCTCCATCTGCCTGGCCCCTGCTCCAGGTGGCCGAGAAGACTCAGAGAGTCTGCATCCCACAAAGGTCGGCTTGCTCCCACCCCCTGGACCTCTCCTATTTCTGTGGCTCAAAGAACCAAGAGACCAGATGCCCTTTTTAATGCCAATATTGCTCATGTTCTCACCCACAAAAAAGGCTCTCCAAGGAAAGAAAGCCTACCCAGGAAATTCAGAGGCTTATGCAGTTCGTGGGAGGCCAGACTGCTGCCGTTTTTTTGTTATGTTTTGTCTTTTCAGGATCTACAGGAGACGGTGTTTCATAAACTAATAAAGGAAGTTAACTACGCAAACAAAAGCAGAGTGGGAAATGCGAACCACCTATTCTAATGTACTTGTACCCCACCTCCTTCCCCCAAAGCTCTGAGGCTGCAAGAAGTAATTGTTATTGGAATCATGGGCGTGAGTGGTCGGTTTCTTGCCACTGCTGCAGACTCGGACCTTCAAAGTGACCATTTCCTTGGGCTCTGAAATCGGGTGGGGATGGTGGACAGCAGGTCCCAGGCGCTGCAACCCCGGGGAGAGCCCACCCGAAGGCGCCTTCCCCACCCCCTCCTTTCATTCCTCCCACCACAAGGCCACTGGACGCGCTGGACAGCCGCGGCCAGAGGCGCCCACCCTGCCCCCACCCCCCTTCCTAACGCCCCCGTGCATCCGGAACCCGGGGAAGGGAGCTTTGGAAGCCGAACGGCGGCCGGAGGATGACCCGGCCCCAGCGTCTCCGCACCCCCTCCCCCAACCGTGTCACATGGCTGCCCCAACGAGGCTCGCAGTGCGCCCCGCCGCGGAGACCCAGGGCCGCGTCGCCACGAGCAGTGGGTGATGAAATCTCCCCGGCGAATTACCGCGGAGGGCAGGGAGCAGAGCGGGGCCGGGGCCGGGGCCGGCGCGGGGGGTGGGAGCTGGTACCCGGGCTCACCTGTTCTCCAGGAGGACGATGGAGAAGGCGGGGGAGGGGCGAGGGCGCGTCAACCCGGGGTGAGTGGCGCGGCGCTCGCGTCCCCGCCCTCCCCCAGCCCTGCAAGCCCCCAGAGCAGCGCCGTCGGACTGACGGTGCCCGGAGCAGTTCCTGTCCCCAGCCCAGGCGCCGGGGAGACGTGAGCGTGCACACGTACACACACAGCGGGGGAAGAGGCGCTCCAAGCGGCGCCCAACTTTCTCCCTGCTTCCGCAGGCCGGGGGAGAAAGCGGTCGGGGGCAATCCAGCCCCGGCCCGTGCTTGGGGAGGGAGCTCGAACGAGGAAAAGGGACGGAGAGAATTTCCTCGGGTTTTGTTTTTAGGGTTTGGGGAGAATTTTTTGACCTTTTCCATTCGATGAATGAAGAGTAAAGGAAACCAGAACGGGGTGGCGAGTAGCGCTTTGGGGAAATGGAAGAGTATGTTTGGAGACGCGTAAAGTTGCCTTTCAAGCTCCAGCCTCTGGGGCACGCGATATTCCTCGGCGGGCTGACTCAGGGCTGCCTGGGCCTCCCAGCCCCGCGCCTGGAAATGATGAAGGTCCAGTCAGTCACCTGGATCCCTGCAGCCCAGCCCGGAATCCGTCTGGACTGAGGGAGGGGCGAGCATCTGGCACCAAGGCCCACCAAAGAGGGGCGAAAAGAGGAAGATGGGGCAGTCGCTCAGGCTAAGTCCTATATCTATCTCCTATCTCTGCTCCTATCTTAAATAGTTTGAGGGATTTTTTTTTTTTAATGCAAAGCGTCACAACGCCAGGAATTCCCATATGTGCCCAGTTTGGCCCCGGCATCACTGTATCCAGGAAACTTCTCCAACCCTCGGGGCTGGGAATCTCAAGTGAATTCCAACAGGCAGAAAGAGGAAACTTTCCCAGCCCGATGCGGGTGTGATGCGAGTCAGGAGCCCGGGCGGACGCTGTCCCAGCGCAAACTGTCCCCTCTCGCCCTTCTTTAGCTGCAACCGGAGCTGAAATTCGCTTTTATTTTTTTAAGTCCGTTCGGCCATTGCCCTCGAGCACCCGCACACGCGCATGCATCTCCGGCCGCGCTCTCACACACTCACACACGCACGCAAGCCGCCGCCAGGTCTGCAACTTTGTCAGGCGCTCGCAGCGGCGCTCGGCTTCCTCCCGTAGTAGTTGGGCGCAGGCCACGCCTCCCGACCGTGTTGTCAAACGGGCGGGGGTCTCGGATTGGTCCAGCCGCCGGGACAACACCTGCTCGACTCCTTCATTCAAGTGACACCAGAGCTTCCAGGGATATTTGAGGCACCATCCCTGCCATTGCCGGGCACTCGCGGCGCCGCTAACGGCCTGGTCACATGCTCTCCAGAGAGCTACGGGAGGGCGCTGGGTAACCTCTATCCGAGCCGCGGCCGCAAGGAGGGAAAAGGCGAGCGAGGAGGAAGAGTGGGAGGAGGAGGGGAAGCGGCGAAGGAGGAGGAAGAGGAGGAGGGGCGCACAAAGAATCCAGGTCTCCGGGCGGGAGGTTTACACCAAGAACCATGTGTGCCGAGCGGCTGCGCCAGTTCGTGACCCTGGCTTTGGTGTTGGCTACCTTCGACCCGACGCGAGGGACCGACGCCACCAATCCGCCTGAAGGTCCCCAAGACAGGGGATCCCAGCAGAAAGGCCGTCTGTCCTTGCAGAACACAGGTAAGTGCGTGCGCCCCAGCGGCGGGGAGCTGCTGGGAGAAGACACCCGGCACCCACGCAGAGCGCCCCGGGCGCTTCGCCCGGAAATGGGTGCCCACCCTGGGCCGCGCAAACTCTTGGGGTGGCGTAGGACGTGCAAAGGAAAGCGCGAGGCAAAGCGAGGTCCGCGCCGGGCTCCGCGCGCCCGGAATCCGCACGTGCTGGCAGGGTGATGAAATGGCTGGGGCAGGACTTGTTGCTGTCCTCCCTGGGTCGAGGGTAAGTGAAGCAGCGCCTGACACGGCCAGTGCCGGCTCCGGAGTCCCCGGTCCGGTTCAAAGCTCCCTGCTCCATCCTGACCGGCTTGCGGGAGGCACGGAGGGTCCCCGGAGCGGGGCTGCGTCCTGAACCCGGAGAACTTCTCTTCCCAGCCGGCGGGCCGCGGGACGGCTGCTCCCCTTCCTCAAAAGATGCCCGACATCCGAGAACTTTGTAGGCGAGACAAATTGCATTTTGAACTTTCCCCTTAGGGGGCATTCCTTTCGGAAGGGGTAGGGGCGGGTGGCTCAAAAGCGTACCTCTGCGGTGCTGCCGCCGTCCCCAAGCTCCAGGGCAGGTCAGCAAGGGAAGAAATGGTGACATGGCCCGAACCGTGCGCCGCAGCTGCTCGACCGGCTCTCCGCTCACCCACAAGCTGCCGAGCACAGCCCGGCGTGCAGGGCTCGGGGCTGGCCGTTTTCCCAGCCTCCTGGAGAGGAAGAAAATCTGCCTACAGCTCCTTCGCTCTTCACGGCCCTCCCTTTATTTGGGGGGCCTGCGAACCCGGGGGCGGCGTGCGTGCGCTCACCGCACGAGCAGGAATGCACGAGTGCCCATTAGCGACGCCCGGAGCGAGTGAATCTCGGCCCTGCGCGCTCCTGGCCGGCGCGCCGGGGCCGCGCGTGGGGTCATCCGGGAGTCTCCCACCTCCATAGGCGGGTGCCAGCACCCGCGGCCCGCGCCCCGCTCATCCTAGGACCCTCGCCCACCCTCTCCTCAGGGAAAGTCCCAGAGCTTTCCCTGAGAATCGAACGTGATTTTCGCTGGTTGGTGACCCTCAATAAATACACGCCCCTCATTCTCTCCGCGGACTTAATCTGAATGTGGATTATCTCCTCCGACCCCGCCCTTCTTCCAAAATATACTTTCCTGATGTAATTTTGTGGTTGGTTTAAGTCAAGGAATTGGGTAGGGGGAGGGAACGAAGACAGGCTTTGCGCGCGGCAGCCTGACAGTTAACTCCCTCTCAGCCTGTCCTTTCACAGAGACGAATTAGGGCCACATTCTGCGAAGGAGGGCAGCAAACTGCCGGGTCGCGGGAATTCTAGGGGATGAAGCGACATCTCACCCGGATCTCTGTTTAAAAGGAGCCTCTAACTGCGAAGGTTGCGTTTCTGCAGACTAGCCCCCATCTGACTCTATTCCTGAGCTTGCTTGCAAACCGCAGCTTCCCTAGTCTGGTATTTTTAATGCGGATGGTTTGGAGGCGCTGCCTTAATAGGAATTTTGTTTTGATTTTTAGATGTTGAATCATAAAGCTGAATTGAAACTGCTTTTTGGACGCTTTCATTTGGGGGTCAGGAAGGAAATGGCCTTGATTTAATAGCAGCAGCTTCATCCAAGTAGAGAAGGGTATTTCATTGATGAAGTACAGAAGGGAAAGAGCAAGCTAATTGGTTGAAATTTTATTTTTGTCTGTGGGTTTAGAAAGCTGAAATATCTTATGCTTTCAAACTAAGTATTCCCACAAATATTTTAATAAGATGAGAAGGATGAAAAATGGAGTGTTCAGACCTAACTTCTGATTGTGACTTTCGCAATGTAGGTTTGGCTAATTTTTTACAAATATTTACAAATACATTTTCATAAGTAGATTAAGTGATGGAATTTTCTTTCCCTGGTTGTTTAGATCCTGAAATAGTCACTTCTCACTTTTTTTCTTAAATTTTCTTTTAGTCATTACTTTTATTTCAACCCGCCTCTCTGCACTCCCCAGCATGGCTGAGAATTTTGTATATGATTGTATGTAATTCTCATTTTAGCGGAAATCCAGCACTGCTTGGTCAACGCTGGCGATGTGGGGTGTGGCGTGTTTGAATGTTTCGAGAACAACTCTTGTGAGATACGGGGCTTACATGGAATTTGCATGACTTTTCTGCACAACGCTGGAAAATTTGATGCCCAGGTAAAAAAACATATTGAGCACCAAGAATGTTTTGTGTTAGCGTAGCGTTATCGAAATGTTCATTTGAAAGGCTTGTTAGCAGATTTCCTTAGCTGATCGTCATGGTGGGTTTGAGCACTTGCCAGAGGCCTTCTAGGTGTGCAACAGGATGCCAGTGACTCCTCACTCCACTCCTGGAGTTCAGCTCTCTGGACCTGTCATGTAAGCTAAATCCTTCTCCACTCTTCAACTGTGTCTCCACACACAGAGTGGAATGGAGACCAAGTTGAACACTTATCTGAGGATTCTTAGCAGAGAAGACAAAAGTCATAATACATAATAAACACCTTCTAAGGGACACCTAAGGATGTCTGGCTACCCAGAACCCAGTCTGCAAGGCCCATCACATTTAGGACTAGTAGGTTGAGGGGGGGAAGGGCAGGGACTCCAACTGACCATGCCGAAAGCTATTTTCAAAAATAAAAGAGACACAAAATTTGTAGAAATTCATCATCTCCTAGAGGGCATGTGGGGGACTTCCCTGGTGGCGCAGTGGTTAAGAATCCACCTGCCAATGCAGGGGACATGGGTTCAATCCCTGGTCCGGGAAGATCCCACATGCCGCGGAGCAACTAAGCCCGTGCGCCACAGCTACTGAGCCCGTGTGCCACAACTGCTGAAGCCCGCGCACCTAGAGCCCGTGCTCCACAACAAGAGAAGCCACCGCAATGAGATGCCCACACACCACATCAAAGAGTAGCCCCCGCTCGCCGCAACTAGAGAAAGCCCACGCGCAGCAACAGAGACCCAACACAGCCAAAAATAAATAAATAAATAAATTTAGAGGACATGTGGGCAGGTAGCATGGATAAATCAGAGCCTCCAGAAGAGCAGACTTTTCTCCCTCCTAGGTAGCAGATCCTCCTTTCCCAACCTGAAAAGTCGGAACCCTGAATGAGTCCTGCTCTATATAATAAATATAGTCAGGGCCTGACCCACTTCAGTTATCCCAGGGTCCCCAGGGTAAAGCCCAGTTGCTGTGTGGGCAGGAAATGAACCCAACAAGCAACTTTATGGCTCCAGTGCCCACGATCCAAACACATTTCAGAAGGAGTGGAGCATTAGGCTCATCTCCTTCATGCCCTCCCCAGCCCATATATGCACTGTGAAGTACCCTGTAGTTGTTACAGACTTCCTCTCCCATTTCATTGGAGAGCCATGACAGTGTTTGGATGAGGCCAACAGTTTAGGTGTGATTTATGAACGTCACCAGTCACCGTGTACCGACATCCTGTAGAGAGGCTGACAAAGCAACGCCTGGGAACCAGAAAGCAATGTGACAGGGCTGGCAGCCTCCCCTACAGAGGATGTGGGGTGGCAGCAGGGGAAACAGAAACTGGGGAAGGAAAGAGGAGTAGAACGTTTGAACTCCTTGAGACTCCCTAATAAAGCATCCCTTCTGGATTAACTGGAATTAGGAAACGTAATAGGAAATCCGGAGGAAAGATGTGTATTTCAGGGCAATCCCACAGGATGTCAGGGAAGAATACCAAGAACATATTACTGCAGCCCTCGCATAAATTAATCTTCTTTTTTTTCCTCAACCAACAGCAGTATGTTCTCAAGTTAGAAGCATCCCTTTCAAGTCAGATCTCAGCCCATAACTACTTAATAAACGGGCACACCCTACCCTCCATCCTATTTGGCTCCCACTGGAGAGTCAGAGGAAAGGGGGCTACGGGGAGGTGGTTTTTCAGTGATCAGACACTATCTGTAGACATTTCAACTGCTTCTAAAGGAGAGAACTGAAATAAACATGCTGGCTGGCTTCCCACTTCCAACCTAAACCCATTTACTTTCTCAACTCCGGTACGTCCGGGCCTGTCTAAAAACAGGGGGTGACCTCTCCAACGACAGCTTGTTTCTACAGTAAGCGGGGTGCGGGGATCCCTGGGTAGGTATCCCACAGTGCTTCTCTGCCCCGAGAGGTTGATAAGGGAGCTGCCGGCCCGGGCTCGCCTCCACACCCTGAACAGCTGTCTCCTTTCTAGGATAAGAGCGATCTAATGGGGTTGCCAGGAAAGAGAACTGTAGGCCAGATGTATGCCTGGCTGCCTTCGCCACTCAGAGGCCAGGAGCATGGGGGAGGGGCTGTCAGTTGGGCAGTTCAGGCTCCAGATGCTGCCAGGCACTGTGCCAGGCGGGCCTTTTAGAGGCAATAACCCTAACAGTTTAAAGGAGTCGAATTGCTTTCAAAAAGGAAAAGAATGCTCCTCCTTAAAGGCTAGGAGGAGGCAAGAGAGAGTATGGGTTGGGGGTGGCAGGAGGCACTGAGACAGAGAAGGGAGGCCCAGCTAGCACCCGATCTTGACATCACTAGAAGGAACAAGGAAAGATGTGAGATTTGGACAAGCAGGCACTTTCTACTTGAGAAAAACTCTTGCTGGGCACCACCATGGAGTTCTGGATTTATGCCTGCCCAAATTCCCCTTTGTGTTCCAGAAGCATTGTCACCAAACGGCCAACAGTGGGCCGCCTTGAGGATGGAGGGCCATATGGGAGGCCCAGGACCAGGAAGGCTAGCAGAGCAGGTCAGGAGGAAGGAGGCCGATGCGTTTGTCTCCCGCGTAACATCCTTTGGGACCGAATGCGGGGGTATCACGTCACTCTGGGCGGACCTCCTGATGTAGCCTCAGCCTGTCACCTGCAAGGGTGTCCGTGTGTGGCAGGGCCTTGGAGTTCAGTTGTCAGAAAAATCCCTTGTAAGCCCAAAAAGGGTAAAAAAGTCGAAGTGTGTAACAAGGACTGGTCTCTTCCACCCCCCTCTCCCTCTGCTGTCCCCTCTGCTCTCAGGGCAAGTCCTTCATCAAAGATGCCTTGAAGTGTAAGGCCCACGCTCTGCGGCACAGATTCGGCTGCATAAGCCGGAAGTGCCCGGCCATCAAGGAGATGGTGTTCCAGTTACAGCGGGAATGCTACCTCAAGCACGACCTGTGCTCTGCGGCCCAGGAGAACACCCGGGTGATGGTGGAGATGATCCACTTCAAGGACTTACTGCTGCACGAGTGAGTGCTGCCCTCTGGGAGCAGGGGGGTGGAGGGGAAGGGAAAGTTGCAACTAGGATAGAGGAAGGGGAGGCCTGCTGGGGCTGGAAGAGAGTCTTCCTCGGTTTGAGGGGCTGGCTTGTAGAGGCTGAACTCTCCTGTCAAACTGGGAAGGTTGTGGTTTACCTCAGAAAGCTGTGCACTGACTCCCTGGGAGTCCCATTCCAGCTGGCCTTCAGGAAAAGCAAAAGAAATTTCCACCCTCGGTTTCGAAATCCTAAGCAGTAGCCACAGGAAATCTTTTCACCGAGCATGAGATGTGTAGAATTCGGAAATACCTTTCGTCTTCCCCTCAGCCAAGATCCCAACAGTGCTGAGTTTTCCAAGTAGCCATGCAGGTACCCCGGCAGACGGCCAAGAGCTGATAATATATACTGAGCATGTACTAAGTGCCAGGTATTGTGCTAAGGGCTTCATATGAATTTTTCACTTGATCCACATGACAGCGCCATGAGCTGGCTACCATTCTCATCTCCATTTTACAGATGAGAAAACTGAGATTCACTGCAGTAAAGGTCACACAGACAATGAAAGGCAAAGCCAGGATAAGGAGTCAGGCGGTCGGGCTCCAGGACTTATACTCTTACATACCAATAGCTTTTTTTCCTGCCTCCATAAGCTCTCCTTTCCTTTAGAAGGTCGAATTCACCTTCTCTAACATTAACGCCCCCCCCCCCGAGAAAATGCAAAACAAATGACAAAAACTTTAATCAGCTGAACACCTTTATGCCAAAGTGAGGAAATAGGAACGTACTTATTGGAAGACTTACAATTCGATCATAAACCCAGGACATCTCCTTCCTTAAAAAACATCCCTATAGCATCCTAAATTTTGCAGAGTAGTAAAGCATGTGGGTACATAGTTGCTTCTAACACAGTAGCCCCTGAAGGTTACAATGGTGCCTTCCTTGGGGACTTAGGGCAGAAAGCAAGCTCCTAGCTAAGCAGCCCAGTACAAGTCATAGCACTGTTCGTCTTTACACAGTGACTCATTGAGCCAAATCAGTACAATTTTATGAACTCTTGCTTCTTAGTTTGTGCCATGGCCTGCCCCAGCTATGTCGCTAAACAGGCCACTCCCCACCCCCACATACACCACTTAGGTCACAGAGGACAGCAACCGTCACCTGTCACTTTCCACTTGATTATGAGGCTCTAGGTATCTTGCAGCACCCCTTGGTGCAATGTTAGAATTATAAGATTCACCATGAATCTCTGCCAGCAGCTGTTGCCAAGAGCAAACCGATGTGGCTTTTCCTTGAGTTACACTAATGCCTGATAAAATATTTTCTATTCTTCCAAATCCCTATAGAAAAACAAAGCAACAATAACATCAACAACAATAGCAATAACAATAACTATCATTTTCTGAGTGGGCCAGACCCTTTGGCCAGAGACTTTACCTGGATTATCTCATTTATCTTTCCCCACAGTGCTACAAGCCAGAGAACACTGTCCCCATGTAACAGAGGAAGAAAGTGAAGCTAAGAGGTTAAAGGTCTTACTCTGAGGTTCAATTCCTACTTTTCAACTTGGGAATTGGTGATTCTGAAGCCAGTTGTCAGGAATAGACCTCAAACCTGCTTGTAATCTAGGCTGCATCCCCCCGCACCAGACCAGCTAAAGGCTCAGTGGTCCCCAAATGTGGCAGGATTTTTCCCTTTTCTCTGAAACAGCCCCATTACACCAGCAGAGCACTGTGAAATTTCCTTCCTTCAAGGTGCCCCTGCAAGAGGCAGACACCCCATGGCTGAGAAACTCATGAAGTTCACTTGTCCTCAGCCCACTCTCATCCTTTAGAGATAGTTTGTTGGCCTCAAGAATGGATGACGGGGCACTAGTTTTTAATTCTATGGTACGTTCTTGGAACCAAGGAGACTTTGTCTTTCTGGAGAAACGTCTTCTGTGGGGAAACTGAAGGTTTTGAGGTTTTTCGCCACCCTCCCCACATTGAATTTAAGAAGAGGTAAAGTACTGTGGCTTTCTGACATCTCCTCTATGGAAACATGGTCCATGGGGCCACGGGACCCTTACTTCCAAAGGACTCCTTACATCATTTAGAGCCAACACATAGCCCCCACTCAGGTCTGCTCTGGAAATGCTGGTGGTCCATCCCAACAGCAAACCTGGGCCATTTTCTTAAATTCTCAGTGTGGCTGCATACAAGTCATCTTGGCTGCTGCTAAGCCGGCACCTCTAGCTCCCCACAAATCCCCACTGCCTTCCCTTCTGAAGCCACGACTACACACTGTGTCCACTAGTACTTCAAGCTGAACTGAGGTTTTTGTTTTTTAACTATCTTAACTGATTTGGGCACAAAAGATCCCATCAGTCCCCAGATATCAAGAAGATCATTTAAGAATGTGTGACACTGGCCACAGATAAGAAAATGAAAACTGAATTTGCTCTTCCCTCTAGAGAGGAGGAAATCACAATCATTCCAGAACCTCAACCTGATCTTCATCCACCCCAAAACACATTCAGTTAAAGGGACTTCCTTCAAACTCTCCACTCCCCTCTGCTCCCCTCACCCCTTCCCATCCCACTTCCTCCATATCAACCGCTTGGCCACCACACACCCTGTCACTGAGTGCTGGCAGCCTCCAGGCACGTCCCGCTCCAAGTATTTTAAAAAATCTTTTAGCCTTGCTGACGCCCAGTGGAGAGAGCTGGGCTTTGTCATTAGACACAGGCTGAGCTAGCAGCCGGAGAAGGCACCATGCCAGCTCGAAACAAGCTTAGATGAACACACAGCCCTCCCCACAGTTCACAGCTTTCTCCTCAGCCGACAGTGCTGAGGGCAGAAGAGAGCGTGGGCTAGTCCAGCCTTCGGGGACCGCCTTGGGATTCGGAGAGCTCATCTGGTGGGCAGGACGCCCTGGCTAAGGAGGCCAAGAGGCAGTCTGTACATTCCCAAGAGGGCCCTCCCCTTACTCTGGGGAAAGAAATGTGAAGAAGAGCATCTCAAAAGGACAGATGCTCAGCCTCCTCGATTTGCCCATCTAGCCCCAGTGGGGGGCAGGTAGGGTCAGGTGCTAAAATCCTGATGCTGCCCTAGCAGATATACTCGGTGACCCTGACCTCCCTGAGGCAGTCAGTTGCTAGTTTTCAAAAGATGGAAGGAAACAGACCTGCAGGGCACATTTCCCTTGTGTTGCCCCATGCCCTCGTCTGGTAACTCAAGCCGACTTGGGTCATCACTGTCCTTGTTACGGTTAGGGGCCTGCCTTGGAGAGTTTCAGCACCCTGCCCCTCAGCTGTGCCCAGACTCTCTGACTCTGAAGGCATCAGGTAGGCCTTAAAAGGCAGCTTGATCTCTATCAACCAGAACAGTCCTCCTCTCCACTCTCAGCCCAGCCCCAGGCCTTCCCAGCCCAGAAGCTTCCAAAGCCACTTTTTCCCCCACCTCGTCTCCTTTTTTATATCGATGAAATGAGGACAGTTCACTCAATTACAACTTGAGGACTAATTCATAAAAATGGCAGTAAACTACTTCACAAGTCTCAAAACACAATCTGCTCTTCCTGCTTGGCGACAACTGTCAACTTGCAGAGAAAAGATTAAATGGGCTATAATGCAGCCCCCCAGGTGGTCCAGGCTCACAGAGGAAAACAATTCTTGTTCTTCTTCTTACAAATGATCTCACGTTCCAGAATGATTTCCTGCCCAAAGGGATGACCCAGAACTTCAATATTCGTGATCAGAGATATCCAGAAATTCTGCCTGTGAGGACTGCTTAAGAAAGCTGGTTAGCCACACGGAACACTCCATACCCCTCTCCCACCTTGGGGATCTTAAAAGGCCAGTGAGATGTAAGAAAGGCTCAGTGAGTGGGCCAGGAGAGCCCATTGCCGGGGGGGTACCTTTTGCCAGATGGGCCCCAAAATATAAGAAGCAGGCACACTGCTCCAGTTTTCTGCACACACCTCCCACCCGCAGGAGGAAGGTTTGCATGACGTGGTCATCCAGCATTTTCCTAAAGAACAACCCGGGGCAGCTGGGATGGCCTGAGCAACTGGCCCTCCCCTTGGGATCCCAGTGTGCTTATTTCACAGACAGCTGGCTCTCCTCCCAAGCACATAGATCCCTCTCAGCCAGCTCTCCCCTCCCTCATCTCCCGTTGTGGGGAAGCCCAGATTGAAAGCATAGAGGTGCTTAGAGACAGCCACTCCCCCACCTCGGCCTCTGCTACCAAGGAGGGAAAGAGTTCTGTGGGAATTCACATCCCCCCAACCCTTCTCTGCCTGTTCCGGACTCCTCCAGATACAGAGGAGAGTGCACCCAGAAACTTCCCAAAACACCCTTTATCACCACGAGCCCAAACCAGGGGCAAACACAGACCATGGGTAAGATGGTTTCTTGGGAGCCTCACGTACAAAGCTCACCTAGGAGAAGGACACCCAGTGCAAAGCCAGCCAACCTCGCTTCCCTGCCATAAAGACTCCTCAGTTTAGTATTTAAGGCCCTTCACCATTTGCCTAAGTATTCCACTGGCTCCAAGACCCATCTCCACTCCCGCTAAAATCCTCCTAGTTAGCACACCCTAAACAGACCCGGAGCTCCCCTGCCCTCTTATTCACACAGCTGGCGTTCTTGCCCCCCCTCCCCAGAGATTCTTCCTAGACTTCTAGCATATGCACCTGTGAATTGTCACTGGCCCTTTTATTTGTGCATGGCATGCGGGATCTTAGTTCCCCAGCCAGGGATCGAACCCGGCCCCCTGTGGTGGAAGCGCGGCTTCCTAACCACAGGACCACCAGGGAAGTCCCTCACTGGCCCTTTTTCTTGTGGTAGGCTCTCTCCCCAGCCTCCAATTCTCTCCAATGCCTGGCATGGAACCCAGTACGTAATGGCCACCCAGTCAATGTTGGTTGAGACCAGTACTCCACAGAATATGGGTAAAGGCTTCAAGTAGTTCCAGAAAGATCTTCCACCCAACCAAACCCAAGCCGAGTGTTGGTCACGTCCCTCTCCCCTGGTGTATCGGTCCTGCCCTCTGCAGGTGTACTGCATCCTGGGTCTCTCTCTCAATCTCCAGACCCTACGTGGACCTGGTGAACCTGCTGCTGACCTGTGGGGAGGAGGTGAAGGAGGCCATCACGCACAGCGTCCAGGCTCAATGTGAGCAGAACTGGGGAAGTCTGTGCTCCATCTTGAGTTTCTGCACCTCGGCCATCCAGAGGCCTCCCACGCCGCCTCCCGAGCGCCAGCTCCAGGGCCACAGGGCCAAGGTCTCCAGGGGCCACCACGGCGAAGCAGGTCACCACCTCTCGGAGCCCAGCAGTCAGGAGACCCGCCGAGGTGCCAAGGGCGAGCGAGGTAGCAAGAGCCTCGCAAGCGCCCACACCCGGGGCAGAGCGGCCGGCCACGGGGCCCAGGGAACTTCTGGAAGCAGCGAATGGGAGGATGAACAGTCTGAGTATTCTGATATCCGGAGGTGAAACGAAAGGCCCGGCCGGGAAATCTTTCCTCCACGCCGTCCATTTTCTTCTCTCTGGACATTCCAAAACATTTGCCATTAAAGAGGGGGGATGTCACACGCAGGATTTGATGGGGATTGCGGACTTGATGGAGGTGTATGTTAGCGGCATGAACAGGTGAAGCGGAGACTCCCTGGGCAGCAGCGAGGGCTCGGTTGTGCCCGCTGGGTCCCGCACCTGCACATCCCGAAGGGAGGGAGCCACCCGGCGTCCTCATTGCAACTTTGCCTTCTTTCCATCCGCGGAGCCCCTGGGCGGCAGCCTGCGGTTCCCTCTGCTGTGGGAGGCGACAGGGAGAGGGGCGGGAGTGACCCCCGGGGCTGGATCGAGGCCCAGACAGCAGCTTCTGGCGCAGCTGGATTCCAGTGCAGGAGTGGGTGTGAAAATCCCTGGGAATCAGGAGAAGGGTGGAGAGGAAGCAGGGGCCGTGTGGGTGCTTGGTGCCAAACCAAATCCAGTTTCTTGCATGGGACCTTGAGGTTTGGAGCAACTTGGGAAGGGGCGGGTGAGGGTTCTAAGTGTAATTTCTGAGCCATTGTTCTGTCTGGGGCACCCTGTCCGAGGGAGTGGCCCCTGTGTGTTTGTATTTTAACCACTGCTTCAAGTCTCGATTTCACTTTTTTTTTATTTATCCAGTTACATCTCCATATCTGTCGTCTAAATAAATAGCTTTCAAACAAAGCAACTGGGTCATTAAAACCAGCTCAAGGGAAAACATAAAACAACCCATCTTTGGGGGCTGAATTGTTTTTAGTGCTATTTTAAAAGGAATCAAAGAGCAGTGTAGCCGTACATCTGACTGCCTGACGTGGGCTCATTGCCACTTAGGGCAAAGCCACACCTGGAGGAAAATGCACACAGGAGGAGTGCATTTGACAGATTTCCTTTTGCATTTCGGTATCTCACCTTGACCGTCAGCCAAGATAGATAAAGCACCCTGGATTCCATGAAGCCAAGTTGGAAAGCTGGCCTCTCCGTGCTGGAGGATGGAAAAGGGGAACACAGAAGGACTACTCAGTAATTTTCACCAAGGAATGCCGACCTTTTGCATAAATGGAGGAGACTGCTGAAAATCGCTGAGGGACAAGATTTCCCAGATCCAGATTGAAAATTTAGCAATAAGAAAAGGAGTCAGAGTAAACAAAAGAAAGGCAGAGAGGAGAGACAGAAGTAAAGATACAGGGAGAAGATAAGAACAGAAATCGTCAGCAGTGGATGTCTTGTGGTTACTGAAGAGGTTTCAGAGACAGGCCTTTACTTCTCTTTCCCAACAGGCTACAAATTAAGGCTTATCCTTTCTTGCAGCCAGTACTCAGACAGGAGCCCAGTATTGCAAGGAGAGGATGGATGTGCTGGGCCAGGTCCTTCTAGAGCAGGGGTCGGCAAACCTTCTCTATAAAGGTCCAGATAGGGAATACACTATTTTCAGTTGGGCGGGCTGTATGGTTTCTGTTGCAGCTACTCAACTAAGCCTTTGTCGCCTGAAAGCAGACATATGTAGACAGCACATACCAAATAGGCTTGGCTCCACGCCATTAATATTTTATTTAACAGGGACCCAACTGGACTTGGCACTTGGGCCTGAGTTTGCTGACTGCTGTTCTAGTGACTGGGCAAAAAAGTATGCATCCTCCATTTACATCAGCTCATAGCTTTCCCTGAAAGCAACCTGAGGCCAGAGATAAAGAAGCTAAATTTATCTACTTGAAAATGATTTGTTCCACAGAATGCCCTTACCCAAAGCACAGCTAGTGTTTATATAACCCAAATCCAATCTCATTGCTGCCAGGACATGGTGCCGGAGCGTCATTTCCCCAATCTTTCATGATCCACTTTGGAAAGAAACCATTTGGGTGTCGGGGGAGGGGGACAAAAGGCTGGGAGAAGCACCTAGAGAGAGCTAGAGCTGCAGAAAGAGGAGGAGATGGTGCACGTAATCCGTCTCTGCCCTCGGAGGGAGGAGGACCGGTGTGTCAGGCTCTGCCATGGCAACCGAACATAAACCGTGTTCAGTTTATGTTCGAGCCACGAACATAAGCAGTGGATGCCCTCGCTGCTTATGCCTAGAGAACGTGTCTCAAGCCACGCAGCACGTGGACTGTTTTCCTTACATCACTCAAAAGCTGAAGCAATAACATTCTCTCGCTTTGCTGGGTCAGCTGTTCATTTGTTCGCCGGCTCCTGGGCTGGATGGGTGAAAGGCATCACTTTTATGTTTTCCTCAGTGTAACTGTTTTACGTGTTCGCTCCTGACGTCCCATGTGCTGCTTCTATTGTAAATATTTGTCATTTGTATTTATTATCTCAGTGTTTTCCCCGAAGGCATAAAATTGCTTACTATGTTGATTTGAACCCCCTCGCTGTTCTCTGTTGTATACTTTTCATGCCACTGTTTTGTTTCTTCTCAAAAGTCAAGTAGAAATCCTTGCATTCTGGTTCCTAATGTTTTGAAGCCTACAATAGTATTTATTGCTGAGATTCTTTATCTCAAAACTGAGGAAAATCCAAATTCCTGTAAGCATGGACAGAGGCATTTGTACAATCTAAAATGTAAGCAAAGTCATCCTTAAAAATAGGCCCTCAACTTGGGGCTTCATACTTCATACAAATTTGCTCTTGAGCCTTCCTTTGAGGAAGGATGTGGATTCCAAATAAAGATATGCTGTTTATTTTGAGGCTTGCATCTTAACAAGATGATCCAAACACCTCTCCTTTGTATCAATAAATAGCCCTGTTATTCTGAAGTGAGAGGTCTGAGTAGAGTGAAATGCTAACACTCAAAACTAAAATAGAAAATGCCAGCCCAGAGCTATAGTCATACTTTCACACACACACACACACACACACACACACACACGGAGAGAAATTTCAACTCGAACCAAGGAAAAGTCTTCGTTAGAACAACATGGGAAAACAATGCTTCCAGGGCCCATTTCCTAAGGAAGAACAACCCTCATCCGATCTCAGCATTGGTACCACGTGAGCTTGCTAAGTCATAATATCTGTTTCTGTTATGGATTTAGGCAGCAGGACCTGTACATTGTCACATTGCACTATCTTTCTCCAAGCATTAATAAAGGTTTTAAATAATTGACTTCCCCTTGAGTAGTGTTATTGTCTGAGAGGGCTTTGGATGGGCCAAGGGAGATGGCTGTGAGCAAGTGGTGTTTGAGTCCATTTTAAATGCTGGATGTTCAGATATCTACAAAAGAGAAACAGACTCACAGACATAGAGAACAGACTTGTGGTTGCCAAGGGGGAGGGGGTTGGGGGAGGGAAGGATTGGGAGTTTGAGATTAGCAGATGCAAACTATTATATATAGGATGGATAAAAAGCAAGGTCCTGGGACTTCCCTGGTGGCCTAGGGGTTAGGATTCCGGGCTTTCACTATGGTGGCCCAGGTTCAGGGCAAGATCCTGCAAGCTGCATGTTGCAGCCAAAAAAAAAAAAAAAAGACAACAACAAGGTCCTACTGTGTAGCATAAGGATCTATATGCAGTATCCTGTGAAAAACCATAATGGAAAAGAATATGAAAAAAGAATATATATTATATGTATAATTGAGTCACTTTGCTGCACAGTGGAAATTAACACCGCATTGTAAATCAACTATACTTCAATAAAGATTTTTTTTTTTTATGCTAGATGTTCAGTTTACAGGGAGGGGAACCCAGGGAAGAAGACCACCCTGGGCTTCTCCTCCATCACAGGGACTCTGTTCAAAACCCTGCCTGAATCACCCAGACAAAGAGGAGGATGAGCTTCCTGCCACGGGCCCAGGGCCATCAGGGCGGTCCTCACAGCTCCCTCTGGAGTCCGCAGACCTTGGAGCGGGCCACCCCTTCTTTCAGACTGAGCCTGCAGTGGACGCCACCGGAGTAAAAGCTCAGTGGCTCTGCACAGGCAGGGAAGCCTCCTCCCCAGCTCTTCCTCAACACAACAGAGCTGGAGTCCCTGATTTAATCCACCATTGGCGTACCCACTATGTGCCCAGGACCACACTAGGCATGATGCATACGTAAGCTCATCCCCAGTATGTCCCACAAGTAGCAGGTCTTATCCCCATTCTACAGGTGAAGAAACCAAGGTATAGAGAAGTAAAGCAACTTCTCCCAAAGCACGTGGCTAGTGAGGGGGGCGGGGTCTGAACTCAAACCCAGCTGTGTGACTCTAAGCCCACCTGCTTTCCCCCACTCCAGGCCTAGATCCTCCACATTTGATCTCTTTTAAAATTTAAACCAGTCAGTATTATTCCTATTTTACACAGGGCTTAGAGAAAGAATAAATTATACTCTTAGATTTATAGCACCAGGCCTCTGAGGAGTTCTGCTTTAGAACGGAAAGGCAAATTGACGCTCTCACCTCTCCTCTCTGCAAAGACTCAGATTTTGGTTCAGGTTAAAGGAAGAGCAGGAAAATCACGGCATCTCTTCGCTTTTCTGTGCATGTGGGTAATTTTTTCTTTAAGGTGTTTCTCAAGTGTCCCTGAGGAAATCATTTGGGGGGTGGCTGGCTTGTGTCACCATGTAGACTGAGTTGTCTCCACCAAACCCACCGGATCGCCAGCCCTGCCTGAGACATCAGGCTTCCCTGAAATCTTCACCACTGTCATCACCCTCATCCTGATAGCTGCAGTTTCTTGTGGATCTGTTATGTGCCCCATGCGCTGCCTGGTGCTTTACAGGCATTATTTCTGAGCCTCATTTTACATATAAAGAAACTGAGGCTCAAAGGCATCTTAATTTGCCTAGAGCCCATCGCAAGGCTAGCTAGCTCCAAGGGGTGGCAGGGCTCGCCCTGCTCTGCCTTACCATCCATCACCCCTGATGTGAACGTGTGGGTTTAATGCCCCTGAGTTCAGAAATGCAGCTGCATCCCCGCAACCTTCAGGACTGCTCCAGTCCAACAATTCAGGAATGATGAGGCTGTGGGAGGGTTAGAAGATCTTCTAAATATGCTAGTATTTAAGCAAAGTTTCCAAAAGGAGCAATTGTGGGTCCCGCAATCTGGAGACAGAAATTTGAATTTATCCTAAAGTCAGAAAAAAAGAACGCACCCTACCGAGGAGGGGACAAGCCTTGTCCAGAGAACACGTTTTATGTAAAAGTATTTGCCGGGGGGCGGCGGGGTGAAAAAGGAGGAAAGAGCAATACAAGCTTTGAGCTGGGTGTCATGCGTGGCTGCTAGCATAAGCAGTTCGGTTTTTATCACTCCCCGGAAAGAACACACACTCAAAAGTCACTCACTGAAGAGAATGGGGGGAAGAAAAAGCCACAAAGCCAACCTAAGCTTATGCATGAAACGAGCCCCACCAGGATGAACCCTGATGTCCCAGAGAACCCAAGCCTCCTGGCACTCGAGGGTGTATTCCCACCTACCACCATGTAACATCAGGTCTGCCTGGGAGAACTAAAGCATGGGAAAGACAAGAGAAACCTCTCCAGGAATTCTCAGAGGCAGGGCAATTGTTCACAAGGTGCAGAGGAGAATCAGCTAATTCCATGTTCCATTGGAGAGTTTCCAGGACTGTTTATAGTTCTTAAAGCTAAGGGGGAGTGGCCATGTAAAAAGAAGTGACAACCTAATAAGAATGGAGACCACCTGCCTGCTTGCCTTGGTGAGTCATGCAGAATACTCAGCCGAGGACTGCGGGCACCAAAGAGGGCTTCGTGCAGGGTGGATGACCAGGCCCTGGAATTTTGTCCCGGTTGTTTATTGCAATGTTAACAACAACCCCCAAAACTTATTAGATTGAAACAATGATTTTATTTTGCTCACAATTTTGTGGGTCAGAAACTTAGAAAGGGCTCTGCTGGGTGTTTGGTCTCTTCTCCAGATGGTGTCAGCTGGCTTCCCAGATGGATGGATGGGCCCTTTAAGATGGCACCTCAGTGCTCCTGGCCCCCACCCTTATCCCCTTCTCTCTCTCTCCCTCTCCATGTGATACCTCATCCCCCCGAGGCCTCGCAAATCATGGCCGTCTCAGGGTGGTTAGTCTCCCGTCTTCCATGGTAACTGGCTTCCCCAAGAGAGACTGGAGGATTTTACAGCACATTCTGCAGATCTAAACTAGGGTTTGAAGTTCATCCTTGGAAATGAATGTCACAAGGACAGACACTGACCTCTGCACACAGTTTCTTGTCTCTCCAGCGGCCCGGCCATCACAGAGTGGGAATGAATGAATGAATGAAACCTCTTGTCCTAAAAGGATGCCAAATTGTCAAATTAGATAAGTTTCAATTCACTTTAACTCCTAAAGGAAATATATCCTTGTGTCCTTGTAAGGGGCACTGACATGTCAGAGAGTCAGTGAGTAGGTGTCAGAATTAAAAGTCACTGGGAAGCCTAATAATTTTAGAGTCAGGAGATATAATATTGATCCAGACACTTACTTGTCTTGTACCCGGTAAATCTCTTTTAAAAAAAAAAAAAATGACTGAAAAAATAAATCAGGACTGACCCTGAGATACTGGCAAATCAGTTAAACTTTGTAAGCCTGTTTCCTCAGCTACAAAATAAGGAAACTAACAGCTACCCTGCTTCCCTCACACTGGGTAGTAAGGAGAAATGACTGAAGCTATACAAAAGTGACAATACACGGGAGATGCTCTGAAGACCATGGATGCCATGTCAACAGTGGGGATTATTCCTCCTGGCCATTTTGGAAGGTTTGAGCCTAAAGTCAAGAGCACAGAAGAGATGAGCTGCCCCATCCTTTCCACTGTCCTGGGGGTTCTCTGAGGCAGGTACAAAGTATTCTATGGCCAGGATAGAGGGGTCAGCCCCACATAGTGGGAATTTGAACCAGGCATAAGGGGCCAGAGCCTAAATAGGTGGGGACCCTCTCTAGGGTGGGAGAGTTGCCCCTGAGCAGCTCCAAGTGGTAGGTTGGGCCAGGCAGCAACCAACACGCTGGGAGCAGAGGGCCTTCCTGCCAGGCTCTCTCTCTGCAAACCTCAAGGCAAGGGACCCACAGAAAAGCCGGTTCATAAACTCTTTAATGAGAAAGAAAGCAGAGACTGACAGAGATGAGGGAGGAGAGAGATTTGGGGCCAGAGCCCACTCCACTGGATGCCAAGGTTCCTGAGAGTTTGACATTTGGAAAAGATCTGGCCTGGAAGAGCCAAGGATTTGGGACAGGGCTCCTTCCGGCTCCTGGGACTGTCAAGAAGAGAAGGAGGGGGAGGAAAATGACTCAGCTGCAATGAAGAGAAATGTATTTTTAAAAAGGGAAACAATGAAAGGCACAAAGGAATGAGATGGAGCCCAGGATAGGGTCCAAATGCCTTCTCAGAGGAAGTGGGGCCGATCTGCAAAACACTAGTGGACTCACTAGGGTTTCCAGACCAAGAATAACACCTTTAAAAGTGTCTTCCAGGCTTGCCAGGCCCACTGTCCTTGAAGCCCTCCAGGTCCGTGGTCCCCAGGGGCTGGCACCCGCCTCTGCAGGAGAAATGCTGAGGGTGACGCAGCAGTGTAGAAGCTTCTCCACACTTTTGATTCTGAAGATGGGGGCAGTTCTTGAACAGAAGAGTTAGGGAAAAACTCATTTCACATTCAGGCTCACACTCACCCAGCAGGGCAAGCCTGAGCACAGAACGGATAAGCTGCCCTATCCTTTCCTAGGAGGGTCTATGATGCCCTGCGACTCCTCCCTTGCTCCATTCTATCCACTGAACCCTGGCTGGGGGTGGGGAGGGGGGAAGAGAGGGGTGTGGAAGCAGGCTCCCTCCCCAGAAGCTGACACAACTCCAATCCCCCACTCCCAACAGCCAAGGTCAGATGACCCTGATTGCAAAAGTGTCAACGGAGAGTGAGAAGAGATATGAGACTAAAGAGAAGCTGCTGTCTGACAGCTCTGCATCTCCTTCCCCAGGCTTATCCAACGTTGGGTTCACGCTGGGGTTCACCTCCCCCCTAGCACTGAACTCACATTTCTAGAAGAGGGGAGATTAGGAAGAAGAGTTCAGCTCAGCATGGCCCAAGAACTATGAACCCGTCGCACAAAGCATGTCAATGCCGTCGGCCTTTCTGAGTCATTCATCGTTTACCCAGAGGCTCCCATCATTGGGAAAATCATCGTGTATCCTCCTGGGAGGATTTGGAGCAGGAAAGCCAGCCTGCTGGGGAGCAAAATGACAGATGCAGAGGAGGACCCAGGAGGCGGTCGGCTGACCAAACCCCACTGCCCTACTCTCCAGAAGCAAGGCTGGGGTGGGAAGCCTCCCCCGACCCTTTGTGAGAGAGCTCTCTGACTATAACCCTACATTCTAACAGAAAACAGGAAACCGGCAGAGAATTCCTGGCCCTCCAGACCCTGGGTTATCCCAGCACCTCTGAGAAGAAAAGCTGTCCCTCTGGGCCATTCAGATGGCTGCCAGCACCTGGCAGGGGGATCTCCGGGCACCTAGTGACTGTAGCTACACAGAAAGAATGGGGCCAGCTGCCCTCTGAGGCCCCTTCCGCCAGCTGTAGCTGCCCTGAGGTTACTTCAACCTTGGACTTTCAACACCGACCTCCATAAGCAGCACTGGAAGCACCTACACACCTGTATTTCCAGGGCCTGGGGCCTCGGAAGTTGGGCCAGTTAGGGAAGGCAGAGACAGAATTAAAAGTGCGAGAGATCTGTTGAAAGAAACACTGCGAAGGATCAAGTGGAAAGGAGAAGCAGGCAGGTAGAGCCTCAGACGGCAGTGCAGGGCTGACACCTGGGAAGGGAGAGAGGGAAGGAAGGACGGCTGAGTATGACCACAGGGCAGCTCTAAGAAAGTCTCAGCCAGGATGGTGGGGAGCCCAGGACAAAGTGTGCTGCTCTGTGTCAGGCAGGTGTGACTGGCTCTGGCCCCCTATTCGTGGGCTCAGTCATCTCCAGGAGCAGCCTGGGAAGAGGGTGGCTCAGCCGGAACACGCTGATGGGCCTGGCAGGAGTGGGAGGTGGAGGCTGAACTAGCTGCACTCTTCACAGCAAGGAGGCCTGAGCAGCTACCTAATAGCCAAGGCTTTTTTTAAACCTGCTTCATAGTAAGTGAAGTTAGTCAGACAGAGAAAGGCAAGCATATCACTTATATGTGGAATCTTAAAAATAAAGGTACAAATGAACTTAATTACAAACAGAAACAGACTCACAGACAGAAAACAAGCTTACAGTTACCAAAGGGGAAAGCTGGTGGGGAGGGATAAATTAGGAATTTGGGAGTAACATATACACACTACTATATATAAAGTAGATAAACAACAAGGACCTACTGTATAGCACAGGGTATAGCACTCAATATGTTGTAATAACCTAAAAGGGAAAAGAATGTGAAAAAGAATATATATATATATCACTTTACTGTACACCTGAAACTAACACAACATTGTAAATCAACTATACTTCAATAATTAATTAATTTTTTAAAAATGACAACAACTAAAAAATAAAAACCTTCAACAGAGCACTTAATTCTTTTTTTTTTTTTTTTTTTTTAAATTTATATTTGGCTGTGTTGGGTCTTTGTTGCTGTGTGCGGGCTTTCCCCAGTTGCGGCCAGTGGGGGCTACTCATTGCAGTGCGTGGACTTCTCATTGCAGTGGCCTCTCTTGTTGGGGAGCACGGGCTCTAGGCACACGGGCTTCAGCAGTAGTTGTCGCACGTGAGCTCAGTAGTTGTGGCTCACGGGCCCAGGTGCTCCACGGCATGTGGCATCTTCCCAGACCAGGGCTCGAACCCATGTGCCCTGCACTGGCAGGTGGATTCTTAACCACTGTGCCACCAGGGAAATCCCCAACAGAGCACTTAATTCTTGAGACAGGTTCTACCCATGACCAGCCCTTTGGCAAGAGGCTTTGTCGGGTTGTGTGCAAAACAAGTGAAGAGAATGAAGGTAACGGTGATTGGCAAACTAGAAGGCCCACACTAGAAGTTCACAAAATGGTGTCTCACAGGTCATGTATGACCTGCAGGTTTTGTTTGACTCACACATTGATTTTTTTTTAAGTTAAATTAGTTGCCAGCACATACAAGCCACAAAAATCCAAACTTCCAGCTTTTCTTCAAAAATAATAACATCGGACTTCCCTGGTGGCACAGTGGTTAAGAATCCACCTGCCAACGCAGGGCACACGGGTTCGAGCCCTGGTCCGGGAAGATCCCACACGCTGCAGAGCAACTGGGCCCATGTGCCACAACTACTGAGCATGCACTCTAGAGCCCACGAGCCACAACTACTGAAGCCCACGTGCCTGGAGCCTGTGTTCCGCAATAAGAGAAGCCACCACAGTGAGAAGCCTGCGTACCGCCATGAAGATTAGCCCCCACTCACCGCAACTAGAGAAAGCCCGTGCGCAGCAACAAAGACCCAACGCAGCCAAGAATAAATTAATTAAAAAGAAAAAAAAAGAATCAAAACATCCATCAGTCCTGAGCCCACAGTTCACTACAGTCCCAGCACTCCCTATTGTCTTGCACCCTACCTGCTTCACTCACATACTTGACCAGACTGGCCGCAGCAGGCCTCCTGCCTACCCTCATGGATGTATCTCAGCCATTCATGGCCATTCCACTTCTTAGGTGGATACAAAGATGAACATTTAGAAAAATCTAAAAAGAGCTCTGGGAGGGGCTTCCCTGGTGGCGCAGTGGTTGAGAATCTGCCTGCCGATGCAGGGGATACGGGTTCGTGCCCCGGTCCGGGAAAATCCCACATGCCGCAGAGCGGCTGGGCCCGTGAGCCATGGCCGCTGAGCCTGCGCGTCCGGAGCCTGTGCCCCGCAATGGGAGAGGCCACAACAGTGAGAGGCCCGCGTACCACAAAAAAAAAAAAAAAAAAAAAAAAAGAGCTCTGGGAAATTAAAATATAAGAGAGAAAGGTGAAAAATATCAATAAAACAATTGGGAGATCAGTTTAAGAAAATCCCTCAGAAAGAGATGAATTATGAAAGAGAAGGAGATTCAGTCTAGGAGATTTAATATCCAATCAGAAAGAGTTCCAGAATAAGGGGATGGAGAAAATGGTAGGGAGAAAATTATCTAAGAAATAGTACAGAATTGAAGGATGAGAGTTTTCAGACTGAAAAGGCCTAAAGAGGACCCAAGACAATGAATGAAAAACTCCCCAATAAGATGCATCTTGTGAAATTTCAAAACTCCTAAGGATAAAGGGGGAAGAGCCCAAATGCTTCCAAAGGGGAGAGAAGAATTACATGACAAAGAATCAAGAATCAGTATGGTCTCAGACTTCTCACCAGCGACTTTGGAAGCCAGAAGACAAAGGAGCAATGCTTCAGCATCCTGAGGGAAAGTAACTCTACCCCCATTCAAGTCATCAATTAAGTGGAGTACAATCCATATATTTTTCAAGCATGCCAGGTCTCAAAAATTTTCCTCCTGAAATATCCTTTCACAGGAAGCTCCTGAAGGCTGTGTGCCGCCAGAATGAGGGATTAAAATTAGAACAAAGACATAATCAGATCCAGGAAGCAGAGACCTAGCCCAGGAGAGAGGGAAGGGGCTTCCCAGGATGACAGTAAGAAGAGTCCAGGGTGGCAGCTGAGCAGCCAGTCCAACTGGGACTGCAGACGATCACCTCCTGGTTCTGCCAGAGAGCTTGAGGGTAAGTTAGTGATGGTTAAATTAGTTACAGGAAACTAAGCAAACCAAAAATGAGCAAAAGACTTGAACGGGCATTTCACAAAAGAAGATCTCCAAATAGCCAATCAGCACATGAAAAAGCCCTCAACATCATTAGTCAATATGAAGAATACAAATTTAAGACCCCCGTGATCATCCCTATCCACCCAGCAGAACAGATCAAATGAAGAAAGACTGTCCCAAGCGCTGGCAAGGGAATGAAACAACTGGCCCTCTTACATGTTGCTGATAGGGCAGCAATGGTCCAAGCACTTTGGGAAACTCTTTGGCAGTTTCTTATAAAGTTAAACATGTACCCATCCTATGGCCCAGAAACCCCACTCCTAGGAATATGTCTACAGAAATAAATACCTAGAGTCACAAAAATATTAGTACAAGAACATTGTACTAATATTAAAAAATATTTGTACAAGAACATTGAGTAACTTTATGCATAATAGCCAAAAACTGGAACCAGCCCAATGTCCATCCAATAGGAGATGGATAAATGAAGCGTGATACTTCCATCCAAGGAATACGAGTTGGCAGTTGAAAGGAATAAGTGACACATACAGCCACGTGGATGAATCTTCAAAACACGACAAGGGGAAGAAGCCAGACAGAAAAGAATATATGTGGTATGAGTCTACTTACATAAGGTTCAAACCCAGGAAAAACTATGGGGTGAGAATTCAAAATAGTGATTTTCTCCGGGGGGGGGTGGGCCAAGACAGACAGGTATTAACTGACAGGACACAAGGGAATCTTCTAGGGTGACAGATATGTCCTGGTATCACAGGCATATCATATGTAAAAGTCATTAAGCTGGGCGCTCATGATACATTTTACTACATGTAATTAATTCCCCAATAACATACTGGGAAAAAAAAAGAAAATGAAACAAACCAAAAAAGATGCATTATTAATTCCATGAAAAGTAAAAACTTATATTAAAAAAGAAAATGTAATCATAGGACACTCCCTGTAGTATGGACCTAGCTTGGCTGTGAACAATAATTACACAGTTGTAACAACGGATAAATACACCATATATGGATTCAACCAGAAATGGATATTGGCAAGATGAGCAGAAGGGCAGTGTTTGTGTGTAGTAGAGGGTTGGGGGGTGAGCAAAGAGAGCTAAATCCTAATAGTTTGTAGTAGGAAGTCAATAGATAATGTCTAAAATCAAATGCACAAATAAACAAGAAATAACAGTGAGGTGTGTTCTTCAGACTTCTGAAGGTAAATATGAGCTAAAGGGCAGAAAGTGGTTGTCTCTGGGGAGTGACATTCAATGATGGGGAGGTGTGGGGCAGGTCATTTGGATCTGCTAGAATTAGATTTGGCAGAAAGAAACTCAAAGGAACCCAAGACAAAATCCTTTAATTAAAACAGAAATGTAAAAGTCTGCAGATAGAAAACTCTGGGTTGCTCCACAAAGGTGTCAAAGATTCAGGCTCCTTTTTCTCACTGCTAAACCATATACAAGTTATAGTTCCAAGACCACCTTATGGTTCAGTATGATTGCTCCAGCTCCAGCCATCAAATCCACATTTCAGCCAGTAGGATGGGAAAAGGGTGCCTACCAGCTGTCTTTTTAGGATATTTCCCCAAAGCAACCCCACAATACTTCTGCTCAAATCTCACTGGTCAGAACTGAGTCCCATGGTCATTCCTAGCTGCAAGGGAGGCTGGAAAAAAAAAAACACCTCTACTCTGGACAGCCATGTGCCAACCATGGAAGAGGGGAGAATCTGTCATTAGGACTGGTGTTTAAAATTTTTCACTATATATAGGTATTACTTTGATTAAAAAATAAAAATTGAAACAAAAAGAAGTAGCATGAGCAGTCAACAGACAAAGTAAAGAGTAGCTCTGCTGGGTGGATCAGCAGTGCGGGCTGCACTGGTCCTGAGCACACACCTGGGCAGGCAACAGCAAATACCTAATGAGTGCATAACCACCACCACAGGCCCCCCACCACCACAGGGGAGCCAGAAGGAAAACTAAGGAGGTGATATACAGAATTAAGCTATCGGGTGGTGCACACTGGGCCAAGAACCCACCAGAGGGCCCTGTAACTCCACGACAACAACCTTGCAGATAGCCCCAAGGTCTGAAATCTTTGCTAGCCTTCCACATTTAGACCAGTGTTTTGTTTTGTTTTGTTTTGTTTTTTGCGGTATGAGGGCCTCTCACTGTTGTGGCCTCTCCCATTGCGAAGCACAGGCTCCGGACGCGCAGGCCTAGCGGCCATGGCTCACGGGCTTAGTTGCTCCGCGGCATGTGGGATCTTCCCGGACCAGGGCACGAACCCGTGTCTCCTGCATCGGCAGGCGGATTCTCAACCACTGCGCCACCAGGGAAGCCCTAGACCAGTGTTTAAAAAGATAAAATCGCACAACACCCCAGAAAGGTGGAAATTGTTATTCCTACTTTACAGAAAATGAAACAGACTCCCAGAGGTTAAGTAACTTCCTCCAGGTCATACCTGGAGGAGCTAAGACTTGACCTCAGGAATCCCTAAGACCGAGTCCTGGTTTCTCTCCTCCATGACACAGGCACTCCCCCAAGGGGTCTGGGTGGCCACCCGCGGCTTTTGGGTTCTCTGCAGAGCCACATCAGGCCTGTCAATAAGTCACAAGATGCAATGACTCATCTGAAGACAAGATAAACAACAGGGAGGCCTGGTGGGATGAGAGGTCCTGTTTCCTAGGAAGTTGCCTTCTGTAGGACTGAAAGAGTACACAGTTAGCAAGCAGGAACCCATTCTGCAAACACCAGCACAGCAGTTTGCAGACAAAGAAAAAGTGCTGCTGGTCCTAGAGATGGGTGGCAGAGCTAGGAGCCGCAGAGTTATTTCCATCCTGAAAGGGCTTTTGTCAAGCCTGGGCCATGAGCCTGAGGATATAGAATTCCAAACCTTCCCCTTCCAATTCCTCCAAAACCAGAAGGGAAGGTCCTTCTGCACAGCTCTAATAATATTTCTCTGCTGCATCCCATCTGAGAATCCCAAAATGTTTAACCAATATTTCTGGATAAAACTGCAGACCCTCCAAGTGACCCTGGAGCAGTCATTTCCTCTCCCTGCACCCCAGGTCTCAGGGGAGAAGAAGATGACTCTCAGGGAAACAAAGGTGATCTGGCAGAGGGCAGAGGCTTACTGCTTCCAGAACCCATCCTATCAGGTCTGTCTGGATACAACAGGCTCATGGGGACCAGCCAGAGCTCAGAGCCCAGATGGCCCAATAGGAAAGCAGCAGGCCATCAGGGAGGGACGGGCAGAGAGTATGGAGGCCAGCAGGAGGGACCCAGCCCAAGGCTCAGAGACAGGGCTCAGCCCCTTCAAAGACTTGGGCCACAGCAGGACCCCATTCCCAGAAGAAATCTGCTCTCAGATGAAGGATCCAGGTAGAGCCTTGAGGTTTGGTCGTCGAGAAATAAGACAGGAGATGGGCCTACTGGGCTGTAGGTCAGAGTGACATAATGCTCTCAGTCAGAGAGAGCTTAGGGGAAATTTTTATACTCCCTGATCGGTCATGGAACTTATGCCTGACTCTGTAATTGAGGCAGCTTTGAAAGTCTGGGGACAACAGGACAGCGAAGGCTCAGAGGCAGTTCAAGAAGCTGCATGTGCCCAGCCACCTCCCTCCCAGCCCCCTGCTCAGGAGGCCCTTCTCCTCCAAATCATCAGAGCTAAGCAGGTGACCTTCAAAGCAGCCCCAGGACTCTGTGACAACATTCAGAACAAAGCCCTGCTCACCGTGACCCCTTCCTGGACACCCCCAGCTTGAATGGACCTTCCTAATGCATGAGTTTTATCTGTGACCCAATTCAAATCTTCTATTGTTATTTTAAAATGACTTACTCTCACTCAACCCCAGCACCCAGCACAACGCAATACACTCAAAAGAGCTCAGTGAATATCTTTGTCATCGACTTGAAAATAATCTAGTTAAGATTTTAAAAGAACAGCATGAGAAAGTGACAATATACAAATAAGCACAAAATGATGCTCTGCAAGTAAAAGTCATAAATCCCCAGGGAGCACTGAAAAATAAGTGAATCAGAAAGAAGGGGCATTAATCTGGGAAGGTGCTTGGAGAAGGTGAGCTTTGAACCAGCTACTAGGAGAAATAGAGTTTGGGCTTATATATTAGAATTATTTTGGTTGCAAGCAATAGCAATCTATTTCAAAGCAGCTTAACCAAAAAAAGAAAAGAACAAGTAGGAAGGAAGGAGGAGGGAAAAATGGAAGAGATAAAGGAGAGAAAAAATAGGGGATACTGCATGAAGGCATGGCTGGATCCAGGGACTCAAAGGTGGATTTTCAAGAACCTGCCTTTCTCTTTTCTGGTTTCCTCTGTGATAGCATCATCCCAAGGCAGGGTCCCTCTAGGCTGGCTCCCTAGATATAGATCCTACAGCTTAGCAACCCCAAGAGGAAGAGAAAGCTTCTCTTTTCCAGCAGTTGAGGGGTATTCAAAACAAAAAAACTTTTGTTGTAAAGAGATTCCGAGGGGTTTATTTGTTACTGCAGCTTAATCTGGCCTATCCTGACTAATATAATGCCTCCTTGGTCTAGCTTGGGACACAGGCTCACCCGTATAGCCAGCAGGATATGCTGATCTGATTGGCTAGACTGACTCAGGGTATGGTGCTCTGATTGGCCAGACTGAGTTACAGGCCCAACCCAGGAACCAGAGAACTGAGCCCAGCCCTACCCTAATCATGTGGTCTGAGATTTCCTCAGAGAAATATCAAGATCCTGTTACCAAAAAGAAAGGGGAATGTTAACTGGGCAGCAAAAATCAGCAGAGCTTAACACACACTTGACAGAAGGGTGAAGGGAGGCTGGGCATACTTCACACCAACCATTCCTACGTCTGGAGCCCACCATTCTGTCTGATGACTCCCCTCCCTCCAAGGCACTCCCTGCCTCCCCACAGAAGATTCCCAAAGGGAAAGCTGGGTTTCTGAAGAGAGCTTGGGGCTCCCAGAGCAAGGATAGATCTGACCCCCTCGTCCCATCTTTGCAGCTCACCACCTGCTCTGGCCAAGACTCCCAGCTGTGAAACCTCCTGGCCCTGCAGGGAGACTGCAGGTGTCCAACGGTGGCCTGGAGGCCCAGCGCCCACACCTGCAGCCTCTGAGGGCCACCAAATCCTGCCGGGATCCTCCCAGCAGCAGGCGCACGGATGCTCACACAGCATTCCAACAGGGCCCACTCCTCAGGGAGCTGAGCGCGGTGCATCAGCACTTTTAGCTCTGCCATTCGCTTACATACTTTTAACCTCCTGGAAGAAAGAATTCAGTCGGGCTTGTGTTCCTCTCCCCACAGACTTGAGAATCCAGCCGGAGTCACTACGTCACACTTCCTGCAGCAGCCCAAGGGTCAGGAGTTCACCCGCTGAACTGTTTGCCTGGGGAGCAGGGGTCCTAATAAGCATGACATCCTCCCCCAAAGCTCCAACAGCTGTGTTTCCCCCTGGCTCGGAAGGGAAGAGACCAAATAAAGCAGCAGGAGGAATTATGTGGTGCAGAAATGCTCAGCGTGGGATTCCAGGTCCAAAGGTCAGATGCTCAATTATGATTGTAAGCAGGTCAGTTTGGGGGGTTTTGCCTCAGTTTTCCTGTTGGCAAAATGGGGGGAGAGGGGATCATTTCAGGGAAGTGAGCCAGTGTACAATAAAGTAGGAGCCTCTCCACCCAAGTTCTGCTGGGTCCAACAGCCATCCAAAACCAAGCCAACCCTTTTTATAGAGAACTTTCTAGACTGCCAAACCTACCTTAGGAGAGAGAACTGCAGTCGAGCTGAGCTTGCATCTTTAATTCTCCGTCTAAACCGGGCACTGGATGAAGCAGAAATCTGGAAAGCTGAGCCACCAGCGGAAGGCTTATGGCTCCCCAGGCATTTCTCAGAGGTGACAGGAGCCTGGCAGAGAGCTAGAAGCAGGACAGACCAAAGCGTCCCACAACCTGGGGCCTGGCCTCCTACATTATACCTGGGAGCAGAGTATATACCTGAGTGTATTCCTGCTCAGAGCATTATATGTATTTATAAAGGCAACAGGAACCAGAGAGATGGAGGGGCTGCAAATTTGGGGAGCGCGTTGAGGAGAACCAAATACATGACTGGTGAGAACAGGCAAGAGAGAAGGTGGCTCCTGGCTGTTAGTCTAGAACTCAAAATTATTTATTTTTTTTAAAAAGGCAATAGAAAATTAAAAGAAAAAAATCTGGATAAAACATCTCTATGTACTAGGCTAGGGAGCATACAGCTAAATATAAAGGGCAGATCCCAGTTGGGGGCAAGACTGACTATAAGGCCCTTGTATAGAAGGTGCTTCCAAAGGACACATCTAAGAAAATTGCTTAAATGGGAATTAGGACAAGTCCTGGCAATTGTATTAGAGGATCTTGGTTGCCAGGGCAGCCACCCAATTTAAACTGGCTTTAGCCAACAAGGGGAGTTTATTGCCTCACTGGCCTAAAAAAGTCAGGGGTTCCAGCTTCAGGCATAGTTGGATCCAGGCTCAGACAGTGCCATGAGGACTCAGCCACCTCCTCTCAGCCCTGCTTCCCTCCACACCAGCTTCATTCTAAGATGCCATGTGGCATACCCTGGAGTCTGCAGGCTTACAATCTCCTTCCTGCTGGCAATCACAGAGGAAAAAGAGCTTCTCCTTCCCAAGGGTCCTCATGGACTCTGTTTGTGTCATCACCACTGTGGCTGGGGAGAAGGAATACAGTGATTGGTCAGACAGGAATCATGTACTGAGTCTCATACGAGGGTCTGGAATCCTGTGAGAAAAGACTGGGCTGGAGATTAAAAATGGACTCATTGGGATAAAGATGGAGACAAGGTTACCAGTTTTGCCATTAGTCGGCTGTGGGGCATCGGGCAAGTCAGTGTCCCACTGTGAACCTCTGTCTCCTCATCTGTGAATGAGTAACAACACCTACTGTAGCTGGCTGCTGTGGAGATCAAGTAAGATAACTTATGTAAAGTACCTAGAACAGAGCACTCAGCAAATAGTGGCTATTATTCTTTTTTCTATTTGTTTCTCACTTTAGTTCCCCTTTTCCTGTTTCTACCTTAAGACTGCCAGAGGCTCACCCTTTGGCACTACTCAGAGTCCTGGGAAGCACTAGACTAAAGAGAGAGGAGGGGTCTGGGCTGCCAGGCCTTATTATACCCATCCCTCCATTCCCTTTGGCGTGCTCCATCTTGCAGCTGTGGGCTGGGAGACAGGGATTGGCCATGCCAGGTGCCAGCCAGGATGCCAAGGCTGGAGTGGGAGGTTCTACCAGAAGCATCATGAGCTATCAAAACTGCAGGGCCAGGGCTTCCCTGGTGGCGCAGTGGTTGAGAATCCGCCTGCCGATGCAGGGGACACGGGTTCGTGCCCCGGTCCGGGAAGATCCCACATGCCGCAGAGCGGCTGGGCCCGTGAGCCATGGCCGCTGAGCCTGCGCATCCGGAGCCTGTGCTCCGCAACGGGAGAGGCCACAACAGTGAGAGGCCCGCGTACTACAAAAAAAAAAAAAACTGCAGGGCCCTTGGTTTTCCCTGGCGGCACAGTGGTTGAGAGTCCACCTGCTGATGCAGGGGATGCGGGTTCATGCCCCGGTCCGGGAAGATACCACATATCACGGAGCAGCTGGGCCCGTGAGCCATGGCCGCTGAGCCTGCGCGTCTGGAGCCTGTGCTCCGCAACGGGAGAGGCCACAACAGTGAGAGGCCCGCGTACCGCAAAAAAAAAAAAAAAAACAAAAAAAACTGCAGGGCCCCTGGGAAAGCCAAATGCAGAGCCTCCAAGAATGCACCTCTGGTTCATCAAGGCAGGAATGGGGTTAGGACGACTGGGTTGACAGGGTGGAAACAGGAAAGGGAAGCAAAGGTGAGGGGCAGAGAAGTGACCCAAGGAATCCAACCACTCACCAAAGGCCAGGAAAACACAACCTGGCTGCTCCAGGGCCAAGTCAAGGCCATCCCTGAGTTCTAGGGATTAGAGAAATTCTTAGAATTCAGAAAAACATCAGGATAACTCCACCCACTGTTCCTGGAAAGGAACCACACAATGATACCAGCAATCATGGCCCAGATGCAGGTGGGAATCCAGTTAGGAGCCGTCACAAGGAAGAAAGAGCAGGCCACCAATTTGGAGAGGCCATCCCCAAACCTCACCCATCCTTCCTTCCCTTTGCCTTTGCCTTTTCAAGAGATTCTTTTCGGGACTTCCCTGGGGGTCCAGTGATTAAGACTCCACGCTTCCACTGCAGGGGACACGGGTTCAATCCCTGATGGGGGAACTAAGATCCCACATGCCACGTGGTGCAGCCTAAATAAATAAATATACATTTCTTTTTTTTTTTTTTTTGCGGTATGCAGGCCTCTCACTGTTGTGGTCTCTCCCGTTGTGGAGCACAGGCTCTGGGTGCACAGGCTCAGCGGCCATGGCTCACAGGCCCAGCTGCTCCGCGGTATGTAGGACCTTCCCAGACCAGGGCACGAACCCGTGTCCCCTGCATCGGCAGGCAGATTCTCAACCACTGCGCCACCAAGGAAGCCCATATACATTTCTTAAAAAAAAAAAAAAGATTCTTTTTGATGAGAACTCCCCTCCAGACCTTCCCAAGTACAGTCATAGCAGTTGAGCAGGGGAGGTGGGCTGCACCAGAGCACTTGCAGGAGAGCAGGTGTGAGCAGATGACTCTGGGTTTCTGTCATTCCTGGGTTGACAGACCCTGGGCAAGTCTCATTTCCTAGCCCAGAAAGTTGGAATAACCATCGGTCACCTCTGCCCAGTGCTGGGCCCAGACAGGGGCAGGATGAGGCAGGGAAAGCCATTAGGGCCGTGAGCCTGGGGGAAGCTTCAGGGGCTCCTCCTTGCTCCACCCACCAGCCAGGGGAACCCCTGGGGCAAGAACACCCAGCCTGGGAGCTGAGGGGCAACTCTTAAAAGACCTCTAGCTCTTTCCCCTCAGGCACACTCCTGGCAGCTGACCTCGGCACAGCACCGGCCTTCTCTGAGTCAGAATTCCTGATCAGAATGGAAGTACAGCTTGCTGGGAAGCGACAATGCACCTGCATTTTAGAGCCACCCTGGCTGCCTTTCTGGGCCTCAGTTTTACCATCTGTAAAATGGAGATAATACTTTCTATGTTAAATTAAATAACTTCGTGACTGGCACATAAAAATCACTCAGTGCTGATAACTGCTATTATTGATGTTATTGTTGTTGTTAGGTTTAGGGGATGAAAATAGGTCTTCAGGGACTTCCCTGGTGGCACAGTGGTTAAGACTCCATGCTCCCAATGCAGGGGACCTGGGTTTGATCCCTGGTCAGGGAACTAGATCCCACATGCATGCCACAACTAAGAGTTTGCATGCCACAACTAAGGAGCCCTCCTGCTGCAACTAAGACCCAGTGCAATCAAATAAATAAAATAACTAAATAAATATTTTTTAAAAAGAGGTGTTCAGCAAAACATTTCAGAATTCACAGATTCGGGCTTCCCTTGTGGCGCAGTGGTTGAGAGTCGGCCTGCCGATGCAGGGGACGCGGGTTCGTGCCCTGGTCCAGGAAGATCCCACATACTGTGGAGCAGCTGGGCCCGCGAGCCACGGCCACTGAGCCCGCGCGTCCAGAGCCTGTGTTCCGCAACGGGAGAGGCCACAACAGTGAGAGGCCCGCGTACCGCAAAAAAAAAAAAAAAAAAAAAAAAAAATCACAGATGCAAGAGAGGAGGCTTAGAACTTAAAATTCAGTTTTATTGCCCCTTTACCTATTATTCTGCTTTCTTTTCTCCTGGGCGCCTTGTTTGCAAGATTGCCCAAACATCTGCCCTCTGTCCCTCAGCAGTCCAGAAGTAGATGGTAAAAAATTCAGGCAAGGAAACAAAAAAAGCTAATAACAGACAGCAGCTTGAAAACCAGACTGACTTGCAATGTTGGCATCTGATCAAATGAGTGGGTGCCCAGGAAGCTCTCAGACACGGGTGGTGGTAGCAGTAGTGTCACTGTGGCTGTCTGACACAGATCACACACTCAATTTTCCATGGGGGCTTGCAGACTACAAAAAGTCTGGTGGTTTCCAGGAGCGTGTGGTAACAATGTGTCATTCTTCCTATAGAAAGATGACATTACTGGTTTGCAATCTCAAGCACCAGAGCCTTAGCAAGACCTGGAGAGGGATTTTCACAGATCCTCTTCCAAGTCTCCTCGGCCCCCCTCTGCATTTGCCCAAGAACCACGGTGCCCATCTGTGGGTCTTGGAGAAGTAGAGAGAAAAGTCCCTGACCTGAGATGGAGAGAGAAATCTAGAGGGTTCAAGGGGGAAGGAGCCTCACCCTACCTTAGGTGACACCCGCTCCTTCACTGAGCCTTTGATTCGACTGGCCTTAAGATGAAGCTGGACCCCTCCAGCACAGCGGCTGATGCTGAGGGTAGCAGGAGGTGGGAGGGAGGTTGCTCGGGGATGCTGGGACACGGACAGATGGAGGAAAGCCAGGCAGGGACTGAAAATGATCCAGTTTTTCACACTAGTGGGCAGGGGTTCCAGCAGCGGAGTCTTTCCTTGGGTGTGAAGGTGGCTCGGGGAGTGGAAGAGAAAAGCAAGGAGATGGAGACAAGGGAAAAGGTGACAGGAGGCAGAACTGGAAGAGGACAGATGGGGAAAGAGGAGAGCCTGAGGATACAATCCACCTTGGGACTCGGGATCGGGGGAAGGAGAGGGCAGTTGGCATGTTCCATGCAGAGACTCACCCTGCCCTATGGGCTACACCAAGTGTCCCCAACTGTCCCAAACCCAAGCCGAGGACAAGCCCCTACATGCCCTGTGTCCACACACTGCAGATCACATGTATGGTTTTTTCAGGTCTTACAGAACGTGCCCACACAGCTCCAGGGGGCCCCTAAATGCCATGATTCGTGCAAGTGGCGGCCCCATGGGCTGTGCAATGAAAAAGCAGGGCAGCCCTGAGCCACAGCCCTGGGTGCATCCATCTCTGCTGCGTGCTCTCCTCCAACTCCACCTCTCTCACCTTGGCAGCCGTCACCCCAGCTTTGCCCCTGACATCAAGACAGGTGGCAAAGATGTAGAGTGATCACAAAGGCAAGTAGCAAAGCCCAAAGAAGGGTAAAGAGTCAGAAACACTAGAACCTGCTGTCTCCCCATTAAAGGGGCCAAGTGGCCCCACGTCAAAAACTAGCCTTGTTAAATCCACTGCAAGGCAAGGCTCCCTGCACCCAGCCCCTCCCACCTGTGTCATCCTGCTGGCAGCTGAGTTAGGAACTACCCAGGCTCACTCACAGGTGGGCCCACATCACAGGCACACACCTGCCATGGCAGCCTCCCCGCCTGCCCAAACCTGCATCCCCACCAGGCCATGCTAGACTCAGCCCCACCACAATCTAGGGGGACTCTGGTAGTTTCCCACCCAAAAAGCATTCTCGTACATCACCTCCCAACCTGCCTGCTCCATTTTTGTTAGTGCTAATAAAAATGGACATCATTTACACATCTTGCTGGGTAAAACCAGACGCTCTCTCTCCCAGACGTAGGGGATAAATTATGCTTGGTCTAAGCCAACCGTGGCCATTCTGTTCCTCCTTGCCAGTGAGAGTCCAGGAATGGGCATGTGACCAACCTCCGGTCATTGAGATGTAAGAAGTCTGCCAAGATTTTCTGAGGTTGCTGACTAAAAAATAAACACTGTGGAGAAAGGCCCTCTTTGCTATCCTTCCTGCTCTGTGTGAAGACATGAGGCCTGGAGCATCAGCAGCCATACTGTGACCTAGAGGACAAACCTAAGGCCAAAATGCCAACGCTAAAGTTGGTGGAGTGGAAAGAAAGAACAAGCCTTGGTCTCACGCAGCCATTGTGAGGTTGCTGAGCCAAACCTGAAACTGCCCTCTCCAGATTCTTTATCGGTGAAATAATTAAATGTTTCTATGGCTTAAGCCATTGTTAGTGGGGTTTCCTGTACTTGCAGCCAAAAGCAGCCTAGATGATATAATAGTCAGCAAGTCCCTTCCCCTTTACCCCAGGCCAGAATCCCACCGCAGCTGCCTGCCAGGGCCCAGGCTTGGGGTGCTCTTACCCGACAGCCATTGATCACACACATACCCTTCTTGAGTACCCCAGGCACCTGCAGGCCTCCATATGGAGCAGAAACTCCAGCCTGCCTCTGCCGGTTGGGGGTGGGATGGCCACTAACCAACCTGGGTCCATAGACTCGGACTCATTCCGTTTCCTCTGTTCGTCAGTCAGCTGTCTGCTAGACAAGCCACAAACTCTCTGCGCCTCCGTTTCCTTATCTGTAAGATAGGGGTGATTTTTTTTTTTAACTGCCTTATTTGCTCCTAGGATATCATAGGAATGAAAGTAGTTGAGAGAACATGAGCAAAGGCATTTTGTGTATTTTAAAGTGCTCAGTAAATGTCAATTAGCAAAAATTTTTAAAAATAAACTCTTGAAAAAAATGTCAGTTAGCATTATTATTAAAATAATATCTGGGGCTTCCCTGGTGGCGCAGTGGTTGAGAATCCGCCTGCCGATGCAGGAGACACGGGTTCGTGCCCCGGTCCGGGAAGATCCCACATGCCGCGGAGCAACTGAGCCCGTGAGCCATGGCCGCTGGGCCTGCGCGTCTGGAGCCTCTGCTCCGCAACGGGAGAGGCCACAACAGTGAGAGGCCCGCATACCGCAAAAAAATAAAAAATAAAAAATAAAAAAATAAAAAAATAAAATAAAATAATATCTGGATGGGGAAGCACTTTGGAAAAAAATATAAATTGTCATGAAACTGTATACTTTAAATTGGTGAATTGTGTGGTATGTGAATTATAGCTCAAAAAGTAATGAGTAAAAAATCATTTAATACATATGTATGTATGTATATATATATTCATTGTTATCAAAATCATTATTGTGATGATAAAAGAAGGCTTTGGAACAGGCAGGCCTGGGTTAGAATTCTGCCTCTGCCACTTACTAGCTGTGTGACTTTAGGCAAGTCACTTACCCTCTCTGAGCCCTATTTCAGCTTTAAAATGGGGAAAATAATACCTGACTCACAGGGCTTGAAAAGAATTAAACAAGATAATGTGTGTGTTCCTGGCACAAAAATTAGAGCACAAAAAATGTCAGTTCCTCTTCTCAGGAGACCCATGCTGTCCAGCAGTGGAGCGGGTTCCCTTCAACAATCACACAAAGTTCCTGCTTGTTCCAAGTACAGTTAGTGACCACTTGCATTAACAGCACTGAGGTCCTTCCAACAAGCCCCTGAATTAGCATCTCCATAGGCAGGGTCTGGGGAGCTGCCTGTTAACAAACACAACCCTATCCCCGGCTCGGCCGTAGTTCCCAAGCTCTGTGTTTTACACAGACCTAGTGCCAGCTGCCCGGCCTGGTTTCCTGGCTCACCACACACCCCGAGAGGAGAGAGGCAGATGTGATCTTTCCCATTCCATGAAGCCATCTGATAGAGGAGCAGACAGAGAGTGTGTTGGGCTAGAACAGTCCCTCCAAACTTGTCAGACAGGCCCTTCCCTCTCCTTGCAGATGAGGCCTCAGAGAGCAGTAGGCCTTGAACCTCAAGAGACCCTGTGTATCCAGACCTCACTTCCAGCACTGGCATCCTTCAGACCTGGCAGGTGGCCGTACAGGAAGCAGCTCCTCCAGACCTCAAGCCTCTGCAGCTGGGCAAGGTGGGAGGGACCAGAACCAAGACAGGCTTGATTTGGTGGCTGCCACAGGACGGGCATCTTGGACATGAATGCCCAGTGGCCTGCATGAGTCCAAGTGCTTCAGCTGGGGCCCCGGGCTTCCCGTGTGGCCCCCATCCCTCCTCACTGCTCCTACCTCCCCCTCTTCTCCCAACATCAGCAAAGCGGATCCCTACACCACATCCATTCCCCCTTTCCCACCTTCTCCCGTGCTGTTCCCAGAGCCTAGAAGGCTGGGATTCCAATCTCCCTATTCAATCCCCACCTGTTTTCAAGGCCTGACTCATACCTCATCTGCTCCAAGAAGCATTCCTGGACCCCTTATCTGATGGCCTGTAGTATTGACTGTCCTTTTCACAACTTGAAACCCATGACCATGTTCGAGAGTATATGTTTGCTCAACTGATTCAATATAACAGAATGTATTGGGCACTTTCTCTGTACCTGGCAGCAGGACAGACATCGTGAAAGATGACAGGACCCTAACCCCCCAGTGAGAGCCCTGAGGATGGAACACTGTGTAGAACTTGAGCTCACTGCACCTTCCCAACAGGCTGTGGAAGCCATCCAGTCAAGTGTCCCTGGGCTTCCCTGGTGGCGCAGTGGTTGAGAATCCGCCTGCCGATGCAGGGGACACGGGTTCGTGCCCCGGTCCGAGAAGATCCCACGTGCCGCTGAGCGGCTGGGCCCGTGAGCCATGGCCGCTGAGCCTGGGCGTCCGGAGCCTGTGCTCCGCAATGGGAGAGGCCACAACAGTGAGAGGCCCGCAAAAAAAAAAAAAAAAAAGAGTCCCTGCCTCCTTTCCTCATCTGCCCTGCAGCCCAGCCTTTTAGAGCTCAGTACCTACCCCAACGATACCCCAAGGGCCACCCATTTTACAGATGAGGAAACTCAGGCTCAGAAACAAAGAGGCTAGCCTTGATCACACCACTAGGAAGTGCCTGACCCTGGATCCACAGCCAGTCTGTGTGGCCCCAGAACCCAGAGGAATTCCCTCTGCATCACGCTACCTCTGATGTTAGGTGTCAATGACAACATTAATTATCCCATTCGTGCTGTATCTTTTTTTTTTTGGCCGCACCTGGCATGTGGGATCTTAATTCCCCTACCAGGGATCAAAACCGCACCCCACCGCGTTGGAAGCGCGGAGTATTAACCACTGGACTGCCAGGGAAGTCCCATGCTGTATCTTTCTTTCCCAATGTTCTTCCACTTTTTCCTGGGATCTGCTCACCCTCCTCGCCCGGTATGGTGCACAAACCCTTAGTAGTTGTACATTTTCAGCTTGCTTCCTTCTTCTCTCTGAAGATCTGTCTTTGCCTTATTTCTTCTCCCACAGCCTGAGCGGCGAATTCGTTTCCAATTCCATAGCGCCACCTTGCGGCCATGGAGAAAACAGCTTTTTTGATCAAGTGGGTAAAAGGAAGAAGCCTCACCGCCTTCTAGGTCAGGAGGTAATCTGTCAGTCACACCAACAGCAAAACCAGTGTCTCCGGCACAGCCAGCTCCACCTCCACATGGAACTCACATTTGCACTAACTCCATTACAGCCCGCCCTGCCCGTGTAGGAAATAGACACGGAAGCCTTCCCTCATCACCAGGTGGTCTCCTGTGGGTTCTGGTGTCTGCTGGGCCCAGTCAAGCACAAACCAGGGGACGCCAGCCCTTTGGTGGAGTCCCAGTGGCCTGCCAGGCCCCAGGCAGGGAAAAGGCCACTCCAGCACAGGTGCCACACGCAGCTCTAAACTGACCAGTGGAGAGCTCATCCCTAAAACTACCCCAGAGCCCTGGAGAACTCTTTCCTCTAACTCAGAGAAAAACACGCGGAGAACAGTCCACATACTTACGACATCATTTTAAGTGATAAATGCAGATATAAAATTGTATGTACTGGGTGATCTTTCTTCTTTTTACATAAACATTCACGTTACAAAATTGCACTAAAAATCTGGAAGTATGTTAAATGTTAATGAGGGTTACTTGTGCGTGGTGGGATTTTTAATATACTTTTCTATATATTCCAACTTTTTCACAATTATCCTGGAATACCTTTATCATGGGGAGGAGGGGGAGAGGGCAAGATAGAAGACATGTTTACGCTCTTTGGAAAATTGAAAACGTTTCCTGGGATGCACAGTGGAGCTGTGGTGTAGGAACTAGCCTTGAACTTGAGGCCAAACGCCCAGGTCATCCACTCACAGGCTGGGTATCCTTGGGCAAGCCACCTCCCTAACCCCCAACTGTCCTCCATAAACTAGAAATAATTTTAGCTACCTACATCACAGTGTTAGTCTGAGGGCTGAATGAGATCATGTATGTGAAAATACTGGTACAGAGTGAGTTTTAATGAATGTTTTTTGAGTGAATAGTATTTTATATATTTAGTATTGAGCAATTCAATGCAAGTGACAGAAACCCAACTTAATCCAGTTTAAGAAAGAGGACAGAATTACAAAGTTACAAAACTGAAAAGAATAGGGTTTCAGGCACAGCTATATCAAGCTGTTCAAAGGGTATCTTTAGAGATCTCTTTTCTCCATCTCCTTGGTTCTTCTTTCCCTTGTACTGGCTCAAATCTCAGGCAGGGTTTTCCTAGAAGTGGCAAGATGCCCTCAGCAGGCCTCAGCCCACATCTCACCTTCCCAAGTCTCCAGACCCTTAACAGGGAGAGCACTTCTATTTCCCAGGAACTCCAACAAAATTTCCTCAACCCTAATCCAAACACTGAGGCCAAGAGTCTGACTGTCAGGCCTGGGAAGTCACAAGCACTCCCCTGGGAAAGGTGGTCAGAGGCTGCCCTACTCAAACAAAGTGATTATTGGGGGTGTTTACCCAAAGGAAATTTGGGGTACAATTACCACAGAAAGGAATAAATGGCAGACATCCCCAACAGACACATTCATCAATAACATAGCACAAAGGCTGCCACGGACATAGGGTCACACCTCTCTTAAGACAGAGATTCTGATAATTAACTTTGACACTTGTGCCAGGAGCCACCTTGGAATGGAAGGAGCCTGGGCTGGGAGAGGGAAGACAGGCTTTCTCCTTGCAGCCTGTCCCACTTGACCTTGAGCAAGCAGCGAAGCCTGGCTGGGTCTCAGGTTCTTCACCTGTTCAAGCAGGATGCTGGACTAGGATCCACACTCACATGCCTCCAGACCTAGGCAGTTAGCAAATGAGTGAAGGGCCAGTCATGGGGCCACACGTGAGCACAAGTCCATTTAGAAGGCCAGGCTCCCTCCTCGCATTGTGAGGGAGGCCCCGTGTTTCCAGGTCTTCTGGTCTTTCAAGGTTTTCTGTGAAACCTCCTGACTTTGCAATGTTGAAAACTAACTTAATTGCGGTGATGGTTGCACCCCTCTGGATTCATGCACACCACTGTGAGAGCCATGCAACTGTACGCTCCAAGAGGTTAATTGGAAGGTATATGGATTACATCTCAATACAGCTGTTATAAGCGAACTCAGAAGCTTTCTAAAATTATTCAGCCTTAAAAAGGAATGAAGTCCCAATACATGCTGCTGTGTGGAGGAACCTTGAAAACGTTATACAAAGTGAAAGTAGCCAGTCACAAAAGGGCACCTATCATATGATTCTGTTTATATGAAATATCCAGAGCAGGCAAAAAGCGTTGGTGGTTGCAAACTATTATAACAGAATGGACAAACAACAAGGTCCTACTACAGCACAGGGAACTATATTCAATATCCTGTGATAAACCATAATGGAAAAGAATATGAAAGAGAATGTATAGATACGTATAACTCTTGTCACTTTGCCATACAGCAGAAATTAACACAGCATTGTAAATCAACTAGAGTTCAATTTTAAAAAAATAAAAAGCATTGGTGGTGATGGCCAGGGGAGGAGGAGGGGGAGTGACCAGAGTTTCCTTCTGGGGCAATCAGAATGTTTTGGAACTCGATAGTGGTGAAGATTGTACAACAGTGTGAACGTACTAAATGCCACTGAATTGTGCACTTTAAAATGGTTAATTCTATGTAATAGGAATTTTACCTCAATTTTTTTCAAGTTTTTAAAACATTCTGCTAGCCAAATAAAACACATCCGTGGGCTGAACTGGGCCCAGTGGTTGCCAGTTTTTAATCTCGCTAAGGTCCCTTCTAACCCTCAGATCCCATATTCCCAGGGACAAAAATGTCAGCTCCTGTCAGAGAAGCTGTGGCAGGCTGACCGCAGCTTACAGCCAAGAGGAAAGAGGCATTCTGTCTCCTCGAAGAAGAACCTCCCCAAGATAATTTGAGGCCAGAAAATAAAAGTCTGCTGGAGCTGGAACCAGGCCAGGGTTTTCGGTTTGTTTCTAACTGCCCTTTGCCACAATGAAGGGCAACGAATTGCATCTGGGTGACAGCAAATGGACCCTGTTGACACGGCCCAACTTTAATTTTTGTGAAGTTAATAATTAGGCTGTCATCCCTCCGCTCCAGAGCAATTAGTGGCCTGCAGAGGGGATGAATGGGCCCTATTATCAAGGGGAATTATAAATAGAAGGAGGCGTAGGGTGGCTGAAGCTCTGCACAGCATCACCCCTGCCCTCTCGCACGCACCAGAGTCCCCACCAGCCCGACTGTGATCACTTGCCTCCAGCTGACAGCTTGAATCCCAGCTGCCATCCGAAAGGGCTCTAAATTCTGCCTCTGTCATCTGAGCCTGACTTTTTATGCTGTCCAGAGCAGTGCCCAGCAGCCCTGCTGAGCCGCAGGACAGCGGGAGTGAGATAAAGTCCTTTGTTTCGGTGGCCTCCTGACTCCGGGGTCTGGAGGTGTCTGGTGCTGAGGAGAAGGAACTGGGCTCAGCCTGACAGGCCATGGTGTTGGGGACACTGAGTGACAGCCTGCTCAGTGATTCCCCAGGTCAGCTCGGGATCCCAGCCAGGAGCCACAGCCCCCAGAGCCAGGGCCGGAGACAGCCCCGGTTCATGGTATCCTTGCTCTGCTTCTTCCAGCATCTCAGGCAAGTTCAGAACCCTCTGTGCAAACTCTTACCAGAGATCAGATCGAACCAGAGCTTCGTAGTTCAAGAAAAAAGCATTTGTCACAGTGAGCAACAGTTTAAAAATGCAAATACCTACAGCCAAAACCAATTATAACGATAGTTAACATTTATATAATTTTCAATGCACCAGGCACTTTTTATATATTAACTCACTTAAGCTTCCCCATACAGCCCTATGAGATAGGTACTATTATTATTCTCATCTCACAGGTTTGTAAACTAAGGCAGCAAAAAGTTTCGCTAACTTGTCCAAGTCACACGGCCAGGAGGTAAAATTCAAATCCACTCTGGCTCGTGCTTTTAACTATTGTTTCTATGGCTTATGCTTTAGTCAGTGAGTGAAACTGACCAAGGGTAGGAGACAAGAAGGAGTGGTGGGGACTGTAGTAGCCTGGAAACAGCACATCCAGACTAAGGGAAGAAGCGGCCCGCCGATGGGCTGCCTTAAAGGAATGAGGACACCGAATTTTTTCAAGGGAAGCTGGAAATCTAAATTTAACATGAAATTTGATTTTCAAATGTTGGTAACTAACTCAAAGCTTTTAAAAACACTGTGCAGACCAAACAAAGCAGCTCTTTGAGCCACTACTTTGCAATTCTGATGCAGAGCAATGCTCCTGACTCTCTGGCCCCACCTCTGGCCTCTTGACTGGGATTCAGCCTCAGTCAAGTACAGCCTCTTCAGTCTGCCAGGCATCCTTCCACAGGAAGAAATTGAGACAGGGAGAGAGAGAGAGAGGTGACAACCCACAGTCCAAGGCTGGGCTCTACCAACAGCTGTGTGGCTTTGGACAAGTTACTTACCCACTCTGGGCCCTAATCTTCTCATTTGTTAAATAGAGATAATAGTTCCTGTGTCACAGGGTTATTGGGCCCTGTATGAAAAGGTTGCCGGGACCAAGCTTGACAGACTGTAAGACACCTTCTAGATGTGGGAGCCTCCTCATGCAGGTGGTCTTAGCCCGTAGTCTGCCAGGACAGGTAGAAGGGAAGGACCCCCAATCCTGTGCAGCCAACTGCCCATCTCACAGGTCCTGCCCCCACGTCCTGCTTTTCCACTCACGCAGCCTGTGATGTCAGGACAAACACCGTGGAGCCCACACACCCCGAGTCCCTGCTGACCTGGTCCCCATACCTCCCACGATGGAGACTGCCCACCTGAATGGAGCAGGAGAGATTGCGGGCCAGCCTCTCACATGACACAGAATTTTAAAATTAGAGAAATGTTAAAAATGCAGAAAATGCACCACCACCCCCATCCCCATAAATAATTTGGTGCATATTCAACTAAATAATTATTTCTATACATAAAAACAGAAGTTATGTACGGTATTTTTTTATGAAACGGGAACCAGATACACATGGCAGCTATCTTTTTGATTTACTCTGTCTTGGACGTTTTTCCATGTTAGCATATTGCTACCGTATTCTTATGAATGGTGCCACAGAATTTCATTATTTTTGAAATTAGTCCCCTGTAGGTGGACATTGCTTCCAATTTCTTTGCAGACACAAGCAGAGCCACCAAGAGCATCCCTATACCTATAGCTTTAGTCACTCGGGCCTGGGAAGGTGTAGGGGGACAGGGATGTTCATACCTGGCTAATTCTTAGATGTGGAAATGCTGAGTCAGAATGGCTGGTGAAATTAGGAGTCCTTTCATTTTCTTTGATTTATTCTAGTTATCTTAATTTTTAAATGTATTTGCTAAGAAAAGTGAAGAAATTGAAAGTGGACATCACAAACAATTAAAAACGTCCTTGTTTGGGGCTTCCCTGGTGGTGCAGTGGTTGAGAATCTGCCTGCCAATGCAGGGGACACAGGTTCGAGCCCTGGTCCGGGAGGATCCCACATGCCGCGGAGCAACTGGGCCCCTGAGCCACAATAACTTAGCCTGCGCATCTGGAGCCTGTGCTCTGCAACAAGAGAGGTCGCGATAGTGAGAGGCCCGTGCACCACGATGAAGAGTGGCCCCCGCTTGCCACAACTAGAGAAAGCCCTCGCACAGAAACGAAGACCCAAGACAGCAAAAATAAATAAATTAATTAATAAACTCCTACCCCCAACATCTTCTAAAAAAAAAAAAAATCCTTGTGACCCATGCAGGTATCACGACTTATCACGATTTACGTGCAGTTGCTTTATAGACTCTGGGACTAAAATTCAGAGCTTGCACTCAGGGTTAACTTTTAAAGAGCGGGAAGCCCCTTGGGGGTTTTCCTGAGTCCCCTCCAATCACTCTGGACGGGGAGGAGCCACTGTGTCCTCCCTGATGGGGAGGGAGACGTAGGCCAACATCGAAGACTCAATTATGGGGAAGTAATTTGTAACTGGAGCTAAACTCCAGGAAAGAATATGGTCAAGGACAGAGGAGATAGAGGGGAAAACCAATGAATCAGGAGGCCTAGGTTGGAATCTTGACTCTACATCTACTACTTGTGTGGTCCTGGGCAAGTCATTTATCCTCTCTGACCCTCAGTCTCTTCCTCTGAAAATGAATGTAGTAGTCTGACTTCATAGCACGTGAAGAATCCAGCTTGATGCCTGGCACATAACAAGTGTTCAAAAATCATTGGTTAAATCGGAATCCTGCAAATTCCCTTTGCAATCAATCTAACAAATTCCATCTGGGTTCACAGGGGACTACTGGAGCAATGTCATTGCATGAATTTATCCATCAATTGACTGATGAGGGCAGTAAAAATGGCTGTGACTGATTTTGATCCCAGAATAGGCTGGCTGCCTTCACTGCCCCCAGGAAATAGGTTGTCTTGACAGGGCCCACCACTGTTTTTTCTTTCTTTCTTTTTTTTTTTTGGCAGGTGCCTTGGCTGGAGACGCAAGTAAAACCATGACATGGGACTTTTGTGGGAGAAAGTACTTTTGCTTGTGCAGTCCCTTCTTCCTGACACACCTCCTCATCTTCTCTCTAGCAATCTCGATCTTTCAAACCCTGATCAAAGAATTGTCTCTCCAAGAAGCCCAAACCAGCCCACCCCTCACTTTGCATTGCTTCAGCCCACAGACCTACAGTCTGTGACACACCATGTGCATGCACGCACACACACACACACACACACACACACACACACATACACACACACACACACACATACAAGCATGCACGATGGTCTTACAACATTCTGTGCTTGCTAAAATTCCCTGACTGCTTTATGTACCTACATCAGGTCTCCCTCACTAAAATGTAAGCTTCCAGATGAGGCACTTTCTAATTCTCAGATCTACTAAGTGTCATTTACTGAGTATACACCATGTACCAAGTGTTTCACCTACATTATTCCATTTAATCTTCTCAACAACTCCACGTGATTTAAATGTCATTATGTTCAATTTACAGATGTGGAAACTAAAAGTTCAGAGAGGCAAAGTAACTCATCCAAAATCACAGAGCTTAGCACTCAAGGTGTACAAGTCGGCACTCAACAAATAATTTTGAATGATTGAAAGAATGGATGGATGGTTAGATGGGTGTATAGGTGAGTGGATGAATGGGGTGGATGGGTGGGTGCATAAATAGACAGCAAATCAGTGGTAGATCCAGGTTTACCTGACTCCAGTGAGGTCTTTCCATGTGAGCACAAACGAGCTCCTACATTTAGCACCCAGAGCAGGCACAGGGCAGGGCCCAATCACTGTCAAACATTCCCCCAAACACACAGCAGCAGCCGAGCATACTTGTTCCAACCAGTTTCCATAGCTACAAGGCTGGGTGTTGGATTCAGCCACAGGCAAGGGTGAACCATTAGGGTGAGGACCAAAGATTCTCCTCCCTCCCTCACAGCAAGAATGGGCTGATGAGCTGAGGTTCTGGGTGGAGGATTTTGGTGGGATTCTGGCTTACTGGGACCCACCTGGTTAGCAAGAGGGTCCCCCTCACCAGGCCACAAGGGGGCAGCATCTCCGCGCATCCGCCTACCCCAGGCGGGAAGGGCTGGGTCAAGAGGCTGCTGCTGGGTGAGCAAGTTCCACCAAGGACCCTCCTCTGGCCCCGCCCTGTAAGTGCAAGCCAGCGTCGGCTGTTAGGGTCGGGGGAACCCTGGCTGGGAGTGCTTAAGAAAACACTGGAACAACCAAAATCTCAGTGCCTGCCATTAGGGGGCAACCTAAAACGATCTCGGCAGACACGGCTCTGCCCTGAGCAGCCCTTATGAAGCCTGTGGCCCCTGCTGATGCGGGAAAGTCCCCAACATACGTTAGATGAGAAAAAGCTAAGTGCTGAACATGGGTGTAGAGCAACCTCATTTGTGTAAATACTTGTACATAAGTATATGTATTATTTGTGTGCTGGTCTATGCCAAAGAAAATTCTTGAAGGAATCCCAAGCAGCTGTTTGAAGTCTACGGGTTTTTTTTGTTTGTTTTGTCGTTTTTTTCGTTTGTTTGTTTTGCCTTTTCTTCTATATGCTTCTTTTATTTCGTATGTTTATGTATTACTTATATATATATATAAGTAATATATATATTATATATATAATGCAATATATCATTAAAGAAAGTAAAGGAAACACCAAACAAAAAAATCTGACAGGCAAAAACCCTCCAAATTTAAAATTTTAAACTAAATACTTTAAACTGTTTCTTTTTCCACTCAAATATTATTAAATACTATTCAGGCTTGAAATTCAAGAAAATATAACAAACTTTCTTAGCAAAGAACTGAGAATTTACATTATTTAATGTAATTATTCAAATTTGTAATAAAATTTAATAGAAGTACTTAATCCTAAGAGATTTAAGAAAGTTTCTGCTTTACAAAGACACAATGTTCACTATATTCATTAGTTCATGTTTTACTAACATCAGCTGTCGATATTTTAAAGGGAAAAATATTTATTCAAAGGAAAAGCCATGAAACAACAGCAAAAACTCTTTTGTAAAAGTGTTTGTATAAGCTCAGTGAGGTGTCTTTAGGCAGACTAAATTGCTTATTAGACTTGACAGCATTAGGAACCTAATCTTTAATTTTATTCCAGTTTCAGTGATTTAGAATGATGTGCCAATTTTAATGTTTTGGCATCCTTTCCATAACATGAAAAACTTATTCTATAAATCTAAGCATTCAAGGATGTTTAAAAACAAATATCAGATATCAAAACTACCAAAATTCACCTGATTTCTAATAGACAAATCTTCCTAATGATAAAATTAAGATATATACCTGTGGAAAAGTAAAATAAACCCATCTCAATTTATAGCTACTGATGAATTGGTTTCTGATTATTCAGATAGAAATATATGCCTGAAAGGAATGCTCAATTATATTTAAGAATTATATTTCGTATTCAGTAATAATTAATGAACAAACTCAAATGTATTAAGGTGTAAATTATACTTGATATAGAGAAATTCTAGAAAAACAAAGTCAAGTCTATTTTCTGTACTTTTCTTCCAAACTAAATAAATGACAGAAAAGAATAACATATTCTAACCTTTCCGTTTTGGATTCATTGTCAATTTTGTACCGTTCAAAATCTTGGCTAAGAGACTATAGCTTTTCTTTTCTTTTTTTTTTTTGCTGTACGCGGGCCTCTCACTGCTGTGGCCTCTCCGGTTGCCGAGCACAGGCTCCAGACGCACAGGCTCAGCGGCCATGGCTCACGGGCCCAGCCACTCCACGGCATGTGGGATCTTCCCAGACCGGGGCACGAACCCGTGTCCCCTGCATCGGGAGGCAGACTCTCAACCACTGCGCCACCAGGGAAGCCCTGTAGCTTTTCTTGAAGTCTCTTTTCACATTCGACACTTCCTTGATAAAATTTTCTCTCTTCTTCCTTTGCTTTCACATACTTTTCTTCCATAGCCTTAAACTCATGAAGAATTCCACAGTACTTACAGACTTTTTCTTCGAGAGACATATAGAAAATAGAACATACATTTACCGAAATGATTTTTTTTAATTCTAAAAAATAAATTTCACGAAGGCTATTTTGGAAGGAGAGGTTGCACTTTTTCTTTTCAGCCTTTCTGTGCTTTTGAAGTATTTTTTTTGCCATTGGAATGTATTGATTTTTTTTAATTAACAGGGGTTACCTGGAAATTGGGATTTGTGGAAACTTTTGTTTGCTTGTTTCCTTTTTGTTTTTTACACTTTCTTGATTTTTTAACCATATCGATAAGGAGGAGGAGGAGGGTAGTTTAGGGCTTGCTACTAGCCCAGCCTCTTTAACTCCCCACACCCTACAGGCAGGAGGCCCAGCTGGCAGGGCCTGGCTGCATGGTACCCTCCCTCCAGGGCAGGGTGGCAGGCTCAGCCCCGGAGCACAGGGCCCAGGCACCACAAGCTACAGGGAGGCCGGCACCATCTGATTTTCCAAGGCTGATTTTGAGGAACAAGGACAGATCCACAGGGTACTGAGGGCTTGTTGCTTGGTGCTCAAATCCTGCTAGTAAGGCCCCCTGCCCCCAACACAGCGGGGCCTGTGAAGTGGAGCTCTGGGGGAACAGTAGGGCCCATGGAGTTATGAAAGCAGCAGGTATGACCTGGGGATTTGCCAGTCCAAACTGGGCTCGGGTCAACGCTGTCCTAACGGTTTCAGCGGCAGATGGACCTTGTGTAGTAAAATGGTTGGGGCTTCAGAACCCAACAGACTTGACTTTGAACCTGGCTCCTGCATCTGACCGCTGGGTGACTTTGGGCAACTGACCTGACCTCTCTGAGCCTCAATTTTCTCATTTGTCAAATAGCAGTTATAAGAACATTGTTATAAAAGTGAGTGTTGATCAGACTCACAGACATAGAGAACAGACTTGTGGTTGCCAAGGGGGTGGGGGGGGTGGGGAAGGGAAGGATTGGGAGTTTGGGGTTAGCAGATGCAAACTATTTTATATAAAATGGATAAACAACAAGGTCCTACTGTATAGCACAGGGAACTATACTATAGTCAATATCCTGGGATAAACCATCATGGAAACAAACATGCAAAAGAGTGTATACATGTATAACTGAATCATTTTGCTGTACAGCAGAAATTAATACAACATTATAAATCAACTATACTTCAATAAAATTTAAAAGAAAAAAAAGGGAGCATTGATGTATGTAAACCACTTAAGAAAGAGATTGGCATATAGAAGACATTTAATGAATGGTGACCACACTCATTACCATCAGTATTATCTCCTTCTCCTTCTCCTTCTCCTAGAAGGAAAATCAACAATAAAGCTGAATGGAATGAAAACTGAATCCAGAAAGCCTCCAGCTTGGTGATTGTCATCTGGTCCATCTCTGAACCAGATCAGTGTCTCCTCAAGAGTGCAGAGGTTGTTGCTCCTCTCTCAACCCTACATGTGAAACCAAAGTCCCCACCCGGGACTCTGCCCATCCCCCACCCCTACACTCACCACCACTCCATCCAAGGCGCAGGCCCAGCTTCCCAACCCTGCAGTTCCTATGTGTTCTCACTTGAAGGCAACATTGAGCTTCAGATTTCAACCTGCCCAGGAGTGTTCACCCTCCTCAGTTCTCCAGCCTCCATCACCAAATCACAAACAGAATCAGGCTGCTCATAAAACAGAGAGAGCAATTCTAGAGACAAAGAAAAGGCATGCTGCTTTCCACCACCTAAACATGGCACCAGCTGAAAATATAAAGGGGTTTCAGCAGATAAGGAGCAAAAATAAGATGGGGAGAGGGGACCCGTGTGCACCTTTGCAGACTTATCTATGAGTAATAAAAAATTGCAAGCAACGTAAATGACTGCAATAGCTAGGTAAATTATAATATGTCTACTCGAATGAGCATTTAAAATTCTAATGATGAAGATAATGCAGCAACGTGAGACAATTCCCTACGTGGAAAGAAGAATGCAATTTTTCTCTATATTTTTATTCCAGCCATCTAAAAATTGTATATGCTTGTAGGGGAAACAAGAATAAATTTAAAATTAAATTGCAGAGGTGAGAGGACTAGAGGTTTCATCTAGTCTGTTTTGCATTTGTGTTGTTTATTCCCTTTTTTAATAGTCAGGACTGCTGACAGCCGTTGGTGGAGCATAATGTGGTAGAAAACACACAGATTCTGTAATAACACAATTCTGACGCTTGTGCCTGCTGAAGTCTTGGATCGTCCACAGTACAGACACACCTGTGGGTTAAGATACAAATATTCTCCAGACAGTGGCTAAGAAACTGTTCCACCGGAGGGATGGGACAAGCACTGTTCCAGGATTCATTAAAACACAGTAGAAAATAAGAACATGTACGTTTATTAGGTTATCTCTCTTTACTATAGAAAAGCAGGATTTCAACGTGAGGGGAGGAAAATGGGAGAAAGTGGAAGGAGATACTAGTCCATAATAATAATCCCTAATTTGGGCAGACCAGGTTTGTCTCTCAGTAACGATTTGCCATTTATTAAGCATCCCCATGTGTTAGATGCCTAGCATTACACTGGGCACATCATGTATATTACCCCGTGTAATGCACTCGACACCTTCGTGAGACAGTAGAATTTACCTTCCAGTTTTTATAGATGAAAAATGGAGGCTAAAGCTTGTATGATTTGTTAGTGGCCAAGTCAGGATTTGAACCTGGGTTGGTCTCCCTTCCTGAAGCTTGTGCTTCACACACACACACACACACACACACACACACACACACACACACACACAACTGCTCAGAGAGGCAGACAGAGGAGACCAGAAGGGCCCCACCATGGGCAGGACCTGAGCTTGGCCTTAAGCACCAAGCAAGGGGCAAAAAGCTAAATGGAGTATAACCTTTAAAAATTGTGAATCACTATACTGTATACCTGTAACTTATATAATATTGCACAGCAGCTATACTAATAAAATTTTTTATTCCAAAAAAAGGGGGAGGGGGCAAAAAGCTTCACAAGAGACCCTTGTCTTCATCCTAATGATGACACAAATGACATCTGTGTGCCAGAAGGTTCTGGACAGTTTTGCTGCTGGGTGGGATTAAAGCAAAGCATTTGGCTGGCAGGAGGGTGCAGGAACATCTTCAGAAGATGCTCGTGGGTCCTAGTCTCCACGTTTGCTTGTCTCCCGTTCCCTTGCCCTGGTTTTCCTGCCTCTCAGCATCAATGGGTAAGAGTACAAAACCTGAGTGCCTGCCTGTGTGGGAAAGCTCCAAGTTCAAAGAGTTGCATTCAAACCATATACCCCCAGAACTCAGGTGAGCAGAGCCTGTGAAATCAGTGTTGGCCAATCTGCAAATGGGCTAAAAGAGAGAACTTTTCTTGAGACCTAATTTGGGCTGGGTTGGTTTTTAGCTAGTATTTGTATGTCCGGGTACTCACAAGGAGGCACTGTTATTGTGTCTATTTCACAGATGAGAAATCCAGGACTAGAAGGAATTTCCCAAAGCCCCTTAGCTGGGAAAGTGTGACAGACTCGAGTCCAAGCTCACTGGAGCCCAAACTCTCAACCACTACAATGTAATGCCTTCCACTGTGCCAGACTGCTTAGATGGAAAAGAGAACAAAAACTTCACAGCAACCTCTCTGCACCTCAGACTCTTCATCTGTAAAATGGGCCAATAATAATAATAACACCTGGCGGACTTCCCTGGTGGTCCAGTGTTTAAGACTCCATGCTTCCAATGCAGGGGACACAGGTTCAATCCCTGGTCAGGGAAGTAAGATCCTGCATGCCGTGCAGCACAGCCAAAAAAAAGAAAAAAGGAACTGAAAAAAAAAATAATAACAACACCTGGGGCTTCCCTGGTTGCACAGTGGTTGAGAATCCGCCTGGCAGTGCAGGGGGCACAGGTTCGATCCCTGGTCGGGAAGATCCCACATGCTGTGGAGCAACCAAGCCTGTGTGCCACAACTACTGAACCTGCGTTCTAGAGCCCATGAGCCACAACTACTGAGCCCGCATGCTGCAACTACTGAAGCGCACCTGCACGCCTAGAGCCCATGCTCTGCAACAAGAGAAGCCACCGCAATGAGAAGCCCATGCACCTCAATGAAGAGAAGCCCCAGAACAGTATGGAGGTTCCATAAAAAACTAAAAATAGAACTACCATAAGACCCAGCAATCCCACTACTGGGCATATACCATGAGAAAACCATAATTCAAAGAGTCAGGTACCACAATGTTCAATGCAGCACTATTTACAGTAGCCAGGACATGGAAGCAACCTAAGTGTCCATCAACAGATGAATGGATAAAGAAGATGTGGCACATATATACAATGGAATATTACTCAGCCATGAAAAGAAATGAAATTGAATTATTTGTAGAGAGGTGGATAGAGCTAGAGTCTGTCATATGGAGTGAAGTAAGTCAGAAAGAGAAAAATAAATACCGTATGCTAACACATATATATGGAATCTAAAAAAAAGAAAAAAAAGTGGTTCTGAAGAACCTAAGGGCAGGACAGGAAGTAAAGACGCAGACATAGAGAATGGACTTGAGGACACAGGGAGGGGGAAGGGTAAGCTGGGACGAAGTGAGAGAGTGGCATGGACATATATACACTACCAAACGTAGAATAGATAGCTAGTGGGAAGCAGCCGCATAGCACAGGGAGATCAGCTCGGTGCTCTGTGACCACCTAGAGGGGTGGGATAAGGAGGGTGGGAGGGAGACGCAAGAGGGAGGGAATATGGGGATATATGTATACATATAGCTGATTCACTTTTTTATACAGCAGAAACTAACACACCATTGTAAAGCAATTATACTCCAATAAAGATGTATTTAAAAAAAGAGTGGCCCCCACTCTCCACAACTAGAGAAAGCCTGTGTGCAGCAACAAAAACCCAACACAGCCAAAATAAATAAATTTATAAAAATAATAATAATAATAACACCACCTACCTGAGAGGGTTGTTGTGAGAATTAAATAAGTTCCTCCATGTAAAGCAGTACATGGTCTCACTCAATAGATACAAGTTGTTGTTTAACTATTATTGAGATTATAGAGTCAAGACTTGGAAGGACCAAAGTGACCTGGTCTGACACCCCTACAACAACTTGCAGTTGCTTAAACTGCAAAGGAATCGTCCTTGCTCCATAAGGGGCTTGTACTTTCACGAAGACATTCATGATTAGAAATGTCTTCCTAATATATTTGGCTAAATCTGGCTCCCACGACATACATCCTCCCCCAGGTCTATTTCTGCCCTGGAAGAGAGACTGAATAAAGCCAGTCCCTCGCTCCCAGCAGTGCTTCCAAGCTGAGGAGGAGCCCTGCCCTTCGTGCCCCTTCCAGGGCCCCTCACTACTCAGCATATCCCTGTCCCTAGAAGCCCAGAACAGGATGCAGGCATCCAGCTGGACCCTGCCACTTCCCTGACCCCGGCTAATAGTAATGCAAAGGTGGTCCCCTTTTGTCTTACATTGACAAAATGGAAGGAGAAAAGACATGGGAAGCATAATATTGAAAATAAAAAGGACAGTTGTGTTTGGAGCACTTTGTGATGTGATGAATCTCAGTTCATGACACTTGCCGATTTCTCAGCTTCAACCCCCAACTCATTCTCCCTGACAGCCACAGCTTCCCTGGAGTGAGGTCTTTGTCCTGGTTTCTGTTCTAGGGGCTTCTGTGCAGTAACCCTCCTTTTCTAGCACACTCAGGCACTGAGAGTAATCCGGGCAAACAGGATTGGGGTCAGAACACATTTCTGTCCAGAGGACCACGGAGCACGTGGGCCAGACCTGCCTGGAGCCCTCCTCCACCACTGTTGATCTCTGCATCGTGTCCACACTGCATCCAGGAGAGAACCAGGCTCTGGGCCAACTTCCCACGGAAGCAGAGTCAGTGCGTTAAGCATCTTTATCTCCCAGAGGCTGCAGGGAGCTGGGACCACTCAGGGAGCCGTCTCCACGCCAAAGGAAGACGTTACTGGGCAGCAGGAGGGCACAATGCAGGGTTGTTGTCTCATCAGATTCTTTCGAATGAGTGAAAGTGTCCTGGAAAGTTAAAGCTTTATTCCAAGTCTGGGCTAATTGCTTCTCCCTCTGTGCACTCACTCTCTGACCTTACCATCTCAGACTTACCACTGTGTTGCAATTGTCTGGTTACTGATCTAGATCTCTCCCTAATGCATGAGTTCCTTGTGGGTAGGGATGCATCTCTCTTATTATTTCGATTCCCCAGGACCTAGCACAGTGCCCAGAGATAGCAGGTGATCATCAGTATTTGTTGAATGAATTGATTAAATGAATGACCAGCACTTACCATCTGATCCACATTTTGAACTTTCTTTGTTTTTTGTTTTTTTTTTTTTTGGCCGCACCAGGTGGCATGTGAGATCTTAGTACCCCGACCAGGGGAATTGAACCCACACCGCCTACATTGAAAGCTTGGATTCCGAACCACTGGACCACCAGGGAAGTCCCCACATTGTGTACTTTCAGTGAAGCTGTACAGCCATGGGTGGACTCCCAGTTTCAAGATGGTGGAATAAGATTTTCTTCTTAGGAATCACACAAAGACTAAAAAGAAGAAACATGAACAAACTTCATTTTCAATGAAACAGGAGACAACTGTAAGACTAACCCCAATGTAGAAAAACTCAAGTACATAGAGAAACGTAAATGACCCAGCAGAGAGGAAGGAAGGCAAACTCAAGGATCTGCATGATTGGCTGGAGGGACCTACAATTTGTTCTACAGAACACCACAAAGGTTCAGGAATAGGAAGCCTCAAGTTCTCACATTAGATTGAGGCTGAACAGGGAATGAAAATAGAAAAAAAAATTTTTAATCTCTTTAAAGAGTACACAGAGTCCATCAACTGATGAATAGATAAACAAGATGTCATATATCCATATAATGGAATATTATTCAGCTTATCAAAAAATGAAGTACTGATTCATGTTGCAACAGAGATGAAACTTGAAAACATTGTACTAAGTGAAAGAAGCCAGACACAAAAGGTTACATATTGTATGAGTCTATTTATATGGAATGCCCAGACTAGGCAAATCTAGAGAGACAGAGAGTATATTAGTGGTTGCCAGAGGCTGAGGAGGGTGGAGTGGAAAGTGACTGCTAATGGGTACAGGGCTTCTCTTTGGGGTGATGAAAATATTCTGGAATTAGAGAGTGGTGTTGGTTGTACAACCTGGTAAATATACTACAAGCAACTGAATTGCATACTTTAAAGGGAAAAATTTTGTAATATGTGAATTATATCTCAATTTTTTAAAAAAGAGCACACAGAACTTCTGATCAGCTTTTTCTGATTTAAATTTAAACTGGGAGACAAGGATCACCAGAATCTTGAAGAACATCTCGACCATGAAAGACAGAGACAAAAACATACAAAGACAATAAAGAAACTCAGAGCAGAGAAAATGCAGGGCTCAGAAGAAAACCTCAAATATTTATAATTAATATGCCCTGTATGATAAGAGAAGAAAGATATTGCTCCTATTAAGCAAGAACATGAGTAGAGAAGCCAAAGAAAAAGAAATTCTTAGCATAAAGTTTTTTGTTTAATTATAGCTGAAATAAACCTTTCAATAAAAGGATTAGAAGATTAAGTTGTGTGTCTCCCTGAAATACCCTCCCCGAATAAAAAGTCAAAGAGAGGGCAAAAGGTGAGAAAAGATTAAAAAGAAATTATATATATATATATATATTTTTTTTTTTTTGGAGTATAGTTGCTTTACAACGTTGTGTTACTTTCTGCTATACAGCAAAGTGAATCAGTTATATGTATACATATATCCAGTCTTTTTTAGATTTCCTTCCTTCTTAGGTCATCACAGATCACTGAGTATAGTTCCCTGTGCTATACAGAAGGTTCTCATTAGTTATGTTTTATACATAGCAGTGTATATATGTCAATCCCAATCTCCCAGTTCATCCCACCCTCCATCCCCCCTTGGTAACCATAAGTTTGTTCTCTACATCTGTGACTCTATTTCTGCTTTGCAGATAAGTTCATCTGTACCATTTTTCTAGATTCCACATATAAGTGATATTATGCAATATTTGTTTTCTCTTTCTGACTTACTTCACTCTGTATGACAGTCTCTAAGTCTATCCACGTCTCTGCAAATGGCACTGTTTCATTCCTTTTTATGGCTGAGTAATATTCCATTGTATATATGTACCACATCTTCTTTATCCATTTCTCTGTTGATGAACGTTTAGGTTGCTTGCTTCCAAAAAAAATTTTTTTAACTTTTTTTTTAAGTTATAGAATCAATTCAGGAAGCCTAACATGAAATCCAAGTTACAGGCATTCCAGAAAATGAGGGCAGATAAAATGGTGAAATGAAAATTATCATAAAAGAATAAAGAAAACTTCACAAAAATTGTAGAATATAAGTCTCCAGATTTTAAAAGCCCTCAAAGTTCCCAGCACAATCAATGAGAAAATAATCATATGAAGGAACATCATTCTGAAACTGCAGAACAGCAAGGATAAAGAAAAGATGCTGACAGCACCCACAGAGAAAAATACTGTCACATACAAAAAGATCAAGAAATAAAATGGTAACCAACTTCTCAACAGCTAGAGAAAAATGGAGAATGACTTCAAAATCTTAGGAACAATGAATTTCAACTTCTGTATCCTGCCAGACTATAAGTAAAAAGATTAAAATTAAGACATTTTAAGTATGAGAGATCTGAAGAATTCACCTCTTGTAAACCCTTTCTGAGAAAACTATTGAAGGATATTCTCCAAGAAAACAAGGGAGGCAAAGGATCAAGGGGGAAAGGAACCAACACAAAAGAAAGGCAAACAGATATCCAGGAAGAAAGGCAAACAGATATCCCAGGAAGGAGGGAAGGGAAATACTAAGACAACCAACAGCTGTGCAGAAAGCTTAACAAGCAGGAGGAGGGAAGGCTTCGAGAAAAATACTGAGCTGATGAATTCCCTAATAGGTTTGACCATATAAAAAATTATATGAGGAGGTTTACAGGTCTGTTGAAGGGTGGGACATGATTGGTCAAATATTCAAAGAAAAGTAAGCAAACAAAAATATTGTACAAGAAAGGAAATTTAATCACGGTAGACTATCAGATACAATAGTGAACAATGCTTACAAAGTCATAAAATGTAAATACTGAATAAGGATTTTATAAAATATTTAGATTATAATATTGTAGGGAAAGGGAAAGAGAAGGTATAAGTAGCTAAAATCTTCATCTGCCATGCATCAAATTAATGAATCAAGAGATAGCTTAATATACATACAATTTAGAAACATGGAAGCAATGCCAGAATAGTTAACTGGGTTGAAAGATATTCTTTCTGGGAGAAGGGGGTCAGCATTAGTTGAGTGGCCTGGGGGGAGAGGGGAGGGCAAGGTAATTTTGACAAAATTTTTAAAATTATCTTAAGTGCACTGACTTTGAAGTCTAGACATGATTTGACCTTGTTCTGCCATTCCCAAGCTGGATGACCTTGAGCGAGCTCTTTCCCTTCTTTGGCCTCAGTTTCTTCTGTGTTAATAATCCCTACCTAGTCCATAACAAGGACACAATGTATCCGCAGATGGTAAGTAAATGGGAGATTCTTTCTCACTTCTCCTGTTTCACATGAATGGCACCTTGTTTCTTCTAGGGGGCAGGGACTGTGTCTCTACTTCTTTCATAACCCACCCACCCAGCACCCAGCAAAGTATGTGAAAAGTATATCATCTGACAAAACTGCCAAATTGAATATTTGGCTATTATGACTTATGGTCATCTGAGAGAAAGTATTTCATTGACGGTTAATTATAAGAAAACGGAGATATATCATTATAATAAACCATTACTACCCAGTCCTTTTCATGGCTCCCACAGTAACAGAGTTTTGTGGGTTTGGATAAAATAAAAGACTGCAAAATAATCCTGTATGGCCAATAATTTCTAGCCATCCCCCCCTTTTTTTTTTTTAAGCGGTACGCGGGCCTGTCACCTTCGCAGCCTCTCCCGCTGCAGAGCACAGGCTCCAGACGCACAGGCCCAGTGGCCATGGCTCACGGGCCCAGCCACTCTGCGGCATGTGGGATCCTCCCGGACCGGGGCACGAACCCGTGTCCCTCGCATCGGCAGGTGGACTCCCAACCGCTGTGCCACCAGGGAAGCCCACGCCATCCTTTTTTAATAAAAGCCCCTGTGGCCAAAGCTACTAATTATCCACCAGTCTCATTTTCCCCCATCTTCCTTTTAATCATAGAACACCCACTCCACCCTGGCTGCCCAGGTAAAGACTACATTTCCCAGCCTCCTTTGCAGCCAAGGGTGGCCCCTGACCCAGTGCTTACAATGACTTGAGAAGATGGGATGTGTGTGACTTCCACATCACTTCCTCAAAAGAAAACTGCCTACCCTCCACATCCTTTCTCTTTCCCCCATCACACAAGTTGGTTCATGGACATGATGACCAACAAGACAGAAGGAGTCTGAGGCCCCAGATTATGTAGGGAAGCAGAACTGCCTTCCTGACCCACAGTCCAGCTACTGAGAATCCCCAGCCTGTCTTACTCAAGTGTTGACTGTGAACTTCTGGCACTGGATGTGACAGGAAAACACAAAAGCCAGTTACAGAGGGACTCCCTGCTTCATTCAGTTCTACAATCAAGCACCAAGGAAAGTTTGTCCTTAATTAATTTGTATAGGTAATACATACACACATGCTTCAAAACTCAAAATATGCAAAAATGTATATTATGAGAAGTCTCCCTTGATCCTGTTGTATTTCTTGTTTTGGTTTGGTTTGGGTTTTGTTTTTTTGGGGGGAGGGGGTTGTTTGTTTGTTTGTTTGCCGTGCCTCATGGCTTATGGGATCTTAGTTCCTCCAACCAGAGATTAACCTGGGTCCTCAGCTGTGAAACCACAGAGTCCTAACCACTGGACAGTCAGGGAATTCCCAAGTCTCCCTTGATTCTAAGTTCACATGGCCAGATCCCATCCCACCCTCAGCCCCCAGGTTAACTACTGTTATTGGTTTCTTGTGGCTTCTTCAATAATTTCTTTATGCACATATAAATATAGATGCTTATATTTGTTTCTTATTTACACAAAATAGTTTCCTACATTCTACACCCACCTCTCTACAGTGGTACCACTTCTGGGAATCTATTCTTAGAAAATAACTAGGAATGTTGCTGTGTGACCAAAGATATTAATTGCAGCGTTATTTATAATAGTTCTAGAAAGAAAGAAAAAGAAAGAAAGAAAGAAAGAAAGAAAGAAAGAAAGAAAGAAAGAAAGAAAGAAAGAAAGAAAGAAAGAAAGAAAGAAAGAAAGAAAGAAAGAAAGAAAGAAGGAGAGAGAAAGAGAGGGAGGGAGGAAAGAAGGAAGGAAGGAAGGGAGAAACCCTTAATGCACACAAACAAGAAACTTCGCTACCAAGATTAAATTTGTAAAAAGTATTCCATGGCATGGGCAAATGCTTACGATTTTATACTAAGTGGAATAATCAGATCAGAAATACAAAGTGTCTTCAGCTATGTAAAAAATACATATAGAAAATGAAAGGAAAGCACCACACCTAAATATCAGCAGTGCTTTTTTTCAATCGGCGCAATTATTTCTTCTGCTTCTCTGTTTCCCAAAATGACAGCAATGAGCTTATAGTTCTTCTATATAATAGGGGAGGGCATAAGACAGGGGAGGGAGACATATACCCACCCACCTCCTTCCAGAGGTACCTCCAAGGTGTCTGGGCGCCTTCACATGTCAAAGCGACCCTGAACTGGGAGGGTTAGAGTAATGGCTGGATTGCATTTTCCTTTACTCTGCTTGGAACTCCTCAGCCCCAGGCCTTGATGCTACCTTCTCCTTTGCTTCTGTTCAGCTTGCTCCCCAGATGATCTCTGGTCCCATAAAGCTGATCTGGGAAATCACCGTTCCAGGTTAAGATAGGTGCATCAGAGACAAGAGTCTTTGTATGAGTGGGTTGGAGCTTTCATTGTATCTACGCTTTCACCCCAAGGAATGAATATTCCCCAGATAAAATGCTGCTCTATCTTCTCCTGTCAATCAAGAAGTTTCTCCTTTATATGTAAGTACCATGATTTCTTTGTGGGGTACACGCTGTTCTGGTTTTTGTTTTTGAGCAAATGCCTGTTTGGGAAGAGATGAAAGTATTTAGTCTATTAGATTTGCACTACTGGATTTTCTTTTTATAAGTGTAACCTTGACAGCTGTCTTATTGTTTATCCTATAAGATAAATCTATCAATTAAAGTTTGATAATTTAAAAAAAAAAGAAATTTCTCCTTTGCCACCACCCACCTCGCCTTCCCCATAGGCCAGAATTTTTCCAATGAATGATTGATTATTACCTGGATTTTTTTTTTTTTTTTTTTTGCGCAGGCTCAGCGGCCATGGCTCACAGGTCCAGCCACAGATGTGGGATCTTCCCAGACTGGGGCATGAACCCGTGTCCCCTGCATTGGTAGGCAGACTCTCAACCACTGTGCCACCAGGGAAGCCCATTACCTGGATTTTTAAAAAATTAATAAGTATTGACTTTAAAGCATATTATGAAAAAATACAACTAGAGTCTCAAACCCATGATTTTTTGGACATTATTACTTGGGGCAAGGCTAAAATAAGTTTTCAAGTAAAAAAAAATGTAGGTCCATTTCAATAAAAATAGTATTTCAATAAATATATTACTTACTATGTTTATCTTTATTTATATACCTTTATTTATACATGATTTATCTTATCTGGTTATGGCAAACAATGAGGTTTAGGAAACTCTACATTAGGGTATTAATTTTTTTTAATGTTTTAATGCATACCTGGAAGGGATAATTCATTGTCATCCTGGAAATTCCCCACCCCAAGAGGCAGGCCTGGGCAAAGGAGCACAGACAGAGGGGGAGCCCCACTAGGGGTATATGGGAGGCCACAGTGAATATATTGTTTTCCCTCACCCACCCTGGGTAAACCCCAGGGGGGCAGAATTCCACCAGGCTCTATCCGGAGCATCTTCCTGACCCAGTCTGAAAGCACCCAAGGTGGGCAGCCAAGGTGTGGCATTGTCCCCTTTCACCCAGGAGAAGGCATGAGTCTGCAAGCAACATTCCCTGGGTGGTGGAAGAAGCCCCTTCACCATGCCACAGGACCGGGAGCAAATCCCACTTGCTAAATGATAGACTGCATTTTTAAGTCACTTGCTGAGGTCATCCATCCCAATCCTAGTGAGAGATAACATACTTTTGAAAAATCTCTCCATTTCCTGAAAGAAGAGCTGGCAAGCCAGGATCTCCCCACCTCCTCCAAGGCAGAGGAGGGGGAAAGAGGGGTGGAAACAGAGATGGACCAAGCTAAATAGAGCAGGGCCTTTTAATCCCCCTGCACTTAAGTTTGGGACTCTCAGGCACTTGGCGCTTTTCCGGGCCGCCTAAAACGAGGGCCCTTCAGCACTCCTCACATGCAAGCAGGGGAGTACACATGGGTGAGAGTGGAACAGGGGTGGGGGGCCAGCAAGCAGCTTCCTAGACTCGAAGACTTCAGGGGATTAGGACAGTGACAGACGTCTTCTGCAGGGAACACTGCCAGCGTCCCCACCCATGCCCCCCGGAGCCTGGGTCCAGCATTTGCCACTACCCCAGAGCCCAGCCTCTCTGTGTGTCTCAGTTCACATCTCTAGACATTTGGGGAAGGGGGCGGAGGGCTTGGCAGGTCTGGTCCCCACCAACTGCCACCTTGCCGGGTGTGACCAGGACAGCAGGTGGGTCCGGAAGGAAGGAGCAGTTTGCCTATGTTGGCATCTGGCAGCATCACGCTGCAGCTTCCACGATATAAATACAGGGAGTGAAAATAACTAATCCCAGATAACAGCAGTGTAATCACCCAGCACCCGGCCTGGAATCCCGGAGAATTTGGACGGAGCAGCTGTGGGGTCTGCCCCCTTCAGCAGCCCGCTGCCCCTGGGTGGCCCGGGCTGAGAGTGTAAGCCAGCGTAAAGCTGGGGGCGGGGGGGAGCAACTGGAGGACAGAGACCTGATGAAAAACACCTCTAATCGCCACTCTGTCTGGGAAGAGATGATTTTTCTAGAAGCACCATGAAAATTCTGAGCTTGCAGCAATGAGAACCTGGTCTCCTAGTCTTAGTTGAGACGTGATGATATACAAGGAATCATCTAGATTTGTAGTTGTTGTTTTTTAACTTCTGGGTATTATTACCATCACTGGTGTCATTATGGTCTGCCAATCTGGGAGGTTGGAGCCTCTCCCATGTCCCTCCCACATTCTCGTCCTGAGTGCCAGGGTGGTCGGTCTGTGGCCGCCAACCACAGGCTCCTGAACTCAGTTCTGACATGCTGGCTGCCCCGAGCGGTTACCACTGAGGTTCCAAATGATGCCACCACTGCTCCTGCGGAGACCACCGTCCGTCTGGGAGAAGCTGCCGGGCTTGCTGTTCTCAGCCATTCTGTTCAAGCAGCACATTTAATTAGGGCTGGTGGAGATGGTGCAAACAGCTCGGGCCTCCCCTTCCCGGTTCACCGTGCTCCTTGATTCTCTGCTTGACAGGCAAGCAATCTCCAGCCTCCAGTCATGTCTCCCCCCACATTCTGTGGTTCATCCTGACTTCCCAGTTGTGTTTCTGAAGGGCGCTGCACACTCACCCCTTCTGATGGTTGTGAGGCGCTCTCTCGCTCAGAATCGGCTGCAAACAGAGCCCGGCGACCCTGGAGTCGGCTCAGGCTGGGCCGCAGTGGATGGATGCTGATGGGGGAGGCCACAGAGGGGCTCAGAAACAAGGGTGGCAGCTGGGCCTCAGAGATATGTCCTTCATGAGTTTGGGTACATTTGATTCCTTATGGAAGCATCATGACCATCCTCTGTCTATCCAGGAAAAGGGGGGAGGAATAGTCCAGAGTAAACCAGAAAGAATAGGAAATGAATCATTTGTCATCTCCGCACAAACCAGGGGTGGCAGTGAACAAGACTCCTCCTGACTGGATTCTGAGAGGCTGTTCTCTGATTCTCTCGATTGGAGAATCCAACTTATTATAAATAATGTTATTTCTGTTTGGAGTTTCATGTCCCTTTATCACACAGACTTTCATATAGTCACTGCAGAAGAAAGTCACTGTGTTCTCTCCCTGTAATATAATCATAAAGACCAGCCACAAATGTCTCAGTGAAGAGCAAACCCTGAGCTGTATGAGTGTCTGATCCCCCGACTCAAGGTGGCAAATGGAACAGATGGAAGGTTTGCCCACCTCAGAGCCCCCAGGCCCACGGGAGACGGAGACCCTGTCGAAAGAGGGGGCTGTGAGGCTGAAAGGCCATCAGGGCCACCACAGGAAGCTCAGCCACCAAGATCAAATTCGAAAAGAGTATTTGATGACATGGGGAAATGCTTATAATTTAATACTAAGTGGAAAAAATTGCATATTCTGTGGTCTCAATTATGTAAAATATACATATAAAAAGATAACAAAGCCACACACCTAAATATTTTCCTGGCTTTTTTTTTTTTTAATTTTTTGGCCATGCCGTGCAGCATGTGGGATCTTTGTTCCCCGACCAGGGATCGAACCCACGCCCCCCGCCTTGGAAGCACAGAGTCTTAACCACTGGACCGCCTTTCCTAGCTTTTTGTTGCTTAGTAAGACTATAACTTTTTTTCTTCTGTTGCATGAACTCATCATGCCATGGGTTTCTCCCCAGTTTCTTTTCTGAAGAAGAAGCATTGGGCCTGACAATCACCTGTGCATTAAAGAAACCCATGATTTCTTGGATATGATTGCTTTGGTTAAGGCTGAAAAAAGTTTTCAAGTTAAAAAAAAAAGTCAAATTAAAATATTCGATAAAAAGTAAATTAAAATTTTAAATAAAAATAATATTTGCCTAGTTGTGGCAAACAACTGATGCTTTGGAAATTCTACATTAGGGTATTAACTTTAAAAAAATGTACCAATATCTGACTTGGTGAGGGATAAATCCATTTCCACTCTTGAGATTCCTGCCCCAAAAAGGGTCACCACAGAAAGAATCAGAGAGAGGGACAGAGTTCCACAATGAGCATGTGGAAGGCCTGGAGGCCCCTAAACAGAGGTCAACACTCAGCTCCCTCTTCAACCCTGGGTGAAGCCATAAGGCTCCAGATGGAGTTCCTTCCTGGTCCAGTTGGCTTCAACCTTGGTCCAGATACTGCTCATCCTCCACAGACCCTTGGTAACAGACCCCAGAAGACTGACATCAAAGATGACATTTGAGATCATAACTACAGTGCATCCTAACTATATCTGAATCTCTTCCTCCTCATCATAAAAGGTTTTCCTTAGATATTTAACAGAAATGAACCCCCAAATAACAAGAGAATAAAAGGAAATGCTATTTGTTAAATGCATACAGTGTGCCAAAAACTACATTAGAAACAGGATACATTTTATTTAACGCAACCCTCACAACAACTAAGAAATGGATCTCACAGCAAACATTTGACAGATGAGAAAACTGAGCCTCAGAGAGGTTAAATAATTCATCCAAGGTTAGCCAGCTAGAAGTGGCCAAAGATTCAGACCTACTGAATCTGACACCCAAGCCCAAGGTCTTTGCACCAAACTACATTGCGCCCTGCCTCTGAAAGGACTTAGCTACATACAGAAGGCAATGAGGAGGTAAGAGGAGGAGGGGGAACATAAGCTGAGGTTAACAAGATTCCCCATAGTTGACAATATTTCTCCCCAGATGTTTCAACACTGGGGAGACACATGAGCCCAGAAAAAGAAAGTCAGAGAAGGAAAAGGAGCAAAGGCTCAAAAGCAAAGGCATGGGGAAGCACTGTGGAATTAGCTTCCTGGCTCTGCGCTTGTTGGGCCGCTGCCTACTGGCCAGTATGTAAATGTGGGTTTCACCACATATGAAATCAACAGACCCAGGTCTTCCATCTCTGCCAGACAGGCAACTCCAGCTGTAATCTAATCACACCCCTTAGAGCCCCAGCCAGCAATCTCTTTCCCTCACCCTGTCACACATGCCATCACGTTGCATCACAGATTCCCCTCACACGCACAGCCCCGGCAGGACACTGGGACCTGTCTTGGCCACACATCCACAGATCGGCAGGGTCAGCCCTGGTTCTGCACAGTGCACCAAGGCCAAAATAAGAGTGAGACACAGAGGGGCCCCTGCGGGTGGCAGGCCTGGCTGGCCGAGGGAGGTCAAGGCTTGGAGGCTTGCTCTTAACTAAGCTCCTTGCTACTGCCCACTGTGGATCTGCTCATGGAAAGTTATTAGGGATAAAAATGAAAGAAAAGAAAGGATCCAGGCATGATTCCTGAATTCGTTTTTTTAAAGGAGTGAGAAAAAGTATAATAAAAACTCGTCTGATGATCCAGATTTAAGATTTGACTGCTGTAATGAACTGTGTACCATTAACTGGCCTGATGCTTGGAAAGTCACCGAAGGGACTGCCTGATGCAGACTGCTTTGGCACCATCACCCGGGCTTGGAGTCGGCATGGGCTCATCTTCCCAAAGATTTCAGATGCCTCTGGAAATTTCAGGATGAGGATCAAGGAGAAATGGACTTTAGCCCATGTTTCCATGTAGCTTATCTCATTTGCTTCCATGGTAATCTGCGAGGCAAGTAAGCCCACTGTTATTGTCTTTTCTTTCCTTTTTTTTTTTTTTTGGCTACACCACACAGCTTGTAGGATCTTAGTTCCCTGACCAGGGATTGAATCTGGGCCCCCGGCAGTGAAAGCTCGGAGTCCTAACCCATGGACCACCAGAGAATTCCCTTATTGTCTTATTTTAATTAATGAGGAAAGGAAAGCCCAGCAGCCCCACAGTCCTACAAGTACTTTGTGACAGAACTGAGACTGGAACTAAAATATGGAAGAGTGAATTCCCATTACCAGTTATAGGAAACTAGGTCATTCAGACCACCTGCCATTCTACTGAGGACAATTAGCAATGCTGCAGAACAAGCAAATTCTTAAATGAACAAGTGGAAGAAATTTATGAATTTTCTTGTAATATATAAAGAAGAGAAATATGGCTAATCTCTGTCTGTTACTTTCCCTGGCACATTTAAAATTGGAAGATTATTAATAGACTCAAAGGCAGTAACAAGATTACCCTGCCCCTCTTCTTGGTAAATGTAAAAACAAATTATTATTTTTTATTCTTACTATTAGTCGTATGTAGTGACTGCTTTGCCTCAGGTGGGAGGATTTACCACTAAAGCATGCAAAGGTAGAATAAACTGAAAGAAAAATCTATATGTGCTTTTTTTTAGCAGTGGTTTCATTGTAAGAATTTTGTCTGCCAGAATATCTTTTGAGAAAGAAAAGGGGAAAATCCAGTGAAATACTTTGTCAGCTTGAGATTCCCTGGTGGAGCAGTGGTTGAGAGTCCGCCTGCCAATGCAGGGGACACGTGTTCATGCCCCGGCTAGGCCCATGAGCCATGGCCGCTGAGCCTGTGCGTCCAGAGCCTGCGCTCCGCAACGGGAGAGGCCACAGCAGTGAGAGGACCGCGTACCGCAAAAAAAATAAATAAATAAAATAAAATAAAAAATATATATATATAGTCAGCTTAAGTTGTTGTTGATTATAAACACTTGTTTATGTTTTTAATAAAACTGAAGATTATTCAAAGTAAAAAGCAAAGCAAAAAACCAAACAAAAAACTTGCTTAAAGACATCAGAGAGCTAACAAAATAATAAAGAATTACCAGCCAGGGGACTTCCCTGGTGGTGCAGTGGTTGTGAGTCCGCCTGCCAATGCAGGGGACACGAGTTCATGCCCCGGTCTGGGAGGATCCCACATGCCGCGGAGCCGCTGGGCCTGTGAGCCATGGCTGCTGAGCCTGCGCGTTCGGAGCCTGTGCTCCGCAACAGAAGAGGCCACAACAGTGAGAGGCCCGCGTACCGCAAAAAAAAAAAAAAAAAAAGAAGAAGAATCCACCTGCCAATGCAGGGGACATGGGTTCGAGCCCTGGTCTGGGAGCATCCCACATGCTGCGGAGCAACTGGGTCCGCAAGCACAACTATTGAGCCCACACGCCACAACCACTGAAGCCTAGAGCCCGTGTTCCACAGCAAGAGAAGCCACCACAATGGGAAGCCCACCCACCGCAACGAAGAGTGGCTCCCCACTTGCTGCAACTTGAGAAAGCCCGCGTGCAGCAAAGAAGACCCAGTGCAGTCAAAAATAAATAAATAAATTTATAAAAATTAAAAATAAAAAAAAGAATTACCAGCCAGGATACAAGGGAAGAAGGACGTCCAGAGCAGTGAGTCCGTTCTTTGAGCTGCTTTAAGACATGGGAGCAATTTCTAATTCTGCAGGTCGTGGCTGAGAGGCTCAGTGGCACTTCTGACAGCCTCAAAGGGAAAAGGGGGCAGAGAGGGAATCTGAGGCCCACCAAGACTAGGATTGGGACTTGCCTTGGATTGGAACTCCAAAGGGATACTCTCTACAAGTAAGTGTGAACCAGACGTAGACAGGCCCTTGCAGAGACTACAGCTCAGCTTTAAGTATTCCAAAGCTCTGAAGTTAGATTTAAGTAATCCTTGATTGTTGGTGGCCCAGGAACCTGGCAGAAGCAAACACAAACCTCTCAGAAGGAAAATAATAGGTCTCAAACAGATTCTGCAAGCAATTTTGCAAAAACAATGCCCAACACACAATAAAAAATACTAAGGCATGAAGGACACAAAGCAGTATTTTAAAAAAAGAAAAACGGGGGGGGGACAGGTTCGTGCCCTGGTCCGGGAAGATCCCACATGCCGCGGAGTGGCTAGGCCCATGAGCCATGGCCGCTGAGCCTGCACATCTCTGGAGGCTGTGCTCCGCAGTGGGAGAGGCCACAACAGTGAGAGGCCCGTGTACTGCAAAAAATAATAATAATAAAAAAGAAAAGCATAGGAAAATCAAAAAACAATAGAAACAGACCCACATAAGCTCTAGATATTCGCATTAAAGTAACTATGCTTACTACATTCTAGGAAATAAAAGAAGTAAAACATAAAACTGAGAATTTTGGCAGAGAACTGAACTCTATAAAAAGAACCAAACAGATATGTTAGAAATGAAAAACATAATAACTAAAATTAACAACTCAAAGGATAGTTTTAGTTTAAAAAAAAATTGGTGAACTATGTTAGGTCAGAAGAAATTACCAGAAAACAGTAAGAAAGACAAAAGGATAGCAATACAGAAGATAGAGCAAGAGACATAAAAGACAGTGAGATCTAACATGTGTGTTATTAAGAGCCCAGGGAGAAGAGAGAAGGAAAATGTCAGGAGCAATATTTGAAGAGATAACAGCTGAGAATTTTCCAAAAGTGATCAAAGACATCATCATACCACAAATTCAAGAAGCCTTACAAATCCCAAGCAGGATAAATAAAAAGAGGTCCACACTTAGGCACATTTCTTTTAAAAGACTGCTGAAAACCAAAGATGAAGAGAAAATCTTAAAAGCATCTAGAGGGGGAAAAAAGATGGATTACCTAAGAAAAGGAGCTGGAATCAGGCATTCAGCTGACCTTCCATCAGCAGCAATGGAAACCAGAAGGCAATAAGACTGCATCTTCAATTGCTCAAAAGAACTCAAGTCCCCATCTACAAATCTAGTTATCTTTCTACTATACTATGCTGCCACCCAAGCTTTCATTTCTTAGTGGCTTCTAGAGCTAGACAAACCTGAGTTCAAATGCTAGCCATTTGATGCCAAGCCTCTGCTATCTTTCTCTACAACACAGAAGAGAAAAATTTAATAGAAAATGTATAAGCACCTGGTACTTAACAGCTCAACACAATTGAATACCTGATCCCTCATTTTTTTTTGTTTCTCCCTGAGACTCTGATATCCCCCTCAAGTAAGCATCATTGATAAATTTTGTTCCCCTTCTCTCATTTTTTCTTGTACAATTCAAGTCCTTGTGATTTGCTGAACCATAGTTCTATTACACGTATTTAAATTTTCTTAGAGAATGGTCAGCTTTCTCTCACCGTCCTGAGTGGTATTTCTTCTTGAGCTCTCCCTATCTGTCCTGTCTGGATCACTCAATTACAGCCCCTCTAAGGCAGAGCTCATCACTCTGGCCATCCCACCTCCTGACTGCCACACATGTGAGGTTGATGACCACTTGTCTTTTCTGCAGTGATGCATCAGATACCTGACTGCCTTAAGGTTGGAGTGTAGCTATATTCTGGAAGACCAAAAGCATGAACTTGACCATGGCAAACCTAGAGCTCCAGGAAGACAGTAGTTCCTCACTCAATCCCATGACGGTAGGACACCAGTTAACAGTTAGTGAGAACCTACCATGGATCAGGCATTGCATTGAGCACGGCCGATGCAGAGGTAAGACATGGTGCCCACCCCCAAGACACTCCCGATCCACTGAGGAACAAACCATTTCAACAAGTACCAAAATAAGGCATGATGGAGTTAGAAGGAGGGGGAAACTAACTTGAGCAAAGAAAAGACTAGTCCTGAGCCCTCTTGTCTTTCTCTCTGCTTAATCTCATCCATTACCATGGTTGTAATTACCATCTGTACACTGATGGACTCCACATCTGTACAGTGATGATCCATCCACTAAACTCCAGACCCAGAAGACAACTGCCCATTAGAAACCTGGTTGTCTATAAGAATCTAAAACTTAACACATTTATAAGAGAGCTATTGAGTTCCTGCTTCATATCCCTCACCCCACTCACTCATACACACACACACACACACACACACACATACACACACGCAGGCGTGCGCACGCGTGATTTCCTTCAAGTCTTCCCCACCCCCAGAGATGATGCTAGTTACCTAAGTCAGGCACTTAAGTACTGAGGTGTTATCCTCAATTCTCCCTTTCCTTCATTCCCCCAAAATCCCATCAGCACAGTATTGGGCTCTACTTCTAAAATGATCTTATTTATGAGTTTGAGTCCATGAATTCATTTTCTTCCACCAGAATGTTATCTTCCTAAATGCAGGAACTTTGTTGTTCTTTTGGTTTTTGTGTGGTTTATTTTTACTGCTGCATCTCAACGGTGGAACAGTGACTGTCACTGAACAGGTCTTCAATGAATGTGTGTTACCAGCTAAGAATGTCAGGGAGGGTGTCAGCGGGGAGGTGATATTTGAGCTGGGTCATGAAATATAAATGTCACCTACTGGAGAAGGAGGAAGAGAACGCAAGGAAGAGGGAATAGTGTGAGCAAAGACAGAGAAGCAATAAAAAGGGCAAAGTATCTGAGAGGCCCAGACCCAGAAGTCAGGCATGCTGTGTTCAAATTCTAGCTTGGCCCCTAGCTCTGTAACCTTTTGAAAAGTCATTTCCCGATCTGAGAAAAATGGAATTAATTCTAGTACATTCTTCATAGGACTGTGTGGAGAATTAAATGAGAATGGGCAAAGCACACTATGAGTATGCCGTAAGTGGTAATGTTATTAATACGAATTAATAATAATTACACATGTATAATGAGTAACAGTTTTAATCACTTGATGTGGCTAGAATGTGGGGTGCATGAGAAGTTTCTGGGAGATGAGACTAGATGGTCAGTTTGGAGTCAGAACACTTGAGGTCAGGGGACCCTCAAAATCAGGTAGCAGCAGTGGCCAAGTGACCACAGCTCTGCAAATTGTTCTGTCACTCAAAGCATTAGGGGATCAGCAAACTCTCACCTGAAAGCATCCTTCTGCTCTGATGCAAGCTAAACAGCAGTCAGCTAATGTAGGCAATTCTCAGTTATGACAGTGGTGTATTAGTTGACTATGGCTGCGTAACAAATTATCCCAAATCTTGGCAGCTTAGAAAACAATGAACATTTATTATGTCATACAGTTTCTGTGGGTCAGGAATACGGGAACAACTTAGCAGGGTTGTTCTGGCTTGCGGGGGGTCTCTCATGAGGTTGAAGTCAGTTACAGTCATCTGAAGGCTTAACTGGGGCTGGAAGATTCACTTTCAAGACTTTTCACCTGGTTGGCAAGTTCATGGCTGTTGGCAGGAAGCCTTAGTTACTTGCCACATAGACCACAGGACTGCTTGAGTGTCCTCACAATATGGCAACTAGTTTCCCTTAGAGCAAGTGGTCTGAAAGAGAGCAAGGAGAAAGTCACAATGTCTTTCATGACCTAGCACCAGAGGTCATATAGTCATTTCTAAATACCTTATGGGTTACCAGCTCAGCCCTACTCATTGTGAGAGGGTCTGGGGGCCTCAGTTCTTCCCCACTTGGCCTCTTATCCTTCCAGAATACCAGGAAGCAAGGATCATTGAGGGCCATCTTGGGAACTGGTTACCACAGCTGGCTAGAATGGAACTGAATTTTTCCTACTTCCCAATAGATGGAAACAAATAACAATGCTGGAAGAAAAAGTACAAAAATAAAAAGCAGAACAGGACTGCTGAAGGAATAAAGTGATAATAATAGTATAATAATAATAATAATAGCTACTGTTTACTGAGTGCTCCCCTTATATTGGACAAAGACCAAGATCTTTCCATGCTCCATCACAGCAGTTGACAAACTATGGTTTGTGGGTGTAATCTGGCCCACAAACAGGTTTTGGGAAGAAAGTCTTAATGGAACTCAGCCACACCCATTCGAATATGTACTGTCTATGGCTGCTTTCACCTACAACAGCAGCTGAGCAGTTGTAACAGAAACCTTATGGTCTACAAAACCAAAAATATTTACTATCTGGCCCTTTAGAGAAAAAGTTTACCAACCTGGGCTCTATCTCATTAAAACCTCATAAAGGGCTTCCCTGGTGGCACAGTGGTTGAGAGTCCACCTGCCGATGCAGGGGACGCGAGTTTGTGCCCCAGTATGGAAGGATCCCACATGCCTTGGAGTGGCTGGGCCCATGGGCCATGGCCGCTGAGCCTGTGAGTCTGGAGCCTGTGCTCTGCAACAGGAAAGGCCACAACAGTGAGATGCCTGCGTACCGCAAAAAAAAAAAAAAAAAAAAAAGAAAAAAGAAAAAATCTCATAAAAACCCCATGAGGTTAAAAACAATTGTTTAAAAATTTTAAAAACCCATGAAGTAAGTGATATTACTTTCCCCATTTTATAGATGAAGAAATGGAGCATCAGATGTTAAGTGACTTGCCCAAAATGGTATTTATTGTAAGGTTCCTATCATGGAGCCCGACCTCAGGGTCTGTACACTGGGCTAGGACTCAGAGATGCTGGCTTTTCCAAGGAGCTATATGACCTTGAGCAATTAATTAATGTCTTGCTCCTCATTTTTCTCTGCTAGGGTTAGATTTTTAAATGTCTGTCCGTGGGGAGGGGGAAGGATAAGCTGGGACGAAGTGAGAGAGTGGCATGGACATATATACACTACCAAATGTAAAACAGATAGCTAGTGGGAAGCAGCCGCATAGCACAGGGAGATCAGCTCCGTGCTCTGTGACCACCTAGAGGGGTGGGATAGGGAAGGTGGGAGAGAGACGCAAGAGGGAGGGGATATGGGGATATATGTATATGTATAGCTGATTCACTTTTTTATACAGCAGCAACTAATACAGCATTGTAAAGCAATTATACTCCAATAAAGATGTTAAAAATAAATAAATAAATAAAGTGTCTGTCCAACCACTTTACAGGAAGGTCAAATGATAAATATAAAAGTAGAATGAAAAAAGAGCAAACACTTCAACAAAAAGAATTAGTATTCTTAGCATGCGATGCTAAGGCTTACAAAGAGAAGGAGCTCTGGGAGAAACTCCTAGAGGAGAAGTAGCTCAGTTATCCCTGCAACACAGACCACCCAAAACGTAACGGCTTAAAGCAACAACAATTTATTATTTTTCATGACTTTGTAGGTTGGCTGGATGGTTCCTTTGCTTGTTCCCCCTGAACTCACTTACGCAGCTGCATTCAGCTAGAGCAGCAGTTCTCAACTAGGGGTGATCTTTCCACCCATGGGACACTTGGGGATGTCTGGAGACATTGTTGGTGGGTGCTACTTTAATCTAGCAGGTAGAGGCCAGAGATAATGCAAAACATCCTATGGTACACAGGAACCAAATATCAATAGTGCTGAGGTTGAGAAACCCAAACTAGAGAGTCACCTGAGCCAGGAAATTCAAGATGCCCTCACTCACATGTCTGGCATTGGTGCTGGCAGTTGGCTAGGGGCCTCAGGTCTCCCTCACATGGCCTCTCATCCTCCAGGAGGCCAGCCCAACCTCCTTCCATCATGGTCTCAGGGCAGAGTCCCAAAAGGGCCAGGGTGGAAGCTGCAAGGCCTCTTGAGATCTGAGCTCTTGAACTCACCCAAGGTTGCCTCCATCACATTCAATGGGCCAAAGCAAGTTACGAGGTCAGCCCAGATTCTAGGCAGTAGAGGAAGAGATTCCACCTCCGCTGGGGAGAAGCAGCAAAGTCACATTCAAGGGGGTGCATATACTGGGCTGGGAGAAATCTATGACTATTAAACAATCTACTACAAGTAAGATTAAATATGTTTCAGCTCGAGCCCCATAGCTCAAGGGACAGCTCTAAGCCAGTGGTTCTCCAAGTGTGGTTCCCAGACCTGCAGCATGAACATCACCTGAGAACTCAGTGGAAAAGCAAATTCTCGGGTCCATGCAATCCAAATGAATCAGAAACACAGTGATGGCAACCAGCAATCTGGTGTAACAAGCCCTCCAGATGACACTGCTGCTCATTCAAGTTTAAGAATGCCTGGTTAGGGCTTCCCTGGTGGCGCAGTGGTTGAGAGTCCACCTGCCGATGCAGGGGACACGGGTTTGTGCCCCGGTCCGAGAGGATCCCACATGCCATGGAGTGGCTGGGCCCGTGAGCCATGGCCGCTGAGCCTGCGCGTCCAGAGCCTGTGCTCCGCAACGGGAGAGGCCACAGCAGTGAGAGGTCGGCGTACCAAAAAATAAAAAAAATTAAAAATGTACATGCCCAAGACAGTGGCTTGAAAGATGGTAGAGGCCAAAGCATCCCTCCCCGACTCCGCCTCACCTCTCCCTGGTCTCTGGTCATTCACCTGAACACAGAACTCTCTCCTTCATAACAGAGTTTAGTAGAAATAGTCCTTTTACTCCCAACAGAGTCGTGCCATCTGTCCAGGGGGCAGGAACATGAGCGGCTATTATTGCACAACAGAGTCTACAGGCCGGGCAGGGAGGAAGCTGGGAAGGCAGCCAGCCCTCCTTGGGAGCTGGACCAGAAGAACCAGAGGGCTCTTTTATTTTTTATTTTGCTACTAAAGATACTAGCAGAGGGACTTCCCTGGTGGTCCAGTGATTAAGAATCTGCCTTTCAATGCAGGGGACACGGGTTTGATACCTGGTTGGGGAACTAAGATCCCACATGCCACAGGGCAACTAAACCTGCGTGCCACAACTACTGAGCCCACGCAACACAACTAGAGAGAAGCCTGTGCACCACAACGAAAGATCCCACATGCTGCAACTAAGACCCTATGCAGCCATAAATAAATATTATTTAAAAGATACTAGCTGAAATAAATGCGGGGGGGGCTTCCCTGGTGGCGCAGTGGTTAAGAATCCGCCTGCCAATGCAGGGGACACAGGGTTGAGCCCTGGCCCGGGAAGACCCCACATGCGGCAGAGCAACTAAGCTCATGCGCCACAACTACTGAGCCTGCGCTCTAGAGCCCGCGAGCCACAACAACTGAAGCCCGCAGGCCTGGAGCCTGTACTCCGCAACAAGAGAAGCCACTGCAATGAGAAGCCCGCGCACCGCAACTAGAGAAAGCCCACACGCAGCAACAAAGACCCAACATAGCCAAAAATAAAAACAAATAAATAAATAAATTTGTTTTTAAAAAGAGAGAAATGGGAGGGAAGTTCATATTAAATAAAATGGTTTTTTAAGGGTAAAAGAAATACTAGCAGAGCCCATTTAGAAATTTTTATCCTCAGCCCAGTACTTAAATTTGCATCACTGATCACGAAACAGAATGGTAAACATCATATGATATGTTTATATGTGGAATCTTTTTTTAAAAGTGATACAAATGAACTTATTTACAAGACAGAAATAGACCCACAGACATAGAAAACAAACTTATGGTTACCAAAGGGGAAGGGGGAGGAGAGAGGGATAAATTAGGAGTTTTGCCATACACCTGAAACAACACTGTAACTCTACTAAAATAAAATAAAATAACAAATAAATGTTTTAAAAGAAGCAGAATGGGACAACACTGCTACCGGTGACTGCCAGCAGAAAGCACGTAGAGTGCAATAAGAACCCCTGTCTTTCAAACCCACCCCCACCTACACACACACACATACACACACACACACACACACACACACACACACACACCGTGCTCTGCAGCCTTCCGGCAAAACCAGAGGCAGGGGCTTCCCTGGTAGCGCAGTGTTTGAGAGACCGCCTGCTGATGCAGGAGACATGGGTTCGTGCCCCAGTCCGGGAGGATCCCACATGCCATGAAGCGGCTGGGCCCATGAGCCATGGCCGCTGGGCCTGTGCGTCTGGAGCCTGTGTTCCGCAGCCGGAGAGGCCAAAATGGTGAGAGGCCCGCGTACCGCAAAAAAAAAAAAAAAAAAGCAGGACACAGTCAAGTTCCCAAGCTCCCCTTGTGTCCCATCTGATAACTACGCCTCTGGTTTTTTGTTTTGTGTATTCTGGAAATTACTGAGACAGCTTGTGACCTGATACCTCAAGAGTGCTACACAGGGGAACACTGAAGGCTGCGCTGTCCCTGTGTACCAGGGAGCCTCTGGCTGGAGGGGAAACTGCAAGAACAGGGTCTCTCCCACCTCCCACTCCAGGAACCCTCCCGCCCAGGGCCCGATGGGTCCTCAAGCTCTTGATGGAGGAGGGAGATGTGTGACCCCCGACAGTGGTCACTCAATTCCAGACAACGTGAACTTTTCCTGATTCTTAGATAAACCACATGATCCAACAAAATGACCCATCTTTTTTCAGCATGAAAATGGCTCAGCAGCCTGAGATATTCACCATCTCCAAGGCAGGGACTAAATGGGCCACTGGAGGGCGGGGGCACAGATTTGGGAGAGGAGGAAGTCAGAGGACTTTACTGGCATTAAAATAATCTTCCTGATCATTGGCCCGATCTTTGCACTGTAGAAGCAGCTTCCCAAGGTAGCAAGGCCCTCTCACTGGAGTTAATGCCGGCAGGAAGCAAGACACTAACAACCAATTGCTAGGGCATTTAGGAACTAGACAAAGAATTTAAACACAGCAGTTTCCAAACAGGAGCCACCATGAAGACAGGAGGACGCCCTCCCCTATACTCAGTCCTCCTATTTTATGAATTGGGATTCTTCATAAAAAGATCATTTTCAATAAAGGTTCCATTGCTTTAAAACAAAACTTTGTAAACAACTGAGCTGGATGACTGCTAAGGCTCCTTCCAACTTTCAGACTCCTTGTTCTGGGTATTAAGTATCTGGGTGCCCAGAATAGTCAATAATACCTGAACCATAATCAACCTCCTTATAATATTCTCTCATATATGAATAGAAACTATCCTACAGCATAAACAACCCCACATGACACTGATTTCACCTTCCACTGAAAAAGTTAAGTTCATCCTCCTTGGTTTGAACAGGGGTGGCAGAGCTGCTTCATTATTTACCTTTTACTCTTTGTCGCTATGAGAAAATGGTGATGACATCTTTTTGGCCAGATGGAACTGATGGGAGATTTATGGAGCAGCTGAGAACTGTCAAAGCCAGGCCAGGCCGATCCCACAAGACAATGACCATGGCCTTTTCATCAAGGAGCACGTTGCTTTCTGGAATCCACTAACACAAGAGGTTCATATCTACCCAGTCATCAGCAAGATTATCCCAACACCCCACCAGCTGCCGCCACCCAATCCGGGGGCCCCCCGCTCCTGCTCTTGAGGGATGGCATGTGAGTGCACAGGACTTACCCCACACCCACCATCACACCACACCACCCCCGCCCCAGTCTGGCACCCACAGCCCTCCCAGAGTGGGAAACTTCATCCAATGCCTTCTCCGTTACAGAGATTTCAGAAATTAGTCACAGAAAGGAGGGAGGGAAGACAGTGGAGGTTTCCTGAAGGAACCAGTAACAAGATCTGGGCTGTTTCACCTCGAGGTCACCACAGCACAGACTGTCCCTGAGTTAGCACTGAGTGGTCAAGAATGAAATCAACCTCTGTAAACCCTCCGCTGACTTGTCCACCATCTACTTTGTACAAAGAGCTTCCTTAAGGCGGGGCCTCCAGCGGATGGGCCTCCCCGTTCACCGAGCCTTTCTCTTTGGAAATTTTGATCCTTTCCCCACCGCCAGCCTCAGAAGATGGTCCTAGTTCCCACGCATCACCAGAAAGAGGCGAAGGAATTGGAGACTAGAGTCCAGCATTTGTTTGAAACAAGGGTTTAGATGAGCTTCCCATCCTTATCTTGTAAAGATACACGCAGGGACTCCTGTGGTTTTGGTGACCATATGCCCTACTCCGCATAGGACAGTCCCAGTTTGTTCCTCTTGTCCCAGAACTGTTACTGATATCACTGCCTTTCACTCTCAAAAGTCCCTGTTTGGACAATAAACTAGGCAGTCGCTCTACCTTTGGCCCGGTCACCAGCTATGCTTTTCAATAAGAAGCTGGAAAGCCCCAGATAGCCCAGCAAGCCAAGAAATACGGGGATTGAAAAGAAAAAAGCCAGAGATAACATATATTTCAAAAATAAATTTTAAAAAGCCAAAGCCAAAGACCAGCGATGTTTGTTAGTTTGTAACAGGGAAACATGGAAACAATCCAAATGTCTATCAATAGGAAATGGTTTAATCAGTCAAGGCTTGTAATATGGAATACTCTCCATCAATTTAAAAGAAAAAGGTGGATCTATATGTACTAACATGGAAAGATCTCCAAGGCAGTTTGGTAAGAGAAAAATAGCAAATGGTTGATCAATGCAACAGGAATGATCCCAGTTGTCTTTTCTTTGTACTTGTGAGGATAGATGTATGAAAGGTCTAGAACAATACTGTCTAATAGGAGTATAATGTGAGCCACTATGTAATTTAAAATTTTCAAGATCCATATTTTTACAAAATGAAATTTATCTTATAGAACCCAATGTATCCAAAATATGATGTAAATCAATATAAAAAATTATTAATCTTATTTTACTTAGTTTGTACTAAATCCTCAAAATTGCACTTACAGCAATCTCAATTCTTAGGACTCACATTTCAAGGGCTCAAAAGCCACCTGTGGCTTATGGCTACGGTATTATTCAACAGCTCAGGGCCAGAAGGACACATACCAGGTAACAAGTTATCTCTGGGGAAGGAACTGGGACTAGGAAAATGGAGTGATTTGTCTCTAGGATTTTGACATTTTTACAATGAGGGTATATTCACTCCTTACATAATTTTATAAAACAATAAGAACTGGAAATTTTTAAAAATAAGGAGCCAGAACATGAGATGTGAAACTAACAAAATCTATGAATGAGCTTTGTGGAAACATAGTATTAAAATCAATGCATCAAAAAATAAATAAATAAAAATAAGGATAAAATCAATTAATCAGCCAAAGAGTGTCTGCATTTTTGTTAAGTTTGGCCACAGCCAGCCTCAAAGGCCATGGGGCTGCACTAGCCTGCCCAGCCGCTGAAAGCCAGCTTCCTGAGGGCTGCCTTACTTGTTCTCCACCTAGAAACAGGAGCCACGGTGCATCCCTGAGGAGTCTGTCACATCAGAGAGACAGGACACTGCTCTCAAATACTTAGACTGAAGCTCTGTCAATGTGCACACAGGAAAACCTGTGCCATCAAAATAGCCTGGGGAGCCTGTTTGAAAAGCAGACTCTTCAGCCCTGCAAAATAGGAGTTTCCGAGGTGGGGCCCAAGAATCTGTAATAAACAAGAACTCCAGGGGATTCCTAAGCCCAACTAGGATACAAAGGAACATCCTTCTCTTCTAGCTTTCCCCTGCCAGATTCCTGGCTAGAATCTGATTCCACCTAGAATCGTGCTGCCAAAAACTTGTGGAAGATAGGAAGTCCACTCAGAACTCCCCTGCCCCACCCTACAGGAAGGTGATCTTCTTTCACTGTACGTACTGAATGATGTTTAAAGACCCCACAACTTAGATACAGGCCATCTCTTGGTAAAGACTGCCTTGTCCAGAATTAGCCCTGCTTCTAACGCTCCAAATCAAAGACTCAGGCTGGTGGACCAAGGCCTGCCCTCAGCCCCTGTTCCTATTGTGGGAATGCAAAAGGTGTTTCTTTCTACTTCTACCATCCAGGAGACTGGGACATCTGGGTGGAAGGTTTTCCCTTAAGGTGAGACCTTGTGTCTATTTGGTTTTTGTTGTTGTTTTTTACATGCTTTTTTTTTTCCCTTGTCTTAAAACAAACCAAACAGGCAATTCACTGTTTAAAAGGGGTGGAGGGCTCACGGAGGCAATTTCTTTTTTTTTTTTTTTTTTTTTCCCATTTCAAAAAGCTTTAGGGCTTCCCTGGTGGCGCAGTGGTTGAGAGTCCGCCTGCCGATGCAGGGGACACGGGTTCGTGCCCGGGTCCAGGAAGATCCCACATGCCGCAGAGCGGCTGGGCCCGTGAGCCATGGACGCTGAGCTTGCGCGTCCGGAGCCTGTGTACTGCAACGGGAGAGGCCACAACACTGAGAGGCCCGTGTACCACGAAAAAAAAAAAAAAAAGCTTTATTGGATAGTGCTTGTTTAGAACATTTACATTTAATGTAATTACTGATACAGTTAAGATTAAATCTACCACCATGCTATTTGTTTCCTAATTATACCATTTCTTTATTTTTTGCCTCTCTTTTCCTGCCCTCCTTTTCATTAATGGAGTATTTTTAATGATCTCATTATTTACTCTGCTACTGGCTTACTGACTATCCCTCTTTGCTTTACATTTGTAGCTGTTGCTCTAGGGTTTATACTAAATATCTCCAAATACTATTACACCTCTTCATGTATAGTGTAGGAAAATTACAACAGCAAAGTTTTTTCCCTCTTCCTATCCTTTGTACTAACTGTTGTACATTTTATTTTTGTGTTATTATTCATGGCCGTTTCCATAATCTTTCAAATGTAATTTTTAAAATAAATTTATTTTATTTCTTTATTTTTGGCTGTGTTGGGTCTCTGTTGCTGCGCGTGAGCTTTCTCTAGTTGTGGCGAGTGGGGGCTACTCTTCATTGTGGTGCGCGGGCTTCTCATTGTGGTGGCTCCTCTTGTTGTGGAGCACGGGCTCCAGGCACGCGGGCTTCAGTAGTTGTGGCACACGGGCTTAGTTGCTCTGCGGCATGTGGGATCTTCCGGACCAGGGCTCAAACCCATGTCCCCTGCACTGGCAGGAGGATTCTCAACCACTGTGCCACCAGGGAAGCCCTAAGTCTTCCTAGCATCTCAAGCGCAGGAACTTGTGGTCCACAAGTCTCCATTTGCAATGGTTGGTATTCATAGAGCTTCTTCAAGCTTTTGAATGGGTGCTAATGAAATATGTTGACCCATTTTGATGTCTGTGGAAAATGTCACTGGTTTTATAGGTTTAGGTTTCTCAAGTTGCATTTCCAACTGGGTAGATCTATGTTTATGCTGAGCCAAAAGCAGAGCAACAGGGAGATCAGAACTCTCCAGTTCATCTAAAAAAGCCTGCTTATTCTTCCTTCTTAGAATCTGCTGCAGTTGTTCTTCTTTTTGTATAAATAGTCTTCTTTGTTCATTTTCCTGTCAGTCTACCTCTAAAGCTTCTTCCAATTCCTCCTGTTCCCGAGTCAGCTTTAACTTATTTTTCTGAATGACATCTTTGTTTTCCTTTTGGTTTATCTCCATTTTCTTTTTGGTGTTGTCGAAATCCACATTGTTGGTCAAGTTGAAAACAATTTCTTCCGCTTCTTCCAGGAAATCATTATATTCTCTTAGACTAGGAAAGTCTTCTTCCCTTTTATTGTATATCTTTAGCACTTTTTACTGAATCTCAACTTCCTGTCAACAGTAGGATCTTCAAAGAGTTGTACCCTGAAGTTGCTCTTTCTAAGTGGAGTGCCACACTCAGGACAGTTTCCAACTCCTCTCACAAAGAGTAAATCCACGCAACTTTCACACCTTCCCCACCAGCCTGGTACGGCTGCCCACCTCTCCCCGCCCTCCTGGGGAGGCAATTTCTTCAAAGGCATATTCCCAGTAATGAAAAGTTATTGCTTACATGTGTATAATATCTTTCCCCTGGTTTCTGGTTATTCTGGTCAATAACCTGAAATTGACAGGTGTGATTATCCTCATTTAAAAAAAAAAAAGACAGGAGGTTAAGTGAGTTGGGGGCGTGTGGGGAGGGAGAAATTAACCTTTACCCTCCCTGTTTAGTCTTGAGCTAGGTAGTGAATACAGAGGGTCACGGTTCACTTTCACGACAACAACGAGAAGCTGGTATAGTTACTCGTCCCATCTTCACAACTAAGGGAAGGAGTTGGCGGGCTCGCAAAGCTAGTGAGAGGCAGATTATCCACTGGACTCCTCCCCTGGTACTCGCGCCCCTGCTTCACACAGAAGAGTTCCCTCTGACACAAAATGATTGACTGCCTACTTCACCCCCACTCAGCCACATTTAGCCGATTAAAAGAAAGGCCCTCTCACCATAGTTAAACAAGCAGATGAACGTTTTCATCAAAGCTAAATGTCCTTTAATCATCTGATGTCCACTCTCCAATTGGGATTGACATGTATACACTGATGTGTATAAAACTGATGACTAATAAGAACCTGCTGTATAAAAAAATAAATTAAATTAAATTAAAAAAAAGAAGTTATCACAATGTCAAGTATGTAATACCTTTCACTTCCACCTTGAAAAGCATGGATGTTAAAGTGCTAATATTAAAAAAAAAAAAAAAAAAAAACACTCTCCTTCCCTGACACCTGGCCACTGTCAGTCTCCTTGTAGAGGAGAGAGAGGAGGGAGAGGAGAGAGAGGAAAGTTTTCCTTCGCCTCACCCACAGCAGCCCTCGGAGGCCAGGCTGGGGGCATTCCGTCACACCTGGAAGCTCCTTTCCCTGGAAGTTTCTCCCCTCGCTTCCCGCTTCCCCCCACCCCTCCACCCCCACCCCCCCATCGACACCTCCATCACCATCTCTCTTCGCTCTCAATCTCTCTTTTCTCGTTCAACCTCTCTCCCTCTCTTCCGGTCCTCTAGGAAAAGCAACCAGCAGCTAAGGCAGCCCAGCAGAATGAAGAGCGGGCAGGCGGACCCGCGTCTGGGGCAGCCTCGGCAAGTGAGAAGGTCAAGGTGAGGTGCAAGAGAAGCGAGAGCGAGGAGGAAGCCCGGGAGCGGGCGTGGCCTGCGCCGCGGTGACAGTCTGTCCAGATGTTCTCTTGGTGCTGCTCTGCCTTATCTCTCTTCAGAGGGAGGAGACGCCTCTTACATCGAAAGAGTGCTGGGTGGCGCTCACCACGGAAACCCGAGAAGGTTCGGCACCCAGGCCCAGGCCCAGTTCTCCTGGAACACCCCCCTCACCCCCACCCCGTCCAGGATGTTGCCCCAGGATGTTGCTGGGGCCTGGACACCATCTCCGACACTTCTGCTGCAGCTCTAAATCTGACCACATTTGCTTCATCCAAGCCTTTCCCTTCTGGCAGGTCTGAGCCCCCAGATATAACACCTCTTAGTTGTCTCCCCTGAGCCCCCCGGGGAGGGAGACATAAGCAGGTGAACCTGATCAGGGCGCACTGGAAAGTTGAATCACAACCATGGAAAGATCCCCTTCCTGTGCAGGAGGCACTGCGCACGCGCGGAGACTTCGTCCAAAGTCACCTCTGGGTGGGTTTCAAATGATCAATCCGAAAGCATTTGCTGTACACCCACAACCTGTCTGGAAGTGTGTTAGAATGTATTCTCTGCCCTCAAATACCTGAAGACAAGGTAACGCACGGGAAGACTGGTAACTTCCTAAACGGAAAAGTAGCGCCCAGAGGCAAGGGGTTACTCTTACTCTGCACAATTATTTTTATGCTTACTGTAGTACTATGGCTTTATAGTTGGAGCAACGAAATGGTTTCTCTCACCCCTACATTCCCCAAGCTCCACTCCAGCTTACAACCTTTGCCAACACCACTCTAGAATGTTTTTAAAAGACGAGGGGGGCGGTGCAAAAAGAGAAAATACTAAGCATTTTTTCCTTTGTGGTTATTTGCAGTTTAGAACTATGGAGGGAAGGAGGTCTAACACTGGAGCCAAAATGAAGACACAGTACAGGTGGAAGGCCTGAAATCATCTTGGATCAACTTTCCCACAGCAGGCCTGTCTGCTTTTTTTCCCTTAACAGCCTTGTGTTCTCCATTCCAGGTTAACTCCGTCACCAATAATACTATTAAGGGCCCATGTTTAGTAAGCACCTACTACCAAGCAAACAGTATGCTAAATCTTTTTGCTTGAACATGTTCTGGTTATCTACAGCTGCCTAACAAACCATCCCAAAACTTAGTGATATGAAAACAACCATTTTATTATATTCAGTGATTCTGTGGGTCAGGAATTTGGACAGGATATAGCAAGGATGGCTTGTCTCTGCTCTATGAAGTCTGGGGCCTCAGCTATGAAAACTGGAACAGCTGGGTGCTGGAATCATCTGGAAGCTGCATCACTCACAGGTCTGGCTCCTGAGCTGGAATGATTAGAACACTGGTTCATCCGGAACTGTCAGTCAGAGGACTTATAGGTGGTCTCTTCCTATGGCTTGAGCTTCCTCACAGCATGGTGGCCTCAGGGTAGTCACACTTCTTATGTGGTACCTCATGGCTCCAAGAGCAAATGTTCCAGCAAACAGAAAAAGAGAAGTTACATGGCTATTTCTGATCTAGCCACAGAAGTCATGTGGTGCCACTTCTATAGTATTTTACCGGTTATATTGATTGAAGCAGTGTCAAACCTGCCCCACATTCAAAGGGAAAGGACATACCCACCTACCCCACCCCCATGGGAGAAGGGCTGAAGAATCTTTGCTTTATTAAACTATCTTCTTTAATTCCCAAACAGCCATCTTTTGAAGAAGTATGAGTATTATTCCCATTTTACAGATGGGAGCATCGAGGTTCAGGGAGGTTAAACAGTGCAAACAGCCCTACTCCAAAGCTTGAGCTCCAAATCACTGCCCACAAGACTCACTGCCTGGCATTTCTGATGCCTTCCTTTATTCTGGATGCTCCCCAAAACCACCCCCAGCCCAAACTCCAGGACCCTTCTTTTCTCACCTCTTTCTGTTGGTTTACCTGCTCTGAATTCCCTTCTGTCCTGGAAGTAGCCAATGATACATCCACCTCCATCCCACATCCCATCTTCACCAGCTTTGGGGCCCAGGATGGAAATTTCAAGGAAGGCAGCCCTCCAGGTTTGACCAATCTCTAATGTCAGCCACTTGTGGGCTCTTCATGGTCTTTTAGGCCAGAGTAAGAATGGCCTTTGTCCTATGGAATCCCCACTGACTCAGGGAAGCTGGTTCAGTGCCCTGGGACCCTGATGCACTCAGCCTTCATTCTGCCATTGGCCCATGGCCAGTCCTAACTGGGAAACAAAACCCCACCAGTGTTTGAGTATCTCCTTTTTATATTATCGTCAGGTGCCTTAAAATAAAAAAGAAGGTTTTAGGAAGACAAATGGTAAAAATACTGGTAGCATACACTAAAATGACAAAAGGATACTAGCTAATATAAAGAGCTCATAAAAATCAATAAGAAAGGGCTTCCCCAGTGGCGCAGTGGTTGAGAGTCCGCCTGCCGATGCAGGGGACACGGGTTCGTGCCCCAGTCCGGGAAGATCCCACGTGCCTCAGAGCAGCTGGGCCTGTGAGCCATGGCCGCTGAGCCTGCGCATCCGGAGCCTGTGCTCCGCAACGGGAGAGGCCACAACAGTGAGAGGCCCACGTATGGCAAAAAAAAAAAAAAAAAAAAACAATAAGAAAAAATGAAGATCTCAATAGATAAATAGATAATGCAAATAGATGATACATTTTGAAAAAGAAAAATACAAATGGATTACAAACATTTGAAAATAATCAAAATAATTTAAAATATAGTCTGATGTTTTCACCTCATATATTTGCAAAGATTCATAAAATAAGAATTCCCAAATTGCTTTACAGAAAGATTGTACACAATTATACTCAAGTTTCACTCATGTTCTAAGAGAGGGGCTCTTCCTGGGCTGCAGCAATCAGGAGGCAGGACTAGGACTGGGACCTTAAGAGGGTGTAGGATATCTCATCTACATCTCTACATTTACATTGTCTATGTTTTAAAAACCCATGGAGTTTAAATTATCCCACTTAAATTGCTATGTAAATATTTGATCCACCACAATGCATAAAAAAGGATATATAATCGTGATTTCTGCCCTCTCCTTCAAATCTAAAGGGTTTTATTGGAGTTTCCCCTATTTAATGAGTGACTAAAATATTCTTAGCAGAAACAATGCTCTGGCAACTATGAGGAAAACAAGCAGAATCAAACATGTGTTATGTCTTCAAGGAGTTTACCATGGATGGAAGGGCTGGTTGCCCAGAACCCAAGAAGTTACTTAGCCACAGATATCCCAGACATGAACCAGCAGTGCTACTACCTCAAGGTCAGAACCATGTCACAAGGTCAGAGCCAAAAATGGATGCTATGGCATTAAGAAAGTAAAAATGCAAATCACAAACTGGGAGATGATATTCACAATAAGTAAATATCCAACAAGACACTGGTATCCAAATATATAAAGAATTCCCACAAACCAATAAGAAAAAGACAAAAGATTTAAACAGGCCCTTTGCAAAAGAGGACATTCAAAAAGCCAATGAACGTTTGAAAAGCTGCTCAATTTCATTAGTCATTAGGGAAAGGCAAAATAAAACCACACTGAGATAGCCCTACACTCTCATCAGAATGGCTTAAAATTAAAAACTGATTACACCAAGTGTTGGCAAGGATGTGGAGTGACTGCAATTCTCCAACACTGCCAGCATGAGTATAAACTGGTACTGTTGGAAAACTGTTGAGTAGAATCTACTAGAATTGAATTTATGAATATCCTCTGGCCCAGCAATTCCACTCCTAGATATATACCCAATAGAAATGTGTTGTTCAACACATTTGTTGTTCACTTATGTTGTTCAACATCATATGTTCAACAAAAGACATGTGCTAGGGTGTCCATAGCAGCACTCACTATTCATAACAGTCAGAAACTGGAACCCACCCAAAAGCACATCAAGAGAGAAAGGGTCTAAAAAAGAATGAAATATTGCCATTTGCAGCAACATGGATAAACCTAAAGATTATCATACTAAGTGAAGTCAGAAAAAGACAAGTATTATATGACATCACTTATATGTGGAATCTAAAAAATAAAACAAATGAACTTATTTATTAAACAGAAACAGACTCACAGACATAGAAAACAAACGTATGGTTACCAAAGGGAAAAGTGGGGTAGGGATAAATTAGGAATATGGGATTAACAGATACACACTACCATATATAAAATAGATAAACAAACTCTTAGAGGAAAACATAGGCAGAACACTCTTTGACATAAATCACAGCAAGATCTTTTCAATCCACCACCTAGAGTAATGAAAATAAAAACAAGCCATAAACAAAAGGAGAAGACAACCCTCAGTAATGGGAGAAAACATTTGCAAATGAAGCAACTGACAAAGGATTAATCTCCAGAATATACAAACAGCTCATACAGCTCAATATCAAAAGAACAAACAACCCAATCAAAAAATGGGCAGAAGACCTAAATAGACATTTCTCCAAAGAAGACATACAGATGAAATGCATGTAAAGATTCTCAACATCACTAATTATTAGAAAAATACAAATCAAAACTACAATGAGGTATCACCTCACACCGGTCAATGGCCATCATCAAAATATCTACAAACAGTAAATGCTGGAGAGGGTGTGGAGCAAAGGGAACCCTCCTACACTGTTGGTGGGAATGTAAATTGGTACAGCCACTACGGAGAACAGTATGGAGGTTCCTTAAAAAACTAAAAGTAGAATGACTATACGATCCAACAATCCCACTCCTGGGCATATATCTGGGAAAACCATAATTCGAAAGGATCTATGCACCCCAATGTTCACTGAAGCACTATTTACAATAGCCAAGACATGGAAGCAACCTAAATGTCTATCAACAGAGGAATGGATAAAGATGTGGTACACATATACACAGTGGAATATTACTCAGCCATAGAAAGGAACGAAATAATGCCATTTGCAGCAACATGGATGGACCTAGAGATTGTCATACAGAGTGAAGTAAGTCAAAAAGAGAAAGACAAATATCTTATAATATTGCTTATATGTGGAATCTAGAAAAATGGTACAGATGAACTTATTTGCAGAAATAGAGTCACAGATGTACAAAAAAAACTTAAGGTTTGCTTGGAGAAAAGGTAGGGGGGTGGGATGAATTGGCAGATTGGCATTGCCATATATACACTAGTATATATAAAACAGATAACTAATGAGAACCTACTGCATAGCACAGGGAACTCTACTCAATGCTCTGTGGTGACCTAAACGGGAAGGAAATCCAAAAGGGAAGGGATGTATGTATATGTATGGCTGATTCGTTTTGCTGTACAGTAGGAGCTAACACAACATTGTAAAACAACTATACTCCAATAAAAATTAATAAATAAAAATTAAAAATGACCACAAGATTTATTGTATAGCACAGGGAGCTATATTCAATATCTTGTAATAACCTATAATGGAAAATAATCCAAAAAAAAGAATACACACACACACATATATATATATACACATATATCTGAATCACTTTGCTGTATACCTGAAACTAACACAATATTGTAAACCAACTATATTTCAATTAAAAGAGAGAGAATGGGTCAGTAGTAGTATTTTCATACAATGAAGTGTTACAAATTAAATGGAGCTAACTACAACTACAAACAATGTAGATGAACCTCACAAACATATATTGAGTAAAAATTGCCAGACACAGAGTCTATACTATTTGATTAGAGATATGTGAAGTTCAAAAATAGGCAAGCCGGGGCTTCCCTGGTGGTGCAGTGGTTGAGAATCTGTCTGCCAATGTAGGGGACACGGGTTCGAGCCCTGGTCTGGGAAGATCCCACATGCTGTGAAGCAACTGGGCCCATGAGCCACAGCTACTGAGCCTGCGCGTCTGGAGCCTGTGCTCTGCAATGAGAGGCCGCGACAGTGAAAGGCCCGCGCACCGCCAGGAAGAGTGGCCCCTGCGCGCTGCAACGAGAGAAAGCCCTCGCACAGAAACGAAGACCCAACACAGCCAAAAATAAATAAATAAATTTATTTTTTTTAAAAAAATAGGCAAACCTAATCTATGTTGTTAGAAGTCAGAATAGTAATTATCTTGGAGGAAAGGGGAAGGGGCTTCTAGGTACTGGTAATGTCCCATTTCTTGAATTGTGTACTAATTACACAACCGTGTTCAGTTTGTGAAAATTGACAGGGCCGTTCACTTTTACTTTGTTCACTTCCATGTGATGCTGGAATAAAAAGTTTCCGAAGGGCGTAGGACACCCCAGAGTTTGTCACAGGAACAAACAAAGCTCACTCCCTTAACCGAAGGAGCATCTCCCAAAGTCTCTGCCCAGGATCACTGCTCAGGACCCAGGTACTGGCCAAGAACTGTTCCCAGGGCCGCCTCGTCCCACATCCCCTCTCACCACTTCTCATGGCCAAGCAGTACAACTTCCCGTAAAGAAAAGTACCTAGAGCTTCTAGAAGATGACGGCCACATGTAGGGAGACAGCAGGGTACTGAGGGTGCACACCTGATCTACCCTTGGCTGTTCTCACCACTCCTAGTTCTAAATGTCCCAACTCCCCAGCTCTCACCCCACACATTCTGTTAGAAGAAAAGAAACAAAGCACCCTGGATTACTTCTACAGAAGTGTTCATTCAGAGTAGCTTTTTGTGAAGGCCACTGCCCTGCAAGAGTGGGGGAAGCAGCTCTTCCCATCCAGGTGGGCCATCTCCAGATCTACCCAGGACTGAATAACTAGGTCACCAGTGTAACTCAAACAGATGGCATGGTGGTGTCCAGTTCACATTCTGCTAGTTTCAACATAGCACATGGCACATATGACCCACCCTGCAAGACACACAGCTAGAGTCTCCTCTCCACTGCCACAACCAATTTCATAATAATCAAATTCAGTATTTTTAAAATTACACATAAAATAAAATGGAAAGGCCCACAGGGAGTAGGAAGACCTAGACTGAGTTCTTAAAGAATGGGGAGATTCAGAAATGCCTGCTCCTCTCCATGAGGGAGAAAGGTGATGTTTTCCCCTACTTAATTTCTCCCTAATAATTTGTATTTGAATAAATAAACCCTGATAAATGAGAACCCAAATTTTCCCAAGGCCTGCATTTTCCTCTGTATGGGTTTGGTGGGTGGTCCTCTCTCAGCAGGTGGAGTAATCCTGATGATCCTGGGCCAGTTGGAAGGGAGCAAGTCTGTATTGAAGACAGGAAGAAATCCCCCCCCCACCCCGCCCCCTCCAGCTTCCCAGAAAAAAAAGGAACCCTGTAAGGAATTATGAGGCTGGAAATAAAGGGAGTCTGAATCCAACCTTCCTAGATGGTTGGTGGCTGTGTGCATCCTTAAGGGGATTGAAATGTATTTGTTATTGTTATCGGATTATATTTCTTTAAAAAATCTGGATAAAACCTACTTTGATACATAAAGAAAAATGAGGAGACTAGGGTAGCAGTGCTTAGACATCCAAGAAGGCCCAGGGCCTACCGGCAGATCACCACATCTAAAAACATTTCGGCGCGGAGCCTGGCCTGCAGATCTCTGCTGAGAAAGGGAAGGGAAGTAAAGGGAAGGGAAAGCCGAGGCCGGCCACAGGGCCTTTGCGAAGGCTGGAAGACCAGCCAGGGTTGCATCTTTCCTCTGCGCCCTGTCCTCAGGCCCGGCTGCAGGCAGCTCCGACTCGAACTTGCAGCAAGCTGGACAGGTGACGCCGCCAGAGGCGAGACCGATGGCCGGATTTGGAGGTCCCACCAACCCTCGGGGCTTGGGAGTTCTCTCCTCTCCCCCGCACAGGTCACCCGGAGGCTGGCGAAACCTCACTCTACCGCAGTGCGAAAGGTAACCTGGCGCCGGGCAGGCGCTTCCTGAAGCCCTGGCGGCCCTCTCCAAATGACAAAGCCGATTTTCCTCCCGACGCCGGCAAGCAAGGTTGCCCACAGAGTCGCCAAAGCTCTGCACTCAACAACTATTTCCTTGGAAGAAAAGAAAAGAAAAAAGAAACCGTCCCCTCCCCCGCGAGTGATCTGCACCCCAAGGCTTCCCCCAGACGGGTCGATTTCAACCTGTTAATTTCCTCCTGGCCCCGAGTGGGAGTTCTAGGCCCCCCGCACCTTCATCCTGTCCCCCCTCCTCTTCGCCCCACCCTCCGGGACCCCCGAAGGGGCGGCGGGGCCTAGCCAAGGGCGCTGCGCGTGACCCCGACCGGAAGGGCCCCAGTCTGGGTCCTAATGCGGGTGGCGTCTCCCTTGACAGGCGGCGTTTGGGGACAACAGCGGGGACAGGAGATAAGGTGACATACCAGAGCAGATTTGGTGCGCGCGCTGATACTCCTCTCCCGACAGGAAACGCGGAGCTATTTAAAAGACGCTATCGATTACTTTATCTTTCCCGGAGGAAAGCTTCTTGCAGAGAGACAAAAGATGTTCCCTACCTAGAGATACAAGGCCACAGCTCTCCACACACAACGGAGGGTCTGCACAGGCGACGCCCAATTAGGGCGCGGGGACACATGTACACCGCAGAGGGCACACCCGCGTGTGTGCAAAAGAACGGCTCTGGAGGGCAAGAGCGGAGAGGAGGGCAAAGGGGAATTTCACAGGATGATTTGCTGTACCCTATGAATTTTTTTTTGACCGTGTACACTTAAAGCACACACCAAGAAAGTGACTGTGCACTTAAAGTACGTGTATGTGTACCCGTGTCGTTTCAGCAAACTTAAAGCGCACCACTAAGCACATTCAAAGCGGGTTACTGGTCTCTGTGAACGTATTACACAGACACACGTCCCAAAAGTGAACGCTCCATTGTGCTCCTTTTAAGTGCTTGAATATCTGCAACTGTCATGAGTACACTTAAAGTATGGGGAGGCGTCAACACGGCCCTTTCGAGTGCGCTCCTTTTGTGCCTGCATTCCCGCATTTCACCAATCTGTTGGGAGCGCTGAATGCCGTCAGCGATATCCCGCTACTGACACCGAATTTGCTCCGGAATCCCGAAGCTTGTTGGCCTCCGGGTCCCCTGAGCCATGCCCCGGGGAGGCTCCTAAGAAATATCGACTGAACCGAATTGCACGGAATCGAATGTTTTTTTTTTTCTATGCAACAGTTTGCACCCTAGGCATTCTCAGTGCGCTCCGCCGGGCTGTGGAAACGTCGCTGCATTTCGCAGAGCAGGCTGGAAGATGAGTCAAGGAAGGAAGCTGCGGAAGAAGGAAAGGTGGAGGGCCTAGGAAGGTTCGATCGCCCATTGCCAGCTTCAATTCGACACTGACCAGGCCGCAGCGATCCAGGGTAGAAGCTCCGGGGGCTGCGGTGTCGGCCCGAGCCAGGGAGGCCTCACAGATCTGGGCGCGACTCTTGAAGCTCTCTCCGGAAAGCCGAGGCCGACGACCCCAGCGCAAACTGCAGCACTGCAGACCCCTCGAACCCCCCAATCTTTGGGCAAAAACAGGCGTCCGTTTGCCCAGCTCGGCTTTTCCCAGAGCTTCGCGTTCACGCCAAGGGCTCTGCCAAAGCCGTGGCTCCCGAGCTGTACACCCACCGGGCAGGTGTTCACCGGCCCTAGAAAACCCATTTTCCTCTTCACCGTTTTCCGAATCGTTGTCTATCCGACTCGAATGTCACCTGACTTTTCCACCTGTGACCTTCAGCAACGGGATCCTGAGGGACAAGTTGCAGCGTCTTGGTTCTCTCCGCCTCTCCTCGCTCTTTTCGCTTGGGGCGGTTTGCCTCCGGGGGAGGACTTCGGGACAGAGGAGAAAGCACGAAATTAACACCAAACGACAACGGAAGTTTAAAAGCGATCTGGCAAACCTTAACACGTGTTTCAAAGCGGGTGACATCTAGGGACCCAGGATAAATTCGGTTATAGAAACATACCCCACAAAGCATGAGAAAGTGGCTTACACAAAGATACTATTAACAAAAACTGTCAAGTCAAAAATGCAAAGAGGGGGGGACGGGAAAAAATGCAAAGGAGTCAGCCGAAGGTAGTTCCTTTCAGAAAAACAAAAAAAATGTACAATAAATAAGACTTAAATTTGCAGGAAATGTCCCCAGAAGGATATATATTTTTTAAAGCTGGACGGTGGTGGGAATTAACTGAGAAGGGGCAGAAGGCTGTACAAAGGTTTTTGTATTTTTTAAAATGTTTTTGTAGGTTGATTGTGGTGGTCCTTGCACGGGTTTATTCATGTGCCAAGATTCATCGAACTGTACACTTAAACTGTGTTCATTTCGTTCTAGGTACATTATGCCTCAATAAAGTTGATTTTAAAAATAAATAAACCTGGAAACAACTTTGTCTTTAGGGAAGGGAACGGGGCGGCTGGGGAGAGGCCTGGAATACTTTACATTGTATTATCCTTTTTACCTGTTTATTTTGGGTTTTCATTGTTGTTTTGTTTTTACGGTGTATTATTTATTCAAAATGTATAATTAGGATATTCAGTGATGTGAATATAAAACAATTGTTAAGGAAACTAACAAAAACAAGAACAGAAGATGCTCATACACCCCCTTGTAGGGACAAGAAAAACTGTGCACTGTCCAAGCCCAGAAAATATTTGGGAAGGGGAAATATCTTTAACGTTCAGATTTGTTTCATTTGTTCTTTTGCTCCTATGTTTCAGACACCAACGAAAAATGAGGACGTAAAACTTTTCTGGTGTTTACGTGGGTGTGGGTGGCTGTCATCTCCTTGAGGACTGAAGGACTCCCAGGGCAGGCCAGCCACAGGAGAATTCCATGCAAGGCCACAGGAGGCTTTCCTGGCCGCCGTGTCCCAGCTCCCATGAGCTCTATCCCGCTTGGAGCAAAGATGCGGTGGCTCCTTGCACCTCCTGGAGGAGGCCAGAACTTGGAGTGCTCGACACCCCGAGATCCCTCCCAGAGGTGGAAGCAGGGCCTCCCAGAGGCTAAGCAGGCCAACAGGGTCCCTGGAGCCCAAAGAGGCCCCAGAGCCTGGCCCACCTCCCTATGGAGACCAGTGACTACAAGGGTCCCATCTCTGTTTGGGGGAACCAGATATGACATACCTCCATTTATCACCCTGCAAGATAGGGAAGAGTCACTTTGGCCTTGTTAAGACAGATTCCAGATCTGGTTCTGACTCAGAGCTATTTCAGAGAGAGTTTTAGGGGCTGACCCTCAAGAGACAGAGGGACAGTGGGTCCAAGGCCAGGGTCCAGGAAAACTAGGACCTGCCAGACTCCTCTGCTGGCCCGGGGACAGGACCTGGGTGGGGTTACCAGGCCTTCCCACCAGCCTCATCTACTGCCCCACTCACAGCCACCAGACCCAGAGCACCTTCAAGCAGCAAGCCAAGGCACTGATTAATGTAGGGAGCTGCATACCCAGTGACCCCAAAACTGGGCTCTAGCCCTGGACCAAAGCACAAGTCAGGGGGAAATCATGAAGGTAAATTTGCTGAGTGGTAATTGGGACCATTGAGGTCCTGTCCCTGGATACTGCTGGACGAGTGCTGGCCACCCCACTCACCTCTCTCTGAAGCTCCACTGACCACCCTCCTCAGTCTTCCTGCCACTGATGGCTTAGCTCCAGTTCCCTCTCAGAGACTGGAGATTTCATTGAAGTTTCAAGCCATACACACCATCGACTTGTAAACCCCAAGATGAGGGGTGAGGCCCATAAATGTGCATTTTTAACATGTACTCCAGGGAATTCTGGCCTAGATGCTTCCACAGCCCAGGATTCTCTTCCCCTTCTTTAAAGGCATAACTTGATTCACTATATTTGGAGTTTATCTTGATTGTGTTTTTTAAAAAAATCTCTTTAAGGCAATATACATGCATATGGTAAGAACAACAACAACAAAAAGGAGGAAATTGTCCTAAAAAATGTACTAAAATGTCATGTTTTATTCCTGATCCCCCCCTCCCCTAGTACTCTTCCCCAGAAGTTTTTGTTACCTTTTGTTTACCCTTCAGAAAATTTTCAAAGACCCACATATATGTATATATGCCCACATTTAAAACACAAACTCTGCATCTTGAGTTGATATTTAATGTGTCTCAAAAAGTATCCCTAAGAATATAGGGATTAGTTACATATAAATGTAACTAATTCTTTCTCATGGCTTCTAGTATTCTGTTCCATGGGCTATATAATTTTTTTAACCAGTCCTCCAAGATAGATATATTGGGTTTGTTTTGATTCTTTAAAAATATTTAAAACTGCAACGAAAATACTTTACTAAACATACATGTGTGTGTAGAACCATCCTAGAAGTGGAAAATACTTGTTCGAAGGGCTTATGCATTTTTAATTGCGACAATACTAAATTGCTGAAGAGGTTTCCCAGTTTACACTTCCAATCAACAACGTGAAAGGGTGACTAGGCAGAGTAATTATCAAATTTTGTGATCTTTGTCAATCTGATGAGTGAAAACCTTTGCCTTGTGGTTTTTAATTTTTTTTCTTCCTTTCTTTTTTCCTTCTCTTTCTTTCTTGTTTTTCCTTCCTCCCTTCCTTCCTTCCTTCCTTCCTTCCTTCCTTCCTTCCTTCCTACCAGAAAAGTTCTGCTAGTCTTGGCCAATTTGTCAATTGTTTTGTTGAGTCATTTTCTTATTGATTCATGGAAGCTCTTTCCATATTGTGGAAAATGGATGGTTTTTTGGTCATTATTTCTAGCACTTAAACTGTGTGCCATTTTCTCTTTGACTCTATTCTGGTTTTGTTTTGCTACACACAGATTATTTTTATGCCGTCAGGTAATACAATTCATCTTTTATGGTTTTTAGGTCTGTAGTTCTCCTTATCCACCCTTCCAAATATATAAACTCTCTAAAATTATTGTTTTAGTCATCTATAGTACTGTTCTGTTTCATTTCTTAAGTTTAAATTTTTAAGCTATCTGGAATTAAATGTATGTGGTGTAACACATATTCACTTTATTTGGAATATGTGTTGTTGTATGGACCACATTGCCCAAAAGAGCATAATATCACAATTGGTAGGGACCTTATTTCCCATCTTATCCAGTTTCATTTTGTAGGTTAGACAACCACCAACATGACTCTCCACCCCTCCCCACTGCCCAGGTGAGTCCAGGTAACAACATGGGATGTTTCCCAGAATAGCACAGCTGGGAAGGGACCTTAGGTACACCTAAAACCACCTGGGAGACAAACGTGAAACCAGTGACCAGAAAGGAAAAAGCATGTGCTCGACATCAGCCAATCAGTGGGAATCAAGACAAGAACCCAGTACTAGTACTGGCTCACAGTCTAGTACTCATTCTGGGACAGCGCTGCCTCCTTCAGGGTCTGTGTGTCTTGCGCTGTGAAACACCAGCACCTGATGCAAGGTGGGTACCCAGTCACTGTGGGTAAACAGATGCAGAAATCAGGCTAAGTATCCAGTAGTGACTAGGCTATGAGTCATCTGGAGGCTGGGGGAAAGTTCTGGCCCACTCTTCTAAGCCTTTCCCCTCACTCCCCCCCACCCCTCCACACACGCACACTCATACATATATACACACAAATCCACCAGCCAGGTGGATCTGCCCGCTGTTTTCCACTTACGCGGGCTCCAGGCCCTTCTTATGGCTGAGCAACTTTGGATAGACAGCCTTTAAAGCAGCTCAGGGGACTTCTTGCCTGTCCCAGCTGGCTAGAGGAGGCTAGACCCTGGGGCAAAGGAAGCCACAAGCCTGGCAGATTACAGGAGCCTTGGGGACATGAAGATAGTATTTCCAGGGCTCTGCTCAAAGTGCCCAGAAAGCAGGACCAGCTTTATAATTTGTGGAGCCCAGTGCAAAATGAATGAAATGTGGAGCCTCTATTCAAAACTTATTAAGAATTTCCAGACAGCAACAACAGAACACAAGGCCCTTCTAAGCTCAGGCCCTGTGAAGCTACACAGTTGGCATACCCATGAAGCCAGCCTTCAAGGAAGGATAGGGTTAATTATAGCGTGAGGTGGGAGAAGCATCCTCCCCAGACCCTCTAAAGGCTCAGCTTTTAGGGTAGAATTGGACTGGGGGATTATTCACAACAGCCAAAAGGTGGAAACAACCCAATGTCCATCGACTCTTGAATGTAGAAACAAAATATGGTATACCCATACAATAGGGTATCATTCTTCCATAAAAAGGAACAAAGTACTGATACTTGCTACAACATGGATGAACCTTGAAAACATTATGCTACGTGAAAAAAGCCAGTTACAGAAGGCCACATATTATATGATTCCACTTGTATGAAATGTCCCAAATAGGTAAATCTACAGAGACAGAAAGTAGATTAATTCGTAGTTACCTCAAGCTGGGGAGGTGGGAGATGGGGGAGGGTGTGGGGTTGATGGCTGAAGCCTACAGGTTTCCTTTGGAGCTGATTAAAATGTTCTAGAATTAATCTTGTCATGATTGCGACTCTGTCAATATACTAAAAGTCATGGAATTGTATACTTCAAATGGATGAATAATAAAGTTGTTACCAAAGAAGAAGGGGGGTAGGAGGAGATGGAGGAGGGGGTGGAGGAGGAAGAGGAAGAGGAGAAGGAGGAAGAGGACGGAATGGAAGAGATTTTGAAGGAAGTGGAGGAAGAGGGGGAAGTGGAATCTTACATTTCTCCCTCTCTTTCTCTCTCCCACTCAGACGAACTATATGCCAGAAGCCCCCGTGTCCATAAAGGTTTTGGTGAACCCAGCATCCCCAGTCCAACAACCTGGTCCTCTTCTCGAGCTGCGTGGAGTGTGTGTTGGGGGAAGGGGTAGCAAGGTGTCTTGCTTCGTCTCCAGCTGGTATGACTCTAGGAGTCAGCGACATGCAAGAAAAGAAAACATTCACAGCTCTGCAGTCAGTCCTGTGTTCGAATCCTGAGACTGTCACTTTCCGTCTGTGTGACCTTGAGCAAGTCACTTCACCTTCCTGAGCCTCCTTCTCTTCTGTGGAGCCATCGAGATAAGCGGGTGCGCGAAGACGTTCGAGGGCGTGTGACTCATGCCGTGCGAGAGCAAGAAATTGGTACCTGCCGAGCCAACCCGAATAAGGCGAGTCCCAGGCAGGAAAAATCCGGTGCAGCGGAGGCCGCCCGGGCTCTTCCGGAGCCCAGGACGAGAGTCCCCAGAGTCGCCCCCCACTCTCAAGCTCCGGCCCGGAAGGAAGGCAGGACGGCTGAGGGGCCCCGCGGCCGGGCCAGGGAGCCGGAGCGCAGCCGCCGCTGCTCATCCATCAGCCGGACGAAGAGCAGAGGCGCGCTCTCGGCCCTCTGTTTGCTTTCTCGCCAATTATTGCCGCGCCGTAGCCCCTTTGTTGATACAGTAGTCCGAAAAAGTGCTAATGTTCATTTATCAGGGGGCCTGCCGGGGACTCCCACGAGTTGTGATTCTTCCCAAAATATAAACACGGGGCGAGCGTCCCAGACAGAAACCCCCATCTGTTTCCCCGGCGCGGGCCGAGAGCGAGGCGTTGTTGAAGATAAAGCCGAGGATAACGCCGCCTGTCTCCAATGGACGTCTCCCCGGCGCATTAATGACATTCCCGGTGATAGTTCCAGCTTATCTTTCAATTAATCATATATACCTTTTGCGACCGACCCTGCTGATTGCAGGAAAGTGGGGGCCGCTCCGATCGCTTTCAATTAATAATATTTTATGTGCGTAGAATGCTCTCAAGTCATCCTGGAATTTGGCTCATCTTAAAGCACCGACTCTTTAAAAGGCAAGGAAATAGATTTTCGATCTCTCCTCTCTGCTCCTTTTGTCTTTCTCCCTCTCTCTGCCTTTCTCTGGACTGAAGGTTGTTTGTTTGTCCTGCTAGTTTGGCCAAAGTGCGGCTTAGAGAGGCGGCCAGGTTAGGTCAGTCGCCCTTGGGAAGGAAGATGCATCCCTGGTGGGGCTGGAGAATCAAATTTCCTCCCTCCCTACCCCCAACCACTGCAACTTCACTTAAAGACAACAAAAATGTTTTTTTACTTACTCTGAAATTGTGAGGACTGCAAAGAAAATTAGAAATTGCTCTTGGACATTTCTCTGCAGAGACCAGCATGGGTCACCCCAATTTTGATTTTGCTCGTATTTATCCGGTTTTGTCCCCGTTTTCCTCTTTTTGGCAACGCTGAGGCCTGTTTTAGATCCAAAAGAAATTATTACCGGATTCACAGAGGGTGTGGGCGGTTGAAAACTTATTGATTTTGTCCAAATATGGAGGGTTTTCTTTCCTCCCCTTTTCATGACACCTGACCCACAAATCTGTCAGCCCTAGGAACCCCCATACCCTAAAATAAGTGATAAATCTTCACCGCCTTGATTTGCAGAGGAAATGCTGAATTTTTCTCTTCCTCCAGAACTCTCTTAAAACACACACACACACACACACACACACACACACACACACACACACACACACACTAAAAACAGAGATCCCGGATGCAGCCTCGATGTCCCCCATTAAACGGTAATATTTCAGGCGTCGGCTCACACTAATCTTTCAAACTGTCATCGCGAGCCGCCCGGCCAGCCCATTCACTTAACAGCGCTCCCAGGACCCTCGCTCCGAGCTCTTTTCAGCGAGACGTTTAATTGAATCGGATGTGGCTCGTTTGCCAGACGTCACCGCCTCGGCGATAGGCATCCTCTCCCATTCCCCAAAAACATTCTTGAAAGGCGAGGCGGGCCCCCAAGCTAGGTTAGTTGAAGGCAATTACTGTAACATTGGCCAAAAGCCATGGCGAGCTAGAGCCGAAGAGAGGCCACTGATCTGCAGATCCGTCTAGGGAGAACTCGGGTTGGGAGGTTGGGAAGTGGGCGGGTGCGGAGGGTTCCTGGGGCTTGCGAACTCCCCACATTTGAAAAAAGGCATCTCTGCGCAGACCAAGCTAACAGTCCCAGAACCGGCCGTGGTCCCCGGCTCGAAGACTTAAAGCGAGATTCCGCCGCGGTGGTGGGGGCCTGGTAGCGGCGGCTGGCGCCTGGAAGCCGGGTCGGAGTGCTCCGAGCCTCCGCGACCGCCGCGCGGGGCTCCGCTCTCCTTCGCCCTAGCCCGGAGGTCACAGGTTCCGGGAGTGTGGATTTGATGAGGGGTTGGCAAAGTTCCAACATTAGGCCTACGCTCGACTCCACTGGCGCCCTTCCCGGTGGCCCTAACCGACGGTTCACCGTCAGGCTTGAGCACCCTAAGAGTCACGTTCTGGACCTGCTTCGTGCATTTCCTGGGTGCCTTGAGGGCGCATTCTGAAATCTAAGGTCCTGAGCCCTGTCCTTAGGTTGCCTTTGGCCCTGTGTGCCTTTCTTCTGGTTCAAACGCTTCTTCCCTGGTCCCCAATTGCCCTCCGCAAGGAGCCAAGCCCTACAAGTCTCCATTCTCAGAAAGTCCGCGCGTTCCACCCGGACTTCACCGCAGAAGCTAGGGTGGTGGGAAATCGACGTTTTTTCCCCAGACAAGCCTCGCCATCGCTAGAGATAGGATAAGGCGGAGACCATAACCTGGGGCCATTCTGTCTGCCGGGATCCTCCCTGAAATTGTACACAAAATAGAGCGCCTCTCTACAGTTTTCTGGGGGTGAGGGGAAGGCCCCCCAAGCTTTCACCAGATACCCCAAGGGACCCAGAGGGATGAGGCAGGCTAGGGCAGGATCTGACCGGGTAGCTTGCTCCCAGGAAACACACACATGTTTGTCTGACAGAAGATCCCTACTTTACTGACCCTGGGCTAAAAATTAACACCCCGCCCCCGCCATGCGCCTGGCCGTCGCCGCAGCGCCCGACTGGGAGCTGACCCAGAGGAGCCCCGCCTGCCTGAGACCTAAACCTGAGCTGAGACCTGAGTCCCTAGTGCTGACAAAGGCCTAGGGGCCTTGCTGCTAGGCAGGGAGGGCAGGGGAAAGAGGGAGGCCGGAATGACGGGCCCTCAGAATAGGAGAAAAGGCCACTGGTAACTAGGATGCCCTAGAAGACAGCTCTCTTCTGGGAAGCTGAGTTTCTCTGCTGGGATTCTGGATTTGTTTCATGATTAGGGGAGGGTCATCCCTCTGGGAAGAGACTGGCAGTGACTGGTGCTCCCTGGGGTTGTGTTTGTATCACACTACTGTAGGCGGTGCCCCTCCGTCCTACAACCACCCACCTTGCTTTTCCGCTTGACTCACCCAGGAGCCCCCAGAGCCTGGCCTCCTGGCAAAGGGGATACTACACAGAATCCCAAAATTGTCCAGAATGACACCCTCCTGCCATTGCCCCAGGGCAAACCCTTTCCTCAATGCTTCTCTTCTTATTCAGACTCTTCCAAGTCGGACAAACCATACCGTTAGTAATAAATAAAGCCTTTCCGACTCCTGGAAATAATCCAGTCCCCCCAGCCCTCACCCAATCCTTCACTTCCCTGTTCTGTTTCAGGTGCTGAGGAACATTTCTTCAAATCCCAGATGCACCCAACCCGGCCTACAGGCCGGATTCGGAGAATAATCGGGTCCTTTCCTGTGCATGCATCCTGGTAGGATTTTCAGGCTAATGTTTTGGACAAATCTCAGGCTGCAGGAGCGAAAGGAGTCTTCCAAACGCGTTGCGGGCCCTTTAAAAAGCTGAGCGGGATTTTTTTTTTTTTTTTTTTTGAGCCGTGTGACTATATTAGGTGACCCGAAAGTGCTCATCGCTCCTGTCAACGAGGCCCCAGGCCCAATGGCAGGCTGAGTCCCCCTCCTCCGGCCTGGTCCCGCCTCTCCTGCCCCTTGCGCCCCGCACTACCTGCAGCCTGGCCACATCCCGAGCTGGAAGGCGGGTGCGCGGGCGCGCGGCGGGCACCATGAAGGGAGGCTGCCGGGGGCCGTGGGCAGCGCTGCTCTCTGACGCCCACCTGGCGCTGTGAGACGCGCGCTGCCACCATGTTCCCCAGCCCCGCGCTCACGCCCACGCCGTTCTCGGTCAAAGACATTCTGAATCTGGAGCAGCAGCAGCGCAGCCTGGCTGCCGGGGATCTCTCCGCGCGCCTGGAGGCCACCCTGGCGCCCGCCTCCTGCATGCTGGCCGCCTTCAAGCCCGAGGCCTACGCTGGGCCGGAGGCGGCAGCGCCCGGCCTCCCCGAGCTGCGCGCCGAGCTGGGCCCCGCGCCCTCGCCCGCAAAGTGCTTGCCTGCCTTCTCAGCCGCCCCCGCCTTCTATCCGCGTGCCTATGGCGACCCCGACCCTGCCAAGGACCCTCGAGCCGATAAGAAAGGTGAGGAAGAAACACAAGCTCCTTCTCCCCTCTGGGGTTGCTTTCGTCCCCAAACCTCGCGGCCAAGAAACTCTGGCTTGGGTAGAGGAGAGGCGAGTGCCTGGGCGGATGGTCGAGCAAAGGGGGTTCCGAATGTGAGAAGCGACGTTGTCGCCAGGGTCCCCCCACTCCCACACACGCTTCCAGTAGGAGGTTTAGAGGAAATGCTGGATCGTGACGATCAGAAACAAGAGACAGGAGAGAAATACATATATACTTTCCTGCGGCCTAACAAAGCCCCAGGCGGCGGCAGCCCTGCTCCTGGATTTGTTATGAAGTTGAAGTTGAGCGATCCGTTTGTGGTAGACAGAACAGAGGGAGAGAGAGAGAGATTCTGTATATCGGGTTTAAAAAAAAAATCTCTTGAGTGTCTTTTTGAGGATCTGACGAAAACCGCTAAACAGAAATCAAAATGCTGCACGCCAGACATACTTTTGCTCACAATTGGAGCAGGTCCAGAACCTTCTATAGCCCACCCGTTACCCGGGGTGTCTGGGGCCTTTCCTCCTTTGTGCCCTGAGAGTGGAATGTTTGAGAACAAGGATCTTTAATTTAAAATGGGATACTCCAGACTCTCAAGAATCTGACTTAGCAGCTTTATTTTTCCATAACAATTTTCCCACGCGGCCAGGGCCGAGAGGTTCTCTCCTGGAAAAAGTCAGAAAATGCCGCGCGACGAAAGGCGTGGGGCAATGGAGGAGATAACTGGGGAAGTCGGCCGGATCGCCGCGCGCATCCCGAGGTCCAGGGGGAGGCTTGCCCGCCGGTGGAAAGGGCGCATCGGGGAGACGGTGGCGCAACGCGGGGTCCGCAAGAACCCGGGGAGGCCGGGGACGCTGACTGAAGGGCCGCGGAGAGCCCAGAGGGGCTTTCTGTGATCCTACAAAAGTTTGTCTAGTTGCAGAGGGAACGCCCCAGGAACAGCTGCCGGAGGGCACGGCAGCTTGAATTGGTCGCTACCGATTCGAATTCAATTGGAATCCAAGGCCGCCTGCCCACCCGCTGCTTTTCGGGCGCTGCACGATCTCCGCAGCAGTTGCACGGGAGCCTTTGATAGATCACCAAACCAACACCTCTTGGCCTTCTGTTTCTTCGGTTCCGTAATTTTGAGATAGAGTGACCGACCCTGGGGTGAGGCCTAGGTCTCCTTCATTTAACTTCTCAAACCAAAGTAGTCCTAATCTAATTCACCCCAGCGCATCACTTGGCTTTATTTTCTTGCAACCTGAAGTCGTTAAGTCACTGTCCATCTCTTTCACCAGAATGTGAACCAACCCGAGGGCAGGGACCTGTCTTGTTTTGTTCTCCTGTGCCTAGAGCCTTGCCTGGCACATAGCAGGCAAACAACAAATGTTGACTGTCGAGCGGAAACCGAGCAGTCGCGGCGCCCAGGGCAGCCGGCAGAGTGAGCCGCAGTCAAGCTGGGGGCTCCGGGCAGGACGGGGTGGCACCCACTGGGGTTCATCTGACCCGGCGGGAGCTCGGGGGGTCGGGTCGCTGTGACCCAGCGTCTCTCTGCCTCTCTGTTCCCCCTCAGAGCTGTGCGCGCTGCAGAAGGCGGTGGAGCTGGAGAAGCCTGAGGCGGACAGTGCCGAGCGACCCCGGGCGCGACGGCGGAGGAAGCCGCGCGTGCTCTTCTCGCAGGCGCAGGTCTACGAGCTGGAGCGGCGCTTCAAGCAGCAGAGGTACCTGTCGGCTCCGGAGCGCGACCAGCTGGCCAGCGTGCTGAAGCTGACATCTACGCAGGTCAAGATCTGGTTCCAGAACCGGCGCTACAAGTGCAAGCGGCAACGGCAGGACCAGACTCTGGAGCTGGTGGGGCTGCCCCCGCCACCGCCGCCGCCAGCGCGCAGGATCGCGGTGCCAGTGTTGGTGCGAGATGGCAAGCCTTGCCTCGGGGACTCGGCGCCCTACGCGCCAGCCTATGGCGTGGGCCTCAACGCCTACGGCTATAACGCCTACCCCGCCTACCCGGGTTACGGTGGCGCGGCCTGCAGCCCCGGCTACAGCTGCACCGCCGCTTACCCCGCCGGGCCGCCCCCGGCGCAGTCGGCTACGGCGGCCGCCAACAACAACTTCGTGAACTTCGGCGTCGGGGACTTGAACGCCGTGCAGAGCCCCGGGATTCCGCAGGGCAACTCAGGAGTGTCCACGCTGCACGGTATCCGAGCCTGGTAGGAAAGGGACCGGTCTGGGACACCCCCCGACCGATCCCACCTCTAAAGAGGGGCACTGACTCTCGAGGAGAGGGAGGGCTCCCGACACGATCCTGCGTCCCTCGGATGTCACATTCACTCCCACGGAGGCCTCGGAGCTTTACCCGCCCCATGCGCCTTTGTCGCCACGCGAGGGAGAGTTTGTGGTAGGGTTAACGGAGCTTGCGGTGAGTGATCCCGCAGCCTGGTGCCTTAGCCGTCGCCCCGGGAGCGCCCTCCGAGAGCCCACGGGCATCCCCAGTCTGCCGAACACCGGCCAATTGGGACCGGGAGCCTGGGCGCGGCAGGCCTAACATCCGGCTGCCTTTTCCTCGAACCTGGGCCGGGCGCCCGGGCCCTTGCTGCCTTGCCGCTGCCCCCACCCCCCGTATTTATGTTTTTACCTGTTTCTGTAAGAAATGAGAATCTCCTTCCCATTAAAGAGAGTGCACTGATCCTCCTGTGTGCTTCATTCAGCTTGCGGCGCTTCAGAAACTGAATTTTGGAGGCCAGAGGCAGCCGGCCTTGAGTTGCAGGGATGGGTATTCACTGAGCAAATTGATAATAATGATAAATAAAAACTAACCTGTGCTGGGTCCCATGTTAGGTGCTTTCTGGGATTGCTCATGTAACCTTCAATAATCCGACAAAGGGAGGTCCTATTTTAAAGTTTAGCAGACTGAGGCCTGGAGAGGTTTAATGACTTGCCTATGAGCAAATAGCCAGTACTGGTAGAAATGAGGTTTGCTTCTGGGTCTCACTTCAGAGACTGAGGACACTGGCCCAGAGGTCCCAACCTCACCTCCTTAACCCTACTATGTACCAGGCACTGTTCCAGGTACTGGGCATTAAATGGAGGGCAAAGGCACCTAGGACCTATGAGACTGGAAGGCACCAGAACTCATCCTGCGTAGAAGAATGCTGCAGCCCATTTTATAGATGGAAAAGCCCAGAACCAAAACCCTTGTCAAGCTCCTCAGAACTCCCCAGCCCAGCGATACTCAGATACTCCAAATGGAAGTGCCACTGGGGTCCTGTGGCCTGGTCTCACCAGCTGCTTGGCTGGGCAGAGTGCAGAGCCTGAACCACAAAGAGGCGTCTGGCAGACCATACTCACCTCCTTCTGTGGCTAGGCCCCATGAATTCACGTAGTCAGGGAACCCTTCTCCCCCATTTGACCGCCTCTCAGCATTTAACGAATCTTGCACTAGTCCTCACCAACGAATGCTGTTGTACAGATTTTACAGATGAGAAAATTGAGGCTCAGGGAAATCCAGCTAAAAACCTGCTCACTGTGGGAGTTTCTTGCTGCCTTCCCCTGTTTTTTCATCAGTAAAATTAAAATAACAAAAATACTCAGGTCCCGCCAGTCCTCAGGGGCTCGGACCTGACTTCCAAAGCTCCTCTACCTCCGGCTCATCTACTGCCAGCCTCCAAAGTCAAGAGGAGCTAATTCAATTCTTTAAAAGGGAGGAAAAAGGGAGGGAGTCAGGGGCTTTGTGTTCCTGTGGAATGTGGGTTTTTCTGAATTTTGCCTGGAAGGTACAGGCCTGGCTGCCTGGTCCCAGAGCTCTTGGTGGAAGGCAAAACATTGATCCTGGCATATCTTAATTCAGTACGCCTCTTAGGCTGTGGGGAAGAGTCCCCAAGCCAGGCCTGGGGCCATCCTTCTGTCGAGCCAGGGACCAGGCAGCTCTGCCAGTGCCTGTACCGTCCTCTATCCCTCAGGCTCACCCCACTGCCTTTGGGGATAGGGGAAGATGCCAGGATATTCTAAGTGCTAAGAGCTGAGCTGGACGCAGCTCGCGATTCAGGGATGCTGGGGTGTATGCAATCGAAAATTGCAGAGTTACGGGCTGTGCTCTGTAAGGAAGTGGGAAAGGCTGCCTCAGAGCTTGGCACGGGGCCCTTGGACTTGAATCTCTCTGCTGTAAAGTCCAAGCCAAGGACTGCGGGCAGGGGAAGTGTTCAGCTCAGCACTTGCATACCGCCTCCTGAGCCTACGACCCTACTTTGAGCTTTCAGAGCTCTCTGCCTCTCTCCGAGATGCACACCACGGTCCCATCTCATGGAAGGGCACCTGGAGGCTGTGCCAGACCACCAGACCAGCTCTGAATTCAGACAGCCCTTTCCTACCAGGCAGCCCCAGCAGGAGGCCTAACTCACACAACCAGGGAATTCTTCGACCTGGAGCTCACCCACATTCTCACCCTTAATTAGTGTACAGCCGCCCCCACCCCCCGGGGTCCTGCATGTCCGTGGGCCTTTCTCATCTTACACTCGTCTACGGTAACATTAGAGAGAAAAAAAATTTTTTTTCACAACGTTATACTGCTACGGTTTTTCTATGATGCCTCCGTCTCCTTCTTTGTCATCCTTCAGGGACCAGCTGAGTGACCCCAAGGTCTCTCACAAACGGATAACAATGGCTGGCTGGCTTTGGGCTCACCGAAAGCCAGGACTCCGGGCTAAATGCTTACCGGGGTTCTCTAATCTAATCCATCTTAATTTGCAAGCCAGGAAGCTGAGGACCAAAGGTTAAGGTAATGGTCAAGGTCATACATTCCCTAAGCGCGGAACTGGGAAACCCACCCGGTAGATACTGAAGGGCGCGGGTGGGGGTGGACGTGTTTAAGAACCGAGAGCCCGTTCACGTCCGTCTTCAAGATGCAGCGGGACGCTGCTCCCCGCGCCGAGCGAGCCTACGCTCTCACCAGTGGGGTGAGGATCTCAGGCTCGGTATCCAGGCTCATTATGGAGTAAACTGTAGTGCGCAGAGCCCTGGGAAGCGGCACACGGCTCCGGGAGCCAGGGGGCGAGGGGTCTCTAAGGGTCATTACTATCTTAAACTAATGACGCCCGCCTTCCCATAGCGATCCCTTCGCAGATCAAATCAGCAGTATTTGTTTTGTTTTTCAAGTATTCTATAAATGGAGAGTGCAGAGTGAGAAAATTCAACCAGGACAGAAAAGTGAGAAATGCTGGGGACCTCCGAGGTGGCAAAGGCCCCGGAGATTCGTGCGGTACAGGCGGACTCTGCATGCTCAGAGTGCCAGGGGGCACCTAGGGAAATAGTTATACTTAATAATTTTTTAAAAAAATATCAGCCAATCGCCGCGGTTAAAAATTAATGAGATGATAAACCGTGACATTAAAAAGAAAGAAGCTGGCTCCGCAGGCTGAGGTGGAGGGGTTCCCTCAAGCCCAGCGCCGCCCTGCACCAGCCGGCCGATGAGAGCCCCGGCTGACGTCCCCAGCACAGAGGCTGGGCCACCACGCCTCTCCCCTTTCCGCCGAGCTCTTGCCCAGAAGTCCTCTCGCTTCCTAGCGTTATTCCCAGCGAACAGACACAGGTTTGGCCAAATCAGAATAGCTCCCATTTTATTTTGTATAGATTCCCCATTAAATCGATGTCATGCGGCGTTTTCAACACTTGTATTTAAACGAACGCACAGAACACGCAGGGTTTCCTGGAACATTACGACTTGACAGGGACCGGGAACCCTGGCTGCTCCTTGGCAGGCACGCCCTTCGTGGGCCTGCCCCTCGCTTCCTCTGGGAGGTATTCCCGGCTCAGGCCGCGCGCGCTCCACTGCGGGAGCCAACAGCCCGGCAGCTCCGGGTCTTGCTGACCTCCCTGCTAGACTGGGCTCCTGGAAAAAGGGGCCAGTGGCTTAGGTTTCATTTATAACTCATGGAGCTTACTGCAGTACTAGCACTCTCCTAGGTCTTTACAATAAACCCGGGACTTCCCTGGTGGCGCAGTGGTTAAGAATCTGCCTGCCAATGCAGGGGACACGGGTTGGATCCCTGGTCCAGGGAGAGCCCACATGCCACAGAGCAAGTAAGCCTCTGGGCTACAACTACTGAAGCCCGCGCGCCTACAGCCCCTGCTCTGCAACAAGAGAAGCCACCCCAATGAGAGCGCACCGCAACAAAGAGGAGCCTCCGCTCCTCTCAACTAGAGCAAGCCCACGAGCAGCAACGAAGACCAAAAAATACAATAAACCCATCTAATCCTATTTTACACCTCTGAGTTCTGCTGAGGAAATAGATGAAGAATGAATCTTAGGCCCAAAGAGGAGGAGTAGCTTGTCCAAGGTCACACAGCTCATTAATGCCAGAGCTTGGTTTCAAACTCAGGCAGTCTGATTCCGGAGCCCAAGAGCAAGGTAACGTCTCATCCCCAGTTCAAAGAGGAGGCACAGAAATGTCTGTCAGCAATCCCACTACTGGGCATATACCGTGAGAAGACCATAATTCAAAAAGAGTCATGAACCACAATGTTCATTGCAGCTCTATTTACAATAGCCAGGACATGGAAACAACCTAAGTGTCCATCAACAGATGAAGGCGTAAAGAAGATGTGGCACATATATACAACGGAATATTACTCAGCCATAAAAAGAAATGAAACTGAGTTATTTGTAGTGAGATGGATGGACCTAGAGTCTGTCATACAGAGTGAAGTAAGTCTGAAAGAGAAAAACAAATACTGTATGCTAACACACATATATGGAATCTATAAATAAATAAATAGAAAATGGTTTTGATGAACTTAGGGACAGGACAGCAACAAAGACACAGAAGTAGAGAATGTACTTGAGGACACAGGGAGGGGGAAGGGGAAGCTGGGATGAAGTGAGAGAATGACATGGACATATACACACTACCAAATGTAAAATAGATAGCTAGTGGGAAGCAGCCGCATAGCACAGGGAGGTCAGCTCAGTGCTTTGTGACCACCTAGAGGCATGGGATAGCAAGGGAGGGAGGGAGATGCAAGAGGGAGGAGATATGGGGATATATGTATATGTATAGCTGATTCACTTTGTTATGAAGCAGAAACTAGCACACCATTGTAAAGCAATTATACTCCAATAGAGATGTTAAAAAACATATCTGTCAATTGATTAAAGGGTACAGTAATAATATTAGCTAACAATTCTTCAAAGATTTCTAGGTGCCAGGCATATCAAGCGTATGAGGCAAGGACGGTTATTTCTCACTGAGGGCAGAAGAGGAGACTGAGGCACATAGAAGTGGCCCCACCCCAGATCTCACAGTGGGGAAGCAGGGCAGCTGGGATTCCAGGGGGCCCATCTGTCCCCCTTGCACCACTCTGCTGCTTCTCAGGAGAGCTTACTGCAGAGGCGGGTAGGAAGTGAACAGGCCTGGTAGGCCGGTCACCCAGAGCCACCATCCACCCTGCTCCAACCCACAGCTGCCGAAGATAAGAGGGGATTATTGCCTAATATCTGTTCTTGCTTCCTTTGTGCCAGGCACAAGGCTAAGTGCTGAACCTGCAAATCTCATTCTGTCATTTCCCAAGGAGGAAATTGAAACTCAAAGGAGTGAAGGACATTGACTACCAAAGGTCACTCTGGTAGTGTGGTCTGGGGAATCCTAGATGAGAATCTAGATGGCTCCACTAGAGCCCTGGCTCTTTTTTTAAAAAAATATTTATTTATTTATTTTTTATTTTTGGTGGCATTGGGTCTTGTGCTGAGGGTGGGCTTTCTATAGTTGTGGCGAGCGGGGCCCACTCTTCATTGTGGTGCACGGGCTTCTCATTGCGGTGGCTTCTCTTGCTCTGGAGCACGGGCTCTAAGTGTGCGGGCTTCAGTAGTTGTGGCACATGGGCTTAGTAGTTGTGGCTTGTGGGCTCTAGAGCACAGGCTCAGAAGTTGTGGTGCATGGGCTTAGTTGCTCCGTGGCATGTGGGATCTTCCTGGACCAGGGCTCAAACCCGTGTCCTCTGCCTTGGCAGGTGGATTCTTAATCACTGCGCCACCAGGGAAGCCCGAGCCCTGGCTCTTTGAACCACTCCCAGCAGTTCTCAAACTTGCCTGAAGGCATAAACTGCTGGAGGATGGGACAAACCCAACCCCCTGCCTGCCCGAGCTCCCTTGAATTGGCCTCCCTGGGGATGTTGCCTGCAAAACTGCATTTGTAAACAGGTGATCCTCATCATCTGGCAAGTTGGAGAACTGCATCTTTCCCAGAGGCCCCAGATCCTTCAGGCTCCTCTCCTGATGGACTGGGAGAAACTGGAGTCAGATTTCCCCTCTCCAGGCCCTGCTTGTCTATTTCAGGGTCTCTGTGTGTTTGCTGGGATCCAGTGGCTACAGCACAAACCCAGCAGCCTGAGGACCCTGGGAGGGGGGAGGGGGACAGAGGGAGGGAAAGAGGAGTGAGGGAGGTTAGGACAGGTACTCTGGGACACACTTGTCTTGGCCCAGACCACAAAACCACCCCTGTGGCTTATGCAGCCCAGTACCTGCCAGCACTGCATAGGAGAGATGATGAATTTGGGGGGACTCTTCAGAGACAGTCTATCTGTTCTGCCCAGATCAGGGAGCCCCACAGGAAGGTGAGTAGGGGCAAACCAGCTTCCATAGGGGTTTACAGGGTGCCAAGCTTTCCATCTGGCCCTCTGTCCACAGGAGGCTTAAAAGGTTTTTGTTATTTACCCTGTTCCACACTTTAGAAGCAGCCAAGCTGAATTCTAAAACCAAACCCTCTTAAGACTTTCCAGCACACCCCAACTAACCCTACCCCACCCAAACTCCAGCCTACAGAAATCTCACTTGCTGCTCTGGTTCACATTAACTCTGCCACTCACCCCAAAGAAGTTTCCTTTGTCCTCAGATTCTTAGGGGAGGTTTGTCACACAAGCCTGGCACGTTCCTGCCTCAGCGTCTTTGCACTGGCTGTTCCCTTTTCTTGGAATGACCTCACCCAGATATCTGCCTGGCTGATGCTTCATCTGTTTCAAGTCTTTACTCAAATGTCACCTTATCATAGGCTTCTATTTAAAATTGCACCCCCTGTGGAGAAAAGGGAACCCTCCTACACCATTGGTGCAAATGGAAATTGGTGCAGCCACTATGGAGAACAGTTATAGAGGTTCCTCAAAAAACTAAAAATAGGGCTTTCCTGGTGGCGCAGTGGTTGAGAGCCCGCCTGCCGATGTGGGGGACATGGGTTCGTGCCTCGGTCAGGGAGGACCCCATATGCCGCGGAGCAGCTGGGCTTGTAAGCCATAGCCGCTGAGCCTGCGCGTCCGGAGCCTGTGCCCCGCAACAGGAGAGGCCACAACAGTGAGAGGCCCGCATACAGCAAAAAACACCCCCAAAAACCAAAAAACTAAAAATAAAGTGGCCATGTGATCCTACAATCCCACTCCTGGGCATATATCCAGAAAAGACAAAAACTCTAAGCCGAAAAGATACATGCACCCCAATGTTTGTAGCAGCACTATTTACAATAGCTAAGACTTGGAAGCAACCTAAATAAATAAATAAATAAATATAGGGCTTCCCTGATGGCGCAGTGGTTGAGAGTCCGCCTGCCAATGCAGGGTACATGGGTTCGTGCCCCGGTCCAGGAAGATCCCACATGCCGCGGAGCGGCTGGGCCCGTGAGCCATGGCCACTGAGTCTGTGCGTCCGGAGGCTGTGCTCCGCAACGGGAGAGGCCACAGCAGTGAGAGGCCCACATACCGCAAAAAAAAAAAAAAAAAAAAAAAAAAAATATATATATATATATATATATAGTGGAATATTATTCAGCCATAAAAAAAGAATGAAATAATACCATTTGCAGCAACGTGGATGGGCCTAGAGATTATCATACTAAGTGAGGTAAGTCAGACAGAGAAAGACAAATACCATATGATATCACTTATATGTGAAATCTAAAAAAAATGATACAAATAAACCTTTTTACAAAACAGAAATAGACTCACAGACACAGAAAACAAACTTATGAACTTATGGTCACCAAAAGGGATAGCTGGGGGGCAGGAAGGGAGAAATAAATTAGGAATTTGGGATTAACATATACACACTACTATATATAAAATAAACAACAAGGACCTACTGTATAGCACAGGGAACTATATTCAAGACCTTGTAATAAACTATAGTGGAAATGAATCTGAAAAAGAATGGATACATGTATATGTATAACAATCACTTTGCTATACGCCTGAAACTAACACAACATTGTAAATCAACTATATTTCAATTAAAAAAGAATTAAAACAACTGTAAATACAACAATATTTATTGACTATAAGATGAATTTATTTTCCTAATTTTCCATTTCATTTTCTTCAAGACAAAGTCCCAAGCTAATTTTTCCTTTTTTTTTTCTATAATTTGTTTTCACATTTTGTACTCTATTTTAAATAGCCTTTTTTTCTGGCATGAGTTTTCTTTAGAAAATGATCATTTTGTCTTAGGACAGAACTTTCTCTTATAGTCTTGTATTTGAAGTTCCTCCTTTCTATCAGGTGAACTCCTACTCATCCATCAAGGTCCATGTCATATGGCCCCCCCTTTCTGAGAGCATCCCCACTGTTAGAGAATTAACTTTATAACTTGGTAATCACCGTTGTATCTGATTCATCTCTATGCCCATAGTGCTTAACAAAGAACATGCTACATAGTAGGTACTTTCATCTGACAAATGAATGATTGAATAAGTGAATGAATAAAGCCTGCAGGTGGGAAGCAGTACACCCACAGATTCATCATCTCCTGTACTTCTTTTCTGTAACAGTCATGGCATTTGTAAGTCCTGTTGTAATTCTCTCTCCACTGCTAAACTGTGGGTTCCATGTGGGAAAGACAGTGTTTGTGTGCTCACCCTGCACAGAGGCTGGTCATAGCAGGCATGTAATAAATGTGCTCTGCCTGAATGAACAGATTTATTTATTTTGATTTTCAAGATAAAGAAATGCACTTCTGGAAACAGAATTTTAAAATATGCCTGTTTGCAATTACTCATCACCTTCTCAAACCCCCCTCCTCCGCTCCTCCTTGGCAGCTGTGAAATTCATTCAATACATACTTATTAAATAGTGTGCAAGGCACTGGGGAACCCACCAGAGAGTAAGATCCCTGCCATGATGATTTTCAGTTCTGGTGGGGGACAGACAATAAACAGATAAATACATATATAAGACCATTTGAGATTGTTATCAGTACTGAGAAGAAAATTCAGCTGGGTGATATGACAGAGGAGGCTGTGAGGGGTAGCTGAGGGGGAGGGGGGAGAGGTGTTTTAAACTTTGTGGTCTGGCAAAGCCACACATTGAAGGCAATGTTTAAGTTTTGAATGTTTAGATGCAGCAGCCATGGGAAGATCTGGTGAAGAGAGTTCAAGGAAGAGGGAGTAGTTTGTGCAAAGGCCCTGAGGTAGGAATGACCTTGGCATGTTTAAGAAACAAGTGTGGTCAGAGCTTAGTGAGCACTTGGGTGGTTAAGTGGGTGGGTGGAGGAATATGACGTGGGGTCGGAGAGGTCAGCTTCATAGGCATGGGACAGATTGATTTATCGGTTATAAGTCTCCACCCCCCTGTATAGTATTTTCACCCATACCCAAACTTCTCTGACTCTTGACTTTGGACTTGCCCATGGGAATTGCTTTGATGAATAGATGTTAGCAGATATGACACAGGCAGAGGCTTGACATGTGCTTTCAGGGTGGGTCTTGCTCTCTTGTGTTTCTGCCATCGCCATGGGAAGAAACTGCTCTGCCAGCCCACTGGTCCAAGGAGGAAGAGAGACACCTGGACGTGACCTATGGGCCAAGCCCCCAACCTCTGCCAGACTCCAGCCTACCCAAAGATGTGTGAACAAGCAAAGCTGATATTTTCAAGCCATTGTATTGGTGGGTAGTGTTGTTTCACAGCATTATTGTGGATGCAGTTAACTAATAGAAGGTCATTGCAGGAGGTAGGAGTGTAGTTCAAGGGTAATGAGAAGCCAGCTGAGGATGCTTCCTTCCACGGCCCATAGATGGCGGCAGGTGGGCAGCCATGAGGGCAGTTCACTCAATTTGTCCTCCTGTGGGGCACAGAACATGACTGCATTTCCCCACTACCTTAAAGTTAGCGTGGCCACGTGACTTGTGAGCAGAAACAATATTAACATGTCACTTTCAGATGAAAAGCTTTAGGAGCCAGAATACTGCTCCATCTGTCATTCTTCCTCTGTCAGGGCAACCAGGAAATCTCGTCTAATTCCCCAGACTTCGCTCCACTTCCACGGCTCCCAGCTTGGTCCGGGCTACCAAATGTCTCACCTGGGTGACCACAGTGGCCTCCAGCTGCTCTCCTCCTTTTCACTCTCGTTCCCTGTGTTAAGCAGAATAATGGCCCCCAACAATGTCCACGTCCTAATCCCCAGAACCTGTGAATGTGCAAAAACAAAACCAAAAAAACGACGACAAAAAGCCAAAACACTTGCAGATGTGATTACATTAAAGGTCTTGAGATGGCAGAGGGTATCCTGGATTCCCTGGGTGGGCCCCATGTAATCACAAGGGTCCTTATAAGAGGCCAAACAGCAAGAGTCAGAGGAGATGTGACGATAGTAGCAGAGGTTGCAGCGATGCAGCCAGGAGCCAACAAATGCAGGCAACCTCTAGAAACTAGATAAAGTAAGGAACAGGTTCTCCCTGGAGTTCCCAGAAGGAATGCAGCTCTGCCAACACCTCGATTTTAGGACATCCGACTCCGTTACTGTGGGATAATAAATTCGTACTGTTTTAAGCCTCTAAGTTTATGGTAATAGAAAACAAATGTACTTCCCTACAGTCTGTTCTCCACTCGGCAGCCAGAGTGATCTATCAAAGACCAGAAATCGGATGCTGTCACTTCCCTGCACAAGGCCCTCCAAGGGTCCATCCCCCTTACTTGTAGGGGATTCTGAACTCCTTGCCTGGGCAACTGGCCTTGCCCACCGCTCCGGTCCTGTCGCTCACTCCTGGTCACCAGCTCCTGCCACGTTGGCGTTTCCTCAGCTCCTTCCTACAGATCTCTTCCTGCTGTCCGTGATATTGCTCGCTTCGCTTGCAGCCTGTGTCTCCTCTGCTTCCCACAGGACTCCACCTGAATGCAGCTTTCCCAGAGAAGAAGTTTCTGAGTCCCAGTCTAAACTGGGTGGTCCCGTGTCCTCTATTTTAGTGGCCTTATTACAGTCTGTTGCTACACGTTTGCAGGTACATTGTGTACAGCCTTCCCTTCTAGACTGTAAACACCACGAGGGCAGGGACTTTGCACTCACAGCCAGTACTTACTGAGCAATTACAAAGTGTCAGGATGCCCTTGCAACATCATATTGAATCCTCACAATAATTCTGTAGCTGGACACCGTCCTTATCTTTGTTTCATAGATAAGGCCCAGAGTCTTAGTGCACAGGACACCAGGAGCAAGGGGCAGAGCCAGCACTGAACTCAAGACCCAGACAGGCTGGTCCACAACTCATTCTTTTTTTTTTTTTTTAATATATTTATTTATTTTTGGCTGTGTTGGGTCTTCGTTTCTGTGCAAGGGCTTTCTCTAGTTGTGGCAAGTGGGGGCCACTCTTCATCGCGGTGTGCGGGCCTCTCACTGTCGCAGCCTCTCTTGTTGCAGAGTGCAGGCTCCAGACGCGCAGGCTCAGTAGTTGTGGCTCATGGGCCCAGTTGCTCCGCGGCATGTGGGATCTTCCCAGACCAGGGCTCGAACCCATGTCCCCTGCATTGGCAGGCAGATTCTCAATCACTGAGCCACCAGGGAAGCCCCACAGCCCATTCTCTAGTTCACTGGACTCTACTACTTCTGTTTGATTCACCACTACCTGACACACAGTTGGTGCCCAATAGATATGTGGCAAACGAATGGCTGTTATCTAGAGGTGCATCCCAGGGCTGAGAATGTATGTGCCCTTATTAAAAGAGTAGGAAAGAGCTGGACAGAACACAGCTGCATTGGTTAAAAGAAAACACACAGGTGAAAAGCAAAAGATGACAACGCCAAACTATTTGGAGGCATCTATGGCCCAAATGCCCTGTGCCACCTTGTCTCTATTAAGTGTAAAGCTCACAAATGTCAAATCACTATGTAGTATACCTGAAACTAACATAATATTGTAAGTCATCTATATTTTAATTTTTTAAAAAGGTACAATCCTGAGATAAACCATAATGGAAAAGAATATTAAAAAGAATATGTATATGTGTATATATGTATAGGTATATACATATACATACATGTATAACTGAATCACTTTGCTGCACAGCAGAAACTAACACAACATTGTAAATCAACTATACCTCAATTAAAAAAAATTTTTTTTACGTGTAAAGCTCAAGGAGTTTCATCTTGTTAGAAGTGAAACCAAGCCCCTCCTTAAAAGTGTTTACAGACAAGGAGAGAGCCACCCAGCCTCACTGGAGAATGATGGCTTTCAAACCTGACAGCGTTCTCCCTCAAGGAAATGCACTGTTTGGTCTTGCAGGAATCATATTCAAAGCCAGAGAACCTGGTTTAAGCACTGCCTTTAGAAGAATCTAATCATGCCCCTGACTCCTGCCAACAGGATGGCTGGGCCATCTTCCCCTCCTCACAGTTGTCCAAGCTGGGGGCTGACATGAAGATGCCGGAATTCATCCTCTCTGCTCTTTCATCCGCAGCCTCTGGGGCCTGTGGTCCGGAGTCAAGTGTGGGGTCAGCCGCAGAGGCTGCAGCAGGTGAGGCCTCACCAGCAATTAGCTCCCATGCCCAGACACCTACTCCTTTTTATGTTCCTAATCTTTTTACCAGAAACACTCCGGATTTTGTTCTGAGCTGTTCTAGGAGCATCACCCTCTTCAGAGGGCACTGGGAAGTCAGGAGCTTGCAACACCAAGATCCCCTTGGAGAACGGCCCCCACTCTGAATTAACAAGTTCCAGAAACAACACCACTAGAGAGAATGGGCGGCGTTAACAGAGGACTCCTAAACAACAAGTTAAGAGAGAATTGTTGCAACAAGGAAAAAAATAGGTAAATTGGACTTCATCCAAATTAAAAACATTTGTACATCAAAGGGCACCATCAAGGACTTCCCTGGTGGAGCAGTGGTTAAGAATCCGCCTGCCAATGCAGGGGACATGGGTTCGAGCCCTGGTCCGGGAAGATCCCACATGCCACGGAACAACTAAGCCCCTGCACCACAACTACTGAAGCCCGCGCACCTAGAGCTCGTACTCCACAACAAGAGAAGCCACCACAATGAGAAGCCCGCGCACCGCAACGAAGAGTAGCCTCCGCTCGCCGGAACTAGAGAAAGCCCACGCGCAGCAACGAAGACCCAACACAACCAAAAATAAAAGAATAAATAAATAAGTTAATTTTTTTTAAGGCACCATCAACAGTGTAAAAAGGCAACCCACAGAACGGGAGAATATATTTGCAAATCATATGTTTAATAAGGAATCGACAATGCAGAATATATTAAAAAAATAAAATTTAAAAAAAAGGGGTTTCCCTGGTAGCGCAGTGGTTGAGAATCTGCCTGCCGATGCAGGGGACACGGGTTCGTGCCCCGGTCAGGGAAGATCCCACATGCCGTGGAGCGGCTGGGCCCGTGAGCCATGGCCGCTGAGCCTGCGCGTCTGGAGACTGTGCTCCACAACGGGAGAGGCCACAACAGTGCGAGGCCCGCATACCGAAAAAAAAAAAAAAAGAAGAATATACAAAGAACTCCTACAACTCAACAACAAAAAACAAACAACTGGATTTTTAAATGGGCAAAGGACTTGAATAGACTTTTCTCCAAAGAAGATATACAAGTAAGCCAATAAGTACATGAAAAGATGCTCAATATCATTAATCATTAGTGAGATGCAAATCAAAACCACACACACATTAGGAGGCCTACCATCTAAAACAAAAAACAGAAAATAAGGGTTGATGAGGATGCAGAGAAACTGGAACATTTGTATGCTGCTGGTGGGGATGTAAAATGATGCAGCCTTTGTGGAAAACAGTATGGCAATCCCTCAGAAAAATGAATCATAGAATAACCATATGATCAGCAATTCCACACCTGGATACACATCCCAATGAAGAGAAAGTAGGAACTCAAATAGATATCTGTGCAATGTTCATAGCAGTGTTATTCACATTAGCCAAAAGGTAGAAACAACCCAAATGTCCATTGATAGATGGATGAATAAATGAAATGTGGAATATACACACAATGAAATATTATTCAGCCTTAAAAAGGAAGGAAATTCTGACATATACTAGAACATGAATGAACTTTGAAGACTTCATGCTAAGTCAAATAAGCCAATCACAAAAGGACAAATATTGTCTGATTCCACTCATATGAAGCACCCTAGAGCAGTCAAATTAATGGAGACAGAAAGTAGAATGATGGTTTCCAGAGATTGCGGGTAGTAGTCATTGGGGAGTTGGTATTTGATGGATACAGAGTTTTAGTTGGAGAAGATGAAAAAGCTCTGGAGAAAGATGGTGTTGATGGTAGCATAACAATATGAATGTACTTAATGCCTCTGAACTGTCCACTTTAAAAATGGTTAAAACGGTAAAGTTTATGTTATGTATATCTTGCCACAATAAAACAAAAAGAAAGAATTGTCCTCCCAACAAATGAACTACAGGATCACCCTTGACATTGTCCTCCTCCTCAGCCCCAGAAGTGAACACATTAAGGATTACAAAGTTCTGTGTTTACATCCTTGATGTCTGTAGTAGAGTGATTGTAAAATAGCCCCAATTATCCACCTCTCCCCACATCCATGTCCCTTACAGTGTGACTTTGCTGCTCCTCCCATCAAGCAGTAGAGTCTATTTCTTTATCCCTAGAATCTGGGCTGGCTTTGTGGCTTGTTTAGAATCTCGTGGAAGTGGCAGTGTGCCAGTTTTGACCTTGTCCTCAGGAGATCTGCTGGCCCTGTTGGAATCCTGTCACTGTCATTAAAGACAGCCAGAGGTAGCCAGCTGAAGGATGAGAGACTCTGTGAAGAGAGCCCATTTATTCAGCTGAGGCCATCCCAAACCATCCCGCAGCCAGCGGGGCCCCAAACATGTGAGCGAGGCTAGCCAAGATTGGCAGAGCTCGTCTAGATGACATGTAGCTGGCTGCATATGCATGAGTAGGCCCTTCCCAGACCAGAAAAACTGCCCAGTTGACCAGTAAACTCAAGAGCATAATACATGTTTATTGTTCATAGCCATTCTTGGGGTTGGGGAGGGATAGTTGTTATGCAGCAACAGCTAACTGGTACATACAGTACAGAGACCTCAGAGATATTGTGGGTTTAGTTCTAGACTATTGCAATAAAATGAATATGGCAATAAAGTGAGTCATTGGAGTGTTTTTGTTTCCCCATGCATAAAAAAAAAAAAAAAGGTTCTGAAGAACCTAGGGGCAGGAGAGGAATAAAGATGCAGACATAGAGAATGGACTTGAGGACATGGGGAGGGGGAAGGGTAAGCTGGGGTGAAGTGAGAGAGTGGCATGGACATATATATACTACCAAATGTAAAATAGATAGCTAGTGGGAAGCAGCTGCATAGCACAGGGAGATCAGCTCGGTGGTTTGTGACCACCTAGAGGGGTGGGATAGGGAGGGTGGGAGGGAGACACAAGAGGGAGGAGGTATGGGGATATATGTATATGTATATCTGATTCACTTTGTTATAAAGCAGAAACTAACACACCACTGTAAAGCAATTATACTCCAATAAAGATTTTTTTTTTTTAAGTTGGGGCTTCCCTGGTGGCGCAGTGGTTGAGAGTCCGCCTGCCGATGCAGGGGACACAGGTTCGTGCCCCGGTCCGGGAAGATCCCACGTGCCGCGGAGCGGCTGGGCCCGTGAGCCATGGCCGCTGAGCCTGCACGTCCGGAGCCTGTGCTCCGCAATGGGAGAGGCCACAACAGTGACAGGCCCTCGTACCGCAAAAAAAAAAGTTATATTTACTCTATACTGTAGTCTATTAAGTGTGCAATAGCATTATGTCTAAAAAAAACTACATACCTTAATTCAAAAATACTTTATTGCTAGAAAATACTAACCATCCTCTGACAATGCAGGGTTGCCACAAATGTTCAATTTGTGAAAAAACAGAATATCTGCAAAGCACAATAAAGCACATGCAATAAAAAAAGGAGTGCCTGTACATTTTTCATCTATTCCCTCTGTCTTTTTTGCTGCTAATAACCTCCTTTGGACTTTGATTAACTTATGTATTTTTTGTTATTAATTTCTACTTCTTACGTGCTTTAAGTTTTTTTTTCTTCTCCTTGAATTGGAAGCATGTAATATTAATTTTTAGCATGTTAACTGTATGACTCAAATCCTCTATATTTTTGGTCTACTTGTTTAGACAACCCCCAAGAAAGTTTTGTTAAAGTCTTTCATGAAAATTGTGATTTTTGCCAAATTCTTGTATTTTTGAGAGTTCTTGTGTTGTATATTTAATGACTTGTTCTTTGGCATACAAAGATTCATAAATGTTACATACTCATATATCTTCACTTCCTATGTGCCACACAATATTCTAATATATTGTTTAATTAATGTCCCAATTTACAAATGAAGGTGCACAGAGAGGTTAAGTAACTGACCATGGTCACACAGGAGAGAAGTAGCAAAGCTGGAATTTGAACCCAAGCAGTTCTGGCTCCAGAGCCTACCACTTAACAACTACACTCTACTGCTCCTCATTGTGATGGGTAGAATTTTTCAACATGAATGAATTTGTACCATGTACTCCTCATTGCCTGAATCTACTTTGTCTGATATTGATGTTGTTTTTCCTTGCATTTACCTCAGGTTTTAGCCTCGTTCCTCAGAAAGCAGAGCTGAGGTCAAAGCTTACTACTTTGCAATGCAATAGGAGACCAGCTGGAGTGGTGCAAAGGAGGTGAGGTCAGGAAGGAGGGTGAGGTCATGGGAAGGTGGTTTCCAAGCTGGTCACCATCTGGTACCCAGCACAGTTGATCAATGGACCTCGTGGGACTGTCTTCCAGAGGTTGTAAGCACAACTGCATCTCCGGACAGCACATGGGGAAGAACGGAAGAGAATGACTTGCCAGCTCTGGTCCCTCGTTGGTGGAGGGTTTGCTCCATAGAGTATCAGCTCCCTGCTTTTCCAGCTTTGCCTGCATGGGGACCAAGTGGTCCTCGAGCATCTCACACCTCAGCAGCAACAGGGAAATCCCAGGACCCGAGGTGAGAGGCACACAGCGTGGGCATGAGGCTGCACTGTCGGGTTGTGCCCACAGGAATTTGAGCTCACAGAGGTGTGACTGGGGTGACCTGAAGACAGGTGAGGCGTATGAGAAGTCTGATACACCTTGTCAGCCATCTCTATTTTCAACTTTCCACATCATTTGATTTTAGATCTGTCATACTGTTTATTATTTATAAGGGGCTGATCTAAAATAAATAGAATGACCCAAATGTTTTTTAACCTAATCTGAATCTCTGCTTTTCTTTAGAGAATCTAAAGAAAAAATTCTGATCAGTCTCTCTGGTGATCTGGAAGTTACACATTATATCCACACTTTGCTAAGCAGGTACATTATATCAAATTCACAAACATGACACAAGAACTTATTTTTCTCTATTAACGCCCAGAATGAAACAGATTTATTGATTCTAATCTATGGAGGGTAAGAAATGGAGTGTACTCTTATTTAGTCCTTTCTTCTCATTATTCAAGAATTACATTTGACACTTGCACTTAACATCAAGATTACATTATCAACAGGTGTTTAGATTTAATTTCAATTTTACTGCTGACTGCCATTTGCTTTATACCATATTTTCCTAGTTTTTCTGTCCTCTATTTTATATACTCATTAAATGACAGAATTAAAAATGGAATATCTCGTGTAATTTTGTTTCAGGAAGAGTATGTAGATGGTATACTTAAATTGGTTTTTAATTATAAAAGCTCTGCCAGCTTGTGAGACATCAAACAGAATATCAATATACAACTCAGACAAAGAGGATACTTTCTGAGTTCCTGCATGTCTGAAAGTGACTTTATGTTGCCCTTGAACTTGAAAAATTGCTTGACTGAATATGGGATTCTTGGGCTATAATATTTTCCTTTCAATGTTCTGTAAACATTGCTCACTATTTTCTAAGGAAGCAGTCTGACACCAACCCTAGTTTTCCCGCCTTTCTGAGAACCAAATTTTTTCAATGACTAATGGGCAGGATCCTTTAAATCTAAAAACTTCACCAGGGTATATTCAGACACTGATTGATTTGCCCTAATTTTTTTTTCATAGTTTTTGACCTTTGATAAGTGAAGTATTTTTCAGGTGAGAATTAGCATTGTTATCTCATTGATTCCTGCTTCTGTTCCAGCTTTTCTTTTATGCTCGCTTCTCCTTCCAGTGCACATAAACTGGTGGATGATGGGTCTCTGGGGGCCTACACCATGTTTCCTGTGCTCTCTCCCGTTCATGTCCTTCCTTCGATCTTTTTCTCTGAGTTTTGGGAGCACTTCTCTTTAATTCGATATTTTGTAGGATCCAAATTCCTGTCACTTCCTCCGTGACATTTTAAATTTCTGATCATCATAATTTTAACCCCCAGGAATATTTTCCTGATTCTCAGATTCTTTTTCATGACTGCTTAGCTTTGTTTTCCAGAGGCTGTATCCTCTCAAATCTTACTAAGAAGATAAATGAGAGTTTGTCTCCCCTGCTCCCCACACCCATTTCTTTCTGTTTTTTCTCATAATTATGTTTGAAGGGAGATAGTTGCTTTAATTTATTAATTTTTTCTTTTTGGTCAGGTTGCACAGCTTGCAGGATCTTAGTTCCGCAACCAGGGATTGAACCCAGGCCACGGCAGTGAAAGTGCTGAAGTGCTGAGTCCTAACCACTGGACTGCCAGCCCAGGAGATATTTGCTTTAATTCCTCCAGGTAGGCCCTTTCTTTTGATCTATTCACTTCTTTCCATATCCAGGTAATTTTGCTGTTTGCTCATTCCTATAGGAATGGTGGTTTTGATAACTGCAGTGGAGTGGTGATGGTGCTGGTGATGATGAGGATGGTGGTGGTGGTAGTGGTGGCGATGGTGGTGGTGGTGCTGGTGGTGGTGATAGTGGTGGTAATGATGGTGGTGGTGGTGGTGATGGTGGTGATAGTGGTGGTGGTGGTGATGGTGGTGGTGGTGGTGATGGTGGTAATGGTGGTGGTGGTGGTGGTGGTGGTGGTGATGGTGGTAATGGTGGTGGTGGTGATGGTGGTAATGGTGGTGGTGGTGGTGGTGGTGATGGTGGTGGTGATGGTGGTGACGGTGGTGGTGGTGGTGGTGGTAGTGATGCTGGTGGTGGTGATGCTGGTGGTGATGGTTGTGGTGATGGTCGTGGTGGTCAGGTAGTGGTGGTGGTGGTGATGGTGTCACCCCAGGGTGTTGTCAATCTTTATTGGTTCTCTGCAGAGCAGCCTTACCTTGAGCCTATAGGAAATGTTCCTGAGGACTGTGGTCATCTGGTCTCTCTCCAGCTGGGCTGGGCCAGCATAGGGTTTATTCCCGTCCCTAAAAGCTGCCCAGCCAGCCCAGCCCAGCAGTGTCCATCCTCTTATCGCCACAGACCCCAGCCGTGGGTGGGAGGCCCAGCCACATCCTATGCTTGCCACAGGCAAGCAGAGCATGTAACTGACCAGTCCCGAAAAAAGAAGTCCTGTGGGACATATAAGGATTTGTCTGGGGAAGCACGAGGGGGGGGTGGGGGAAGGGTAGGGAGGTCTTTTTCTGGAAGGGGCCATGGGATGGTAGAAAAAGCACTGGTTTCAGCACCCACTGACCTACGTTATTATCCCAGCTTTGCCATCACGAAACCTTGGGCAGATTGCTCCACCTCTCTGAGCCTTGATTTTCTTGACTGTAATATGGGACTAACAATGCAGGTTCCCCAAAAATGTTACTTTCCTTCCCCACTGTCCATGAGTCTCTGTCTCAAGCAGGAGGCTGGGCCTAAGGCAGTTTCAGTCTCAGATTCTAAAGCTGAGATTCCCCACAGACAATCCCAGGCCAGTAGGATTGGAGGTGAGGTATAGTGTGGTTAGAACACAGGCTTTGGCCACAGGCGGCCCTGAGCACTGCTTACCAGTTACATGACCTTGGCCAAGACGCTTCACCCCTGCTGCACCTTGGGTTCTTATGCATCATTGGGATAATGCTGTCCTACCTCATGGAGATGCTGTGAGTGGACACTGGGACACGGAAGCACTCACTGAACGGTGGTTGTTAAAGGATTTGGGAACCCTTGAAGTGGATTTTTATAATGTGGTTTGAATGGAAAGACAGTGTTTGCTGTGTCTGCTCACTGGCCAGGAACCAGCTGGTCTGTCTGTTTCTTGCAAGAGGGATTGCCAAGGACACATATCCACTCTGCTGTCACACTGTCCCTGGTCACCTTGGCCCCATTCAGAGTAGGCACGATAGGCCCGGAAAGGGGCGAGTTAACAACCTTCGCTTGGTCATATCTGACCATCACACAGTTAGAAAGTAAGGGGCTGGGGGCACTGCTTTCATGTTGTTCTATATTTACCCCCCATTGGCCTGTCTGTGGGACCGGGTGTGTGCTAATCCCTGCCCAGCGCCTCCCTGGCTCCCTGGGGCACTATTATCATTGGACACAGACACCTTATCTCCTGGAAGGCTCAGGCGGCAATTTGCTTTCAGGTTGAAACCTCCTCAAATCAATATCGGATGCTTTCTGTGTGACAGTCTGTGGTAGCAGTCACCTCCCTGGTCCCCTCTGCTTTGGTCTGTGCCCCTCCAGAGTGGTTCAAAGGAGCTTTTGGAAACCTTTAACCCCTCCAACAAGTCATCGTTCATTCATTCATTCATTCATTCATTCATCCATGTACTCAATGTTTATTGAGACATTGTGTTGGGGGCTGGGGATATAAGCGCTAATAAGAGGTATATAAGGACGCTGCCCCTCCTGGAGCTTACAGTGAATAAAATAATGACAGGGTAATGAGTGCTCCTCTATGAAGAGACAGCAGAAAAATATTAAAAGGGGGATCGCCTTTGGATGGGGTGGTAAGCTCACAATGTAGCTGATACATTGGGGTCCCCCAGAGGCCCACCCGGGGGAGTAGTGTGGGTGCTCCACCAGTAACTTGGTGAATGCCCCCAGTCTTGGTTCTCCACCCCCCTTCCTGCTGGCTCAGAAGTTCTTTTTAAAATTTATTCTTTATTGAAGTATAGTTGATTTACAATGTTATGTTAATTTCTGCTGTACAGCAAAGTGACTCATTAACACATACACACATTCTTTTTTATATTCTTTTCCATTATGGTTTATCACAGGATATTGTATATAGTTCCCTGTGCTATACAGCAGGACCCTGTTGTTTATCCATTCTATATATAATAGTTTGCAACTGCTAACCCCAAACTCCCAGTCCTTCCTCCCCTACCCGCCTCGTCGCTGGTAACCACAAGCCTGATCTCTATGTCTGTGAGTCTGTTTCTGTTTTGTAGATAGGTTCATTTGTGCCATATTTTAGATGCCACACATAAGTGATATCATATGGTATTTGTTTTTCTCTTTCTAACTTACTTCGCTTAGTGTGATCATCTCTAGTTACATCCATGTTGCTGCAAATGGCATTATTTTGTTCTTCTTTATGGCTGAGTAGTATTCCATTGTATATATGTACCACATCTTTATCTGTTCATCTGCTGATGGACATTTAGGTTGTTTCCATGACTTGGCTATTGTGAATAGTGCTGCTATGAACATAGGGGTGCACGTATCTTTTTGAATTAGAGTTTTGTCCAGATATAAGCCCAGGAGTGGGATTGCTGGATCATATGGTAACTCTATTTTTAGCTTTCTGAGGAACCTGTATACTGTTTTCCATAGTGGCTGCACCAACTTATATTCCCACCAACAGTGTAGGAGTGTTCTCTTTTCTCCACACCTTCTCCAGCATTTGTTATTTGTAGAGATTTTTTGTTATTTATTTATTTGTTTGTTTGTTTGTTTATTTATTTTTGGCTGTGTTGGGTCTTCATTGCTGCGCGTGGGCTTTCTCTAGTTGCGGTGAGCAGGGGCTACTCTTCATTGCGGTGCGCGGGCTTCTCACTGCAGTGGCTTTTTTTAAAAATTGTGGAGCACGGGCTCTAGGTGCACGGGCTTCAGTAGTTGTGGCGCACGGGCTTAGTTGCTCCACAGCATGTGGGATCCTCCCGGACCAGCGCTCAAACCCGTGTCCCCTGCATTGGCAGGCGGATTCTTAACCACTGCGCCACCAGGGAAGTCCATTTGTAGAGTTTTTAATGATGGTCATTCTGGTTTATCAGCATCCCAGGAGCAGATCCTTATTTCAGAGGTTGCCTAAGTTGTTATGGGTTGAATTGTGTCCCCATAAAGATATGTCAAAGTCCTAACCCCCAGTACCTCGGAATTTGACCTTGTTTGAAAATAGGCTCATTTCTGATGTATTTAGTTAAGATGGGGTCATTAGAGTGGGCTCCAGTCCAATATGACTGGTGTCCTTATCATCTTCCCCTTATGAGAAGGGGAAATTGGACACAGAGATGGGCGTACACAAGGGAAGATGATGTGAAGACACAGAGGGAGAGGACAGCCATGTAGCAAAATAGGCAAGACTGGAGTGATGCATCTACCAGCCAAGGAATGTCAAAGGTGGCCGGTAACTACCAGAGGCCAGAAGAGGCAAGGAAGGATTCTCCCATAGAGCTGTTAGAGGGAGATGGTCCTGCTGACACCTTGATTTCAGACTTCTAGCCTCCAGAACTTCGAGACAATAATTCTCTGTTGTTTTAAGCCACCTGCTCATGCACCAAGTCCTTATTGAGCAATTATTATGTGCAGACACTGTGTTAGATACTAGGGACACATCAGGAGGCCTGGAGCCCGAGGTGGGAGGTAAGCTGGTGAAGGACCTGGGGCAGACGTGGCAGGACCAGGGCACAGTCATGGAAAGGTGTTTGTGTGTGAGACTGGAGCCAGAGACAGGGGGGGTGAGGACCCATTCTCCCTGATGTGCAGAGCTGGGGGGACTGTGAGATGATTTCTGGGGCAGCCCTTTCCTATCCTCTGGGCTGTGGTGATCACCAGGCTATTTCTCTCGATGGACACAACACAGTAGATGAGCCTTCTGCTTTAAGAACTACAGTCCCATCCAATAGCTAGGCCTCCCTGAGATTGCCCCCAGATGACATTGGTTGGAGTTTGGGGCATTCCCAAAACTCTCCATTCACATTTACGAAGATGTCACTAGTTTAACCCAGATGTCACACAGGGCTCACCCAAGGCCATCACGTTGGCGTTGTGTTTGTAAGACACAGTGTGTTTGCCTCAGTCCCATCACTAGGCCCTATTTTCACATTTTAACTGCATGCCTTGCCCTAGTAAAAGCATCTGAGGTTAAGATCCCTGGCTTCCTCAGATTATCGATAATGTTCCGGTTATCTATTGCTGTGGAACAAACTACCCCACGCTCAGTGGCGTCAAACAACCACTATTTAACTCTTCTGTGGGTCAAGAATTCAGACAAGGCACAGTGTGGATGATTTGTCTCTGCTCCATGATGTCTGGAGCCCCAGCTGGGAGACTGGAATGGCTGGGCTGGAATCATCTGGCGCCTGTGCTGGGGTGACTCAAAGGCTGGGCTCAGCTGGAACTGACAACCCAAGCATCTACACTAGTTTCTCCATGTGGATTGGGCTTCCTCACAGCATGGTGGCCTCAGGGTAGTTGAACTTTTTACATGGCCGCTCACTCTCTCTCTTTTATCACCTAACCTCAGAAGTCATACAGAATCACCTCTGCTGTACTCCATCGGTCAAAGCAGTCCCAAGCCCTCAGAGATTCAAGAGGAAGGACATGGAGCCTGTGGACATAGACACAGACCCCTCCTGGAGAGGACAAGTGTCAGACAATCTGCCGCCATGTTTCAAAACCACCAGTCAATGACATCCACTAGATAGGAAGCCAGACTTCCCTCAGATCAAGGGACACCTCACTTGACTGACAGCTCCTGGCCCTCCCCTCAAGCACAGGATGAGGTCCAAGCCCCTTGGCATGAAAAGCAAGGTCCTTCATAGCCTGTCCCAGCCTGCATTCTAGCATCCTCCTCTGGCCCTCTGAGCTCTCCCTGAACTGGCCAAATGCTCTCACACAAGGGTGCCACCCACTGGCCAGCACGGGCCTGTGGATCCGTGACCCTCAGAGGTGCCATCGAGGCCACGGCTCCTGGGATTATTCTTCCAGAGGCTCCGAGATCCCCAAGGGGACACAGAAACCCACCTGAGCTCTGGATCCTCAGCCTGAAGGTGATGCCCCTCACCCTCCACTACCGACTCAGCCGTCTGTCTTCCTTCCCTGAATTCTGCCCCGCTGGAAGCGGCACAGATCCCCAGCTGGGGCTTCAAAGCCGGGGGGATTGAGTGGCCTTAGGCACGGGAATCGGAGCTGCTTGCGATTCTTTAGAGTTCCCGCCCCAATTCATAACTATTTACAGGACAACTGAGCCCTGTCTGTGCCCTTGAAAGGGCCGCCTTTGAAGCCGGCAGTGGAGGGCTGAATGGCCCCCGAGTGGCCACCACGCCCAGAGAGGGGGAGAGAGGCCACCGGGGCCACACCTGGAAGGGCCACTCTGTTAGAAGCACCCATGGCCACTGGCAGGAGGCGAGAAGAGAGACAGCAGGAATGTACTTCCACTGTCAGTGACCTCTCTGGCCCCCAACAAAATGATGACCGTGGAATCAAAGGGTACTGAGAATCTAGGGACAAAGACACTTCTCATTTCAGTTGACAAGCTGCAGCCTGAACTTTCCCTGGTGGACAGTGATACTAGAAGGAAAAGGACCCTCGCTCTTTGGAAGCGTGAGTTCTTCCCTTCCTCCCCCCTTCATTCACTCACTCGTTCATTTGTTCTTTCCATCATTGAACACATAGTCACTGAGAGCTCACCGTGGACGTAGCCCTGCTGGGCTCAACACTGGAGGTTACCAGGTGGCCAGGACACCCCGCCCACCCCAGCTTCCAGATCATCAGACCAGCCTAAGTTCATGTCCCAGCCCTGCCACTTGCTAGCCGAGTCTCCCTGGGTGTGGTGGGCTGAATGGTGGCCCCTCAAGGATAAGTCCACATCAAATCCCTAGAACCTGTGAATGTGACCTTATTTGGGAAAAGGGCACATGGCAGGGGCTCAGGAAATGTTGGCTGTTTTTTAATTGTTCTGTGCCCCCCACTCCCCTGCCCAGCTATGAAAGTATTTTTGGTCTCCAGTGAATTTCTTACTGGGACTCTGAAAACTAAAGATGCAAGACCAGATTCTGATACCATTTAGATGTTTTAAGAGGGCCTGTTCATGCTACCCGCCACCCTGAATTGCCTGCATTCCGTGGTGTGTTGTGTGAAGGTCCTTGGTGTCCTAGACAAGAATGAATACTAGGGGGATCAGACGAGTCAAATTCACAAGTATATAAACTAAGTGACATTCTGCACTTGGACTCCTGCCTCTGAACAGCACTTAGTGAGTAAAATGAACACCAGAAACCAGTGTGAAGTCTTCTTTCTTGATTTATATTCGCCTGCAGTAACTCCTAATATTTAGACGTTTTTAAAACTTTTTATTGCGAAATCATTATAGACTTACAGGAAGTCGCAAAACTAGTACAGAGGATTCGTGGACCCTTCACCCAGCGTCCCTCAGCGGTGACATCTTACAGAGCAGTAGTCCAACATCTAAAGGAGACCAACCTGAGTGTACTGCTGTGAACCAGACCACCTACATTATTCCATTCTCACCAGTTTTTTACATGTGTTCATTTTTGTGTGTGTTTCTATGTAATTTTATTCCAGGGACAGATTGGTATCACCACCATCGAAATCAAGGCACAGACCAGATCCATTCCCACATAGGGACTTCCTCATGGACTCACGGGTTCCCTTCATAATCACAGGTCCCCACACCCCTGTCCCCTGACAACCTCTAATCTGTTCTCCATCTCACTAATATCATCATTCTGAGAACATTATATAAGTGGACTGACGGAGCATGCAACCTTTTGAGACTGGCTTTCTTCACCGTGCATCGCTCTCCTGAGATCCATGCAGGCGGTTGCATGTATCAATAGTTTGATCTCTTGTGTTGCTGAGTAGTATTCTATTTTAAGGATGTCCTAGATTTTGTTTAGCCCATTGAAGGACATTTGAGCTGTTTCCAGTTTGGGGCTATTAAAACTGCTTTGAGCATTCACCTACAGGTTTCTTTGTGGACGTAAGTTTTCATTTCTCTGAGATAAATGGCCAAGTGAATGTTTAGCTTTAAGCTCCTCTATTATCTAGCACACGTCTGCTAAGGCATTATGATCTGCAAAGACTTTATTTTAGTTATTTATTTATTTTTGGCTGCGTTTGGGTCTTCGTTGCTGCACGCCGGCTTTCTCTAGTTGCGGCGAGCGGGGGCCACTCTTCGTTGCGGTGCGCAGGCTTCTCATTGCAGTGGCTTCTCTTGTTGCAGAGCACAGGCTCTAGGCGCGTGGGCTTCAGTAGTTGTGGCACATGGGCTCAGTAGTGTGGCTCGCGGGATCTAGAGCACAGGCTCAGTAGTTGTGGTGCACGGGCTTAGTTGCTCTGTGGCATGTGGGATCCTCCCAGACCAGGGCTCGAACCTGTGTCCCCTGCATTGGCAGGCAGATTCTTAACCACTGCACCACCAGGGAAGCCTTGCAAAGACTTTAGATTTTGTGTTTTAAAGGACCGGGCAGTTAGTCATTTTTCTAAAGGGAAATCATCTTGTTCTCACACGGGTTTTGTAAATGGGGCTTCTTCTATATAGAATTTGAGTATGAAAGAATATGAATGTGTTCTTTTTATCCAAGAGGTAATCATCTATTCTCATAACCAATTTGAAAAGTAGAGAAGAGACAGGCATTGTACTGCCATTCCACTTATGATGACATTGAAGCCAGTGGTTGATGTGGTTTTGTTTTTCATCCTGCCAGCCCTGAACTGTCCTAATGGACCACCCATGGGTTTAATGGCACTGTTGCCCCTAAAGGGGACACATCAGCCACACTGGCAGAAGTGTCTGTGTAAAGACACGGCCTCAAGCCAGCAGCCTGGGCTGAGCCTGCCCAGGCACCCGCCTCCCTCCTTCCCTCCCAAGCCTGGGGGCCCCACTGTGGCTGTACCTGCTGCTTCTGTGTACTCAGAACATAAGCCCCTCCAGCCCCGTGGCCCTTTCCCATCTGATGCAGTGGGCACTCTGTGGCTGGCTATGGTCTGGCATCCAGGTGGCAGCACCACCTTGGCTGCAGCCAGCATCTAGCCCAGACCAGCATCTAGCTCATCTATGCCACTGAGGCCCACGGTGGCCTCTGGGGCACCACAGGGCCACCATCAGGGCTGCGCACACATCTGGGCTCCCTAAAGCTGACTCACAGACCAGGGGCTCCTGTGGCCCACGAAGAGTGCCAGCCAGAGAAAAAGAACTAGCCAGACGGAAGCCATGATCTTTTGTAACCCATCTCTTTGGCTGTATTCCATCTGTATTCGCAGAAGCTGCCTGCCCCAGAGTAGAACGTATAGGAGGACCTTGTTTCGTTTAAAAAAGAAAACAACTCACCATATCTCATGAAATCTAAGATGCTCTAGATTGTAAGACCACCACTGTTTTATGTACCACAAAGAAAGAAAACGTGCTGCCGTTTAAACTACAACACGTGGTTGACTGTAAGACATCCTGAGCTCAGAGATGCTCACAGTAAAAACCATGTGCATCTTGGAACTGATGGAATTCAGGATACAAAAATTAAGAAGCACTTCCTGGAATGTTAACAGCTCATCCCTCTGCATGGCGCACCCCATGCTCACCTGGGTGACTTCTATCTACTCTCAGAGCTCAGCTCAAGTGTCTCCTCCCCAGGGAAGATGCCCCAGGACATTTTGGACTCTATTCTGGGAGCACAGAAGTCGCAAAATGATGGACTGCGTGTCAGTCTGGTGCAGAGATGTATTCTGTTTGGTCCATGCAGGGGTTTTTTTGTTTGTTTTTGTTTTGCCCATAATCAAAACTTTTTTGAAAAACTGACACCAAAATAGGAGAGTGTTGTTGTGTATACCTTAAAAATTAAACGTAATTATATTATCTTGGTAGATTAACTACAATTATTGAACTGATAAGTCTTTCTGTGACAGAACACAAATCCAGGCAGTTGGTGGTGCTTTCTTCTACATGAACACCCTACTGTGAGTCTGGCCTTTCCTCCTGTCGGCGGGCACACTATTGAACAACCTACACAAAGCACCACCATCTGAGCATGGCTGAAAACCCGTGGTAATCTTGAGCAACCTGGACATTTTTCATCCATAAGGTAAAAACTTGGACTTTGAACCAGCCGCTTCATTTTGTTTTTTCTTCTCCTCTTCCAAGGAAGGATTCAGTAAATCTCTAGCCAAAGGCATGTTGATCCTTTCTCAAGCCCAGCCCGTCCAGATCTTTAAGGCGACACCCCTAGCGAGAAGCATGCAACCCAGAGCACAGCATCAACTTCCGGGATCCCTGCAGGGTGTTTTTGTTTGTCTGTCTTTTGGGTTTTGGCTTGCTTGTTTGATTTTTCTTAATTAGCAGCTAACATCTATAAATCAAGAGAGTTATAAAAAATTCAAGAATCTGGCTTTTCTAGGAAAACCTAAAAATGTGACATCACTGGGCCCAGGTCTCTTGGGCCTGAAGATGTTTGTGTTATGACCCCTGCCATGGGCTTTGAGGGTTTTGAGGAAGGCATGGCATGAGCTTCTGAAAGAGAGGGGCTGATGTGTGGCATTGATTTAATGAGGAGGCCTGAGCCAGGCAGAGGCTGAATGTAGAAGTGGAGGCCTTGGTGTCTGACCAGGAAGAAGAGATGAAGATGAAAGGGACAGGAAACAGGTTGAATTTCTGGCCCAGGCACTGGGGGCCAGGGAGGATGGTGGAGGCTTCCAGGTGGGGATTAAGTTGCAACCCAAGTGGGCTACAATGGGGTTGGTAAAGGTTTTGACACCCAGCTTTTTTATCCTTGGTTACTGGTCCCATTTAAGCAGGCATCCCTCACTCACCTTCTGTGGTCAGGTGGGGTCCAGTGATGAGGCCAAGGATCAGGTTTAATGTCAAGAAGAGACAAATCCCAGGCTTTTGGGCAATGTTAATCCCAGCTCTGGGTAAGACCAGTTCACAGTCAACTGAACAAGTGGTGGTAAGAGGAAAAGTAAGCTGCAAGGGCCAACGGGCTGCGCTGGGGCCTGGGGTCTTTGCAGGGGGAGGTTTTTTGCTTTGGGGCCACACTGATGCGAAGAGCTCTTCTATGAAAGCCTTGCTGGGGAGGGGGTTGGCCTGCCAGTCTCACCCTCTTTTTTTTTTTTTTTTTTTTTTTTTTTTTTGTGGTACGCGGGCCTCTCACTGTTGCGGCCTCTCCCGTTGTGGAGCACAGGCTCCGGATGCGCAGGCTCAGCAGCCATGGCTCACGGGCCCAGCCGCTCCGCAGTATGTGGGATCTTCCCGGACCGGTTCCCTGCATTGGCAGGCGGATTCTCAACCACTGCGCCACCAGGGAAGCCCTTTCTTTTTTTTTTTTTTTTCAGTCTCACCCTCTTAATCTCAGCCACCTCCAATACACAGGGGCTGTACCATTAAGGACACTTGGAGTTGCAAGCGACAGAAACCCAGAGTAGAAGTTAATTTTTGGCTGACCTAAATAGGAAGACCAGAGATATATCCGGTTTCAGGACTGGTTGGATCCAGGGGCTCAAATGATATCAGTAGAATGCTGTCCCTCTGTCTTTCAGCTCTCCTCTTGAACAGGCTCGCCCCAAAGATGTTCACCCTATAGTTTCAGGATCCCTTCCTACAAGCTGATTGATCCCAGATGAAGAAAATGCTTCTATCTGGAGAATTCCAGCAAACATCCCAGGACTGATGCTCAGTGGCCTGGCTTTGGTTATGTGAGCCAATCACTCTGACACTAATTGTCCAGGTCACATCTCCAACCCTGGCATAGGGGGTTGGGTGAGCTCCACCCTGACCAGATAGACTGAGAGTGGGCAAGAGTGTTTCCACAAAGGAAAATCCCCAGATGAAGGCAGACACAGCAGATGCTACCACAGGGCATTTGCCTCTCAACCCTGAGGCCAGAGGAAGGGGGACCTCCCTTCCCTGTCCAAGGGAAAGGAGTGTGGGAATTTCTCCCAGACCATCTCCTACCACAACTAAATAACCTCCTCTGTGCTCAGCTAGACCCACTTTCCCTACCCTTAAAGAAAGGGGGCAAGTATTATACCTCTGGGTAGCCCAGGAGCCCCTCCACCCTTGACTCAGCTCACACCTATTTTATGTCACTGCAAAAAAGAACTAGGGCAGAAAGCAATTTTGAGTGTGTTAAAGTACATAAGGAAAAACATTAACCTTGTGAGTGGAGGCTTGCAAGTCAGAAGGGACTGGATGTACTTAGGTCAGAGGATTGAGAAAATTCTGGATCATTAATGTTATCTGCTCAAAAGTACCTCTGCTATTTGCTTTCCAGAATTTTGGTTTAGAAAATGGTTAGCAATTTGGTTTCAGCTGCTGCCACATTCCTCCTAGGCCCTGGGATTACACAACCACCTTTGTTCCTGAGAATAGCTGATGGCAACACCTATAACTTGCTGGATAGAAGTGTTTGAAGTTAGCACGATATGGAGTAACATGAACAGCAGGACTGAAAGATGGATGTAAATATTATCCCTGAAAGCTCACCTTCCAGTGTAAATCCATTTTCCAGAAGGAAGATGTCTGCAATCTCTTTTCCAACCAGGGGTGAGTCAGTGCCCCAGCTGGGAGGGAGCTGAAGTTTCCATGAAATGCTTTCCTACCTGGGAAAGACACATGTGAAGGGAGAAAACTTTAGAATGGCTTGCCCTGCTTCCACCTTGCTCAGCACAGCAAACTTTAGAAGTCAAGACCCTACCGGTCTAAAAACCTGCAAACCACCTAAATGCCCAAAAAGGAATGGAGGTGGGTCAAACCATCAGGTTCATTTACTTACTCAGTAAATATTTATTGAGTGCCTTTTATGTGCCAGCGATTATCTCCGGGTAGGAAGTTTGCAGGTGATTTTTTTTTTTTCTTCTGTAGAATTTGTCAGTGTTTTCCAAATTTTCTCAAATGAGCCTGTATCGCTTTTATCATCAGAAAAAAATCAGTGATCATTCAATATGAACAAAATCAACAAAAGGAACTCATGCTCTGAGACCAGTCTGGCAGCATGCACCAGTCACCTACTGCTGTGTAACAAATCACTCCAAACGTAGTGGCAAAAACCAACAACATTCATTCATTGTTAAATTCTCTCGTGGTTCTGGGGATTGTTGGGGCTCAGCCAGGCATTTCTTCCTCAGAGACTCACGTGCATTTGCAGTCAGATGGTGGATGGTGCTGGAGTCATTTTGAAGGCTTCCTCATTCACATGTCTTGGCATTGGAGACTGGCTGTTGCTGGGACCTCAGCTGGGCTAGAACACTAGCAAGTGGGGTTCATGTGTGGCCTGGGCTTCCTCACAGCATAGTGGTGGGTTCCAATGGCAAGTGTCCTGAAAGAAAGGGCCAGATGGATTCTACATTGCCTTATGAGCTAGCCTCCGATGTCACACAGTGACACTTCCACTGCAGTCTTATTAGAAGCAAAAGTCACAAAAGTTAGCCCATATTCAAGGCGCGAGGACTCAGACTCCACATTATGATGGAAGGAATGTCAAGAAATATGCAAACATTTTTTAAAGGGATTGCACAGTGTTTTCCTGAACCACAGTTCCCAAGAACCTCTGCAGTCCTCCAACCCTAGCAGCCATCCTACCCATGACCCCGTGAGTCCCTGTCTTACCTGTCTTCTCAGCATCCCTAAACCCCACCTTGGACCCTCTGTTCTCAGCAGAAGACCTGGTCCCCTTATGAAAGGGAAACCAGAGACAGCAGATGTCCCCATACATACCTATTCTTAGGGTTGAATCTGAACCCCCTTCCCAAGGTGACCCCTCTCCCCTCACCTCCTCCATGACCTCACCCAACCTACTGATCCATCCTTTCTCTCCCTTTTCCTTCACATTCTTGGAATGTGCTCAGTTTCTTCACCTTAAATAAGCCAGTCCCTCGGAGCCTGGTGCAGGGAACCATACAGAAAGTTATTGCAATCAGCCAGCCCAGGTCAGATCAGGGCAGTGGGCAAAGGCAGGAAAGGGTCAGCCAAAGGAAAGTCTCCTTTGGAAATAGAATGGCCATCCCCTCAGAGGTGATGGTACAGGGATTTTTTTGAACGTGACTTTGAAGTTTCCAGCTTTGGCGTCCCATGTATCCTGGTATCTTTCCTACTAAATACGTAAGACAGAGTTCTCTCTGTCCTCTTAAATCCCTGAGCAGCAAGTGGGCATGTATCCTGCCATGAGGGGGCTGAAAGACGAAGCCTTTCTTTTTTTAAAAACATCTTTATTGGAGTATAATTGCTTGACAATGGTGTGTTGGTTTCTGCTTTATAACAAAGTGAATCAGCTATACATATACATATATCCCCATTATCTCCTCCCTCTTGAGTCTCCCTCCCACCTGCCCTATTCCCCCCGCCAGGCAGTCACAAAGCACCGAGCTGATCTCCCTGTGCCATGCGGCTGCTTCCCACTAGCTATCTATTTTACATTTGGTAGTGTATATATGTCCATGCCACTCTCTCACTTTGTCTCTCTAGAGAAGCGCAGAGAAGGAAGCGGCAGAAGCAGGGCCCTGGGGCCGAGAGTGCCCTTCTCAGAGGCTGTGTCAGCTTTATCCTCACCTAGAGGAGAAGGAGGATGGCAGCTGTCACTCACTGAAGATCTGCTGTGCTGGCGTGTAAAAATGTGTACCCCAAGCTCCCTAGCTGAGTCAAAACTGGCTCTGATGAACCTGCATGCAGTACCAGCAACAACATCAAAGCTCTGCAGGGACCCAGGAAGAGAATGGAGAGCCTGGAAGTCGTCTTAATGCTTCAGGGTCACAGTTCATGCTCATTTGCCTATCCAACACCCCATCCAACTGAGTGGAAACGACTTCTTAAAAAGCAGAATAGTTTCTGAAGAAACTGTATGCCTAAGAAACCTAGGAGAGAAGTTGTGACAAAGAATAATAAACGAATACCAAAACAAATCAGGAAGGGTCATATGTACTGGATATTGTATGGCATTATTTGGTGTTGAACACAAACATACTCACTTTATGTGTGAAACAGTTGTTTAAATGCCAGATATTATGCCGAAATGTCTGATGATCCCAAAATGCCTGATGAGCTGTGAGGATGGGTACCTACGAGTGCATATTTGCAATGATGTTTGGGGAAATCGGTGGGGATTGGACTGGAGATGCAGGACGGTCTTTCCCATTCAGATCAAGGATGGCACAGCCTGTTGCTCTCTGAAGTCCACAACTCAGGATCCAGATTTCAGGATTGGGGGTAACGAGCAGTGCTTGTCCCCACTTACCCACACCCTCGCCAGCACCCAGTAATCACGGGTCTTCTTCGCTGTTGCCACTCTGGTGGGCGAGACATCGTATGTATCTCATCTCAGTTTCGGACCGTGGATTTCCAGTTGAGGAGGAGCATCTTTTCATCTTTTATTGGCCATTTGTATCTCCTGACTCCCATCAACTTGCCCGGGCACCTTTGGGGCTTTTCAGTCCCCAGACCATCCTGCCTTGTGCAGAGAGAGACACATCTCCTGCCTGAGGCCCGCACTCCCAGCCACGCGCTGCCCACCAGACTAACCTTCAGGGATTCTCAGGGACCCCAACAGGCTCTCCCACAAGCAGCTTCCAGAACGGAGCAGACAACCACATTCTTAGAAGCAGGGCTATCTCAGCTCCCTGGGAAGAAGTCTGACCCAGGCACCAGGCCGTCTCTGGCCTCCACTGCATCCCCCAGCAGCCAAGCTTGGGGTCCTTCTGGGCATGTTCGGAGAAGTGCCCAGTTAAACGCCAGCTGGCATGGCCACGCCAAGTGGACATCATGTGAGGCATGTGACCGAGGGTGCATGCCACTGGGCCTTCGGGAGAGTTTTCCACCCTACAATGCCACTTGTTATTTGGAAATGCCGAAAGGAGCCGAGAGGCACATTCAGCCAGATGGTCCGACTGTCCTCGATGTGCCCCTAAGACCACGTGGCTGCATGCAGCCACAGGTTCCCCGACCTTTAGTGTCACCTTCATCACAGAAGGGCGGTAACCACCGGCATCTGTAAACTCATGGCCCCTGTGAGTTCCAGACAGTTCTGGCCTTCTGTCTTGATCAGGAACAGGTCAGAGAAGATAATGACACCTCAGTGTCTCTTACTCCTTAACTGTTTTGGCATGAGAGCAAGTCCCCAAAACCACAGAACCAATCACACACCGACACTTTAACAACAGAACAAAAATTTTAAAAAAGCAAAAACAACTTTCCCCTAGATTTACTAAACCACTTCTAATTTGCAAAGTGCCCTCATATCCTTTTTTTTTTTCATTTATCTGCCCCCAAACCCTGAGTTTTTAGTTTCTTTTCTTGGCTGAAAGAAGTGGAGCCTCAGCGAAGTCTAGGAACTTGCTCAGGATCAGAAATGTCAGAGCTGGGGAATGTGAAAACAGTCTTTGGAAAACAGTCTGGCAGTCCTTCAAAGATTTAAATCTAGAGTTACCCCATGATCCAGCAATTCCACTCCTAGGTATATATCCAAGAAAAATGAAAGCATGTGTCCACACAAAAACTGTTACACACAAAAAATTTTTTTAATCTCAAGATATATAAAAAAAATTTTTTTTTAAGTATGAACCGGGTCTTTCCTGGTGGTGCAGTGGTTAAGAATCCGCCTGCCAATGCAGGGGACACGGATTCGAGCCCTGGTCCGGGAAAATCCCACATGCTGCGGAGCAACCAAACCCATATGCCACAACTACTGAGCCTGAACTCTAGAGCCCACGAGCCACAACTACTGAAGCCCACGTGCCTAGAGCCCATGCTCTGCCACAAGAGAAGCCACCACAGTGAGAAGCCTGCACACTGCAACGAAGAGTAGCCCCTGCTGCTCTAGAGAAAGCCTGCGTACAGCAATGAAGACCCAACTCAGCCAAAAATAAATAAATAAAATAAAATAAAACATTTTTTTAAAGTATGAACCATGATAATCAATGTTCAATAAATCTTAAAAATAAGAAGAAAAAAACTGTTACACGAACGCTCATAACATATTCATAACAGCCAAGGAGTAGAAACAACCCAAATGTCCATCAACAGACAAAGAGATAAACAAAATGTGGTCGATCTATACACTAGAAAATTATTCAGCCATGAGAGGAATGAAGTTCTGATAATACATGCTACAACAACATGGATGAACCTTGAAAATATTATGCTAAGTAAAAGAAGCCAGTCCTAAAAGACCACATTTTATATGATTCCAATCAAATGAAAGCCTCGAATAGGGAAATCTATAGAGACAGAAACAGATCAGGGGGTGTTTAGGGCTAGGGGTGGGATGGGGGGATGGAGGAGTGATTGCCAACAGGTATTGAGTTTCTTGTTGAGGTGATGAAATGTTTTAAAATTGACTGTGGTGATGGTTGCACATATCTGTGAATTTACTAAAACCCACTGGATTGTACACTTTAAAAGATGAGTTGTACAGTATGTGAATTATATCTAAACAAAGCTGTTAAAAACCAGTCACAGCCAAGACTTACCACATGAGCTTTCAATTATACATTCATCTCCTCCTTCTACATGCTGCACCTCCAAAGTATTAGCACAACAGATAGGGTGCCTGACCATGAGCCCCAGAGGTATTTGATTGGATGGCAAATGTTACCAAGCACCAATGTTAGCAAACAGGCTGATTAAGGGAGGCTGTGAGGAAAGATGTATGCACAAAGATATTAACCAAGCATTATTCAAATAGCAGGGGGAAAGTTAATAACTGATATGCACTTTGAGCTATGGGATTGGTTAAAAGTATCATGGAGTACGATGCAATCATGAAAAAAATGATGTACTAGATATAATCTCAAAGTCCATCAACAGAGAACAGAGTAAATCATTTACAGTGTGTTCCCACAGTGGACTACACAGAACCATTTGAAAGAATGTGGCAGCTCTGTGAAAAATGAAATGGAAAGATCCCAAGATGTACTGATATAGGTGCAAAAGTGCATGCACAGGATTCTTCCACTTGTACAAATTATATATACACACATCTGCACGTATATTATATACATATGTATGTAAACACACACACATATACTTGAATACAGGGGCAATATTCCAAATATTTAGTGATTGGTAGAGCGGGTCACCACTCAGTTAACATGGATGCTGGCAGATATGCCCTGTTGCTGCATCCCAACTGAATGCTAAGCCCGATTTTGTGACTGGATACATTAGAACATTTTTGGAAAGAGATGTAAGAAGCTGATGGCAGTGGTTATGTATTAACTAGGGAGCTTTTGACTAAAAATAAGATCATACCCAGGGGTGCCTTCAAGATGGCAGAGGAATAAGACGTGGAGATCACCTTCCTCCCCACAAATACATCAAAACTACATCTACATATGGAACAACACCTACTGAACGCTGGCAGAAGACCTCAGACTTCTCAAAAGACACCCTCGGGTGACCTACCTGCAGAGGCGGGGCCAAATCCAAAGCTGAACTCCAGGAGCTGTGCAAACAAAGAAGAGAAAGGAAAATCTCTCCCAGCAGCCTCAGGAGCAGTAGATTAAATCTCCACAACCAACCTGATGTACCCTGCATCTGTGGAATACCTGAATAGATAACGAATCATCCCCAAATTGAGGTGGTGGACTTTGGGAGCAACTGTAGACTTGGGGTTTGCTTTTTGCATCTAATTTGTTTCTGGTTTTATGTTTATCTTAGCTTAGTATTTACAGCTTATTATCACTGGTAGATTTGTTTATTGATTTGGTTGCTCTCTTCCTTTATATATATATATATATATATTTTTTTTTTTTCCTTTTTCTCTTTTTGTGAGTGTGTATATGTATGCTTCCTTGTGTGGTTTTGTCTGTATAGCTTTGCTTTTGCCATTTGACTAGGGCTCTAACTGTCCTTTTTTTGGTTTTTGTTTTTTTTCATATAGTTTTTAGCACTTGATATCATTGATGGATTTGTTTTTTGGTTTGGTTGCTCTCTTCTTTCTCTCTTTCTTTTATTTTATTACTTTTTTAGTTTTAATATTTTTTTCTATTTTAATAACTTTATTTTATTATTTCTTTCTTTTGTTTCCTCCTTTTTCTTCTGAGCTGTGTGGCTCACAGGGCCTTGGTGCTCTGGCTGGGTGTCAGGACTGAGCCTCTGAGGTGGGAGAGCCGAGTTCAGGACATTGGTCCACCAAAGACCTCCTGGCCCCACATAATATCAAACGGCGAATGCTCTCCCAGAGATCTCCATCTCAACGCTAAGACTCAGCTCCACTCGATGACCAGCAAGCTCCAATGCTGGACACCCTATGCCAAACAACTAGCAAGACAGGAACACAAACCCACCCATTAGCAGAGAGGCTGCCTAAAATCATAATAAGGTCACAGACACCCCAAAACACACCACTGGAAGCGGTCCTGCCCACCAGAAAGACAAGATCCAGCCTCATCCACCAGAACACAGGCACCAGTCCCCTCCACCAGGAAGCCTACACAACCCACTGAACCAACCTTACCCACTGAAAGCAGACACCAAAAACAATGGGAACTACGAACCTGCAGCATGCAAAAAGGAGACCCCAAACACATTAGGTTAAGCAAAATGAGAGAACAGAGAAATACACAGCAGACAAAGGAGCAAAGTAAAAACCTACCAAACCAAACAAATGAAGAGGAAATAGGCAGGCTACCTGAAAAAGAATTCAGAGTAATGATAGTAAAGATGATCCAAAATCTTGGAAATAGAATGGAGAAAATACGAGAAACATTTAACAAGGACCTAGAAGAACTAAATAGGAAACAAACAATGATGAACAACACAAATGAAATTTAAAATTCTCTAGAAGGAATCAATAGCAGAATAACTGAGGCAGAAGAACAGATAATTCACCTGGAAGGTAAAATAGTGGAAATAACTACCGCAGAGCAAAATAAAGAAAAAAGAATGAAAAGAATTGAGGACAGTCTCAGAGACCTCTGGGACAACATTAAATGCACCAGCATTTGAATTATAGGGGTCCCAGAAGAAGAAGAGAAAAAAAAGGGACTGAGAAAAGATTTGAAGAGATTATATTTGAAAACTTCTATAATATGGGTAAGGAAATAGTCAACCAAGTCCAGGAAGCGCAGAGAGTCCCATACAGGATAAATCCAAGGAGAAACATGCCAAGACAGATATTAATCAAACTATCAAAAATTAAATACAAAGAAAAAATATTAAAAGCAGCAAGGGAAAAACAACAAATAACATACAAGGGAATTCCCATAAGGTTCACAGCTGATCTTTCACCAGAAACTCTGCAAGCCAGAAGAGAGTGGCAGGGCATATTTAATGTTATGAAGGGAAAAACCTACAACCAAGATTACTCTACCCAGCAAAGATCTCATTCAGATTCAACCGAGATATTAAAACCTTTACAGACAAGCAAAAGCTAAAAGAATTCAGCACCACCAAACCATCTTTACAACACATACTAAAGGAACTTCTCTAGGCAGGAAACACAAGAGAAGAAAAAGACTTACAATAACAAACCCAAAACAATTAAGAAAATGGTAATAGGAACATACATATCGATAACTACCTTAAATGTAAATGGATTAGATGCTCCAACCAAAAGACATAGAATGGTTGAATGGATACAAAAACAAGACCCATACATATGCTGTCTACAAGAGACCCACTTCAGACCTAGGGACACATACAGACTGAAAGTGAGGGGATGGAAAAACATATTCTATGCAAATGGAAATCAAAAGAAAGCTGGAGTAGCAATTCTCATATCAGACAAAATAGACTTTAAAATAAAGACTATTACAAGAGAAAAATAAGGACACTACATAATGATCAAGGATCAATCCAAGGATAAGATATAACAATTGTAAATATTTATGCACCCCACATAGGAGCACCTCAATACATAAGGCAAATGCTAACAGCCATAAAAGGGGAAATCGACAGTAACACAATCGTAGTTGGGGACTTTAGCACCCCACTTTCACCAATGGATAGATCATCCAAAATGAAAATAAATAAGGAAACACAAGCTTTAAATGATACATTAAACAAGATGGACTTAATTGATATTTATAGGACATTCCATCCAAAAACAACAGAATACACTTTCTTCTCAAATGTTCATGGAACATTCTCCAGGATATATCATATCATGGGTCACAAATCAAGCCTTGGTAAATTTAAGAAAATTTAAATCATATCAAGTAATTTTCTGACCATAAAACTATGAGACTAGATATCACTTACAGGAAAAAGCTGTAAAAAATACAAACACATGGAGGCTAAACAATACACTACTAAATAACCAAGAGATCACTGAAGAAATCAAAGAGGAAATCAAAAAATACCTAGAAACAAATGACAGTGAAAACACAATGACCCAAAACCTATGGGATGCAGCAAAAGCAGTTCTAAGAGTGAAGTTTATAGCAATACAATCCTACCTCAGGAAACAAGAAACATCTCAAATAAACAACCTAACGTCACACCTAAAGCAATTAGAGAAAGAAGAATCAAAAAAACCCAAAGTTAGCAGAAGGAAAGAAATCATAAAGATCAGATCAGAAATAAGTGAAAAAGAAATGAAGGAAATGATAGCAAAGATCAATAAAACTAAAAGCTGGTTCTTTGAGAAGATAAACCAAATTGATAAACCATTAGCCAGACTCATCAAGAAAAAAAGGGAGAAGACTCAAAGCAATAGAATTAGAAATGAAAAAGGAGAAGTAACAAATGACACTGCAGAAATACAAAGGATCATGAGAGATTACTACAAGCAACTATATGCCAATAAAATGGACAACCTGGAAGAAATAGACAAACTCTTAGAAAAGCAAAACCTTCTGAGACTGAACCACGAAGAAATAGAAAATATGAACAGACCAATCACAAGCACTGAAATTGAAACTGTGATTTTAAATCTTTCAACAGGGGCTTCCCTAGTGGCGCAGTGGTTGAGAGTCCGCTTGCTGACGCAGGGGACACGGGTTCATGCCCCGGTCCGGGAGGATCCTGCATGCCGTGGAGCAGCTTGGCCCGTGAGCCATGGCCACTGAGCCTGTGTGTCCGGAGCCTGTGCTCCACGGCGGGAGAGGCCACAGCAGTGAGAGGCCCGCGTACCACAAAAAAAAAAAAAAAAAAAACTTTCAACAAACAAAAGCCCAGGACCACAGGGCTTCACAGCCAAATTCTATCAAACATTTAGAGAAGAGCTAACACCTATCCTTTTCAAACTCTTCCAAAATATAGCAGAGGAAGGAACACTCCCAACCATCACCCTGGTACCAAAACCAGACAAAGATGCCACAAGAAAAGAAAACTACAGGCCAATATCACTGATGAACATAGATGCAAAAATCCTCAACAACATACTAGCAAACAGAATCCAACAGCACATTAAAAGGATCATACACCATGATCATGCAGAGTTTATCCCAGGAATGCAAGGATTCTTCAATATACTCAAATTAATCAATGTGATACACCATATTAACAAATTGAAGGAGAAAAAGCATATTATCATCCTAATAGATGCAGAAAAAGCTTTTGACAAAATTCAACACCCATTTATGATTTAAAAAAACCCTCCAGAGGGCTTCCCTGGTGGTGCAGTGGTTAAGAATCCACCTGCCAATGCAGGAGACACAGGTTCGAGCCCTGGTCTGGGAAGATCCCACATGTCACAGAGCAGCTAAGCCCGTGTGCCACAGCTACTAAGCCTGTGCTCTAGAGCCCACACGTCACAACTACTGAAGCCCAGGCACCTAGAGCCCAAGCTCTGCAATAAGAGAAGCTACTGCAATGAGAAGCCCATGTGCCACAACGAAGAGTAGACCCCTCTCGCCGCAACTAGAGAAAGCCCGTGCACAGCAACAAAGACCCAACACAGCCAAAAATAAATAAATAAGTAAATTTTTTTAAAAACCTCCAGGAAATAGGCATAGAGGGAACTTACCTCAACATAATAAAGGCCATATATGACAAACCCACAGCCAACATCATTCTCAATGGTGCAAAACTGAAACCATTTCCACTAAGATCAGGAACAAGACAAGGTTACCCACTCTTAACCACTATTATTCAACATAGTTTTGGAAGTTTTAGCTACAGCAATCAGAGAAGAAAAAGAAATAAAAGGAATCCAAATCAGAAAAGAAGATGTAAAACTGTCACTGTTTGTAGATGACATGATATGATACATAGAGAATCCTAAAGACGCTATCAGAAAACTACTAGAGCTAATCAATGAATCTGGTAAAGTTTCAGGATACAAAATTAATGCACAGAAATCTCCTGCATTCCTATATACTAATGATGAAAAATATGAAAGAGAAATTAAGGATACACTCCTGTTTACCACTGCAGCAAAAAGAATAAAATACCTAGGAATAAACCTACCTAAGGAGACAAAAGACCTGTATGCAGAAAAATATAAGACACTGATGAAAGAAATTAAAGATGATACAAACAGATGGAGAGATCAACATTGTGAAAATGACTATACTGCCTAAAGCAATCTACAGATTCAGTGCAATCCCTATCAAACTACCAATGTCATTTTTCACAGAACTAGAACAAAAATTTTCATAATTTGTATGGAAACACAAAAGATCCCGAACAGCCAAAGCTATCTTGAGAAAGAAAAACAGAGGAATCAGGCTCCCTGACTTCAGATTATACTACAAAGCTACAGTCATCAAGACAGTATGGTACTGGCACAAAAACAGAAATATAGATCAATGGAACAGGATAGACAGCCCAGAGAGAAACCCACGCATGCTCACCTTATCTTTGATAAAGGAGGCAAGAATATACAATGGAGAAAAAGACAGCCTCTTCAATAAGTGATCCTGGGAAAACTGGACAGCTACATGGAAAAGAATGAAATTAGAACACTCCCTAACACCATACACAAAAATAAACTCAAAATGGATTAAAGGCCTAAATGTAAGGCCAGATACTATAAAACTCTTAGAGGAAAACACAGGCAGAACACTCCATGACATAAATCACAGCAAGATCCTTTTTGACCCACCTCCTAGAGAAATGGAAATAAAAACAAAAATAAACAAATGGGACCTAATGAAACTTAAAAGATTTTGCACAGCAAAGGAAACCATAAACAAGATGAAAAGACAACCCTCAGAATGGGAGAAAATATTTGCAAACGAAGCAACTGACAAAAGATTAATCTCCAAAATATACAAACAACTCATGCAGCTCAATATCAAAAAACAACCCAATCCAAAAATGGGCAAAAGACCTAAACAGACATTTCTCCAAAGAAGATATATAGATTGCCAACAAACACATGAAAGGATATTCAACATCACTAATCATTAGATATAGGCAAATCAAAACTACAATGAGGTATCACCTCAGAACAGTCAGAATGGCCATCATCAAAAAATCTACAAACAATAAATGCTGGAGAGGGTGTGGAGAAAAGGGAACCCTCTTGCACTGTTGGTGGGAGTGTAAATTGATACAGCCACTATGGAAGACAGTATGGAGGTTCCTCAAAAAACTAAAAATAGGACTACCATATGACCCAGCAATCCCATTACTGGGCATATACCCTGAGAAAACCATAACTCAAAAAGAGTCATGTATCACAATGTTCATTGCAGGTCTATTTACAATAGCCAGGACATGGAAGCAACCTAAGTGTCCATCAACAGATGAATGGATAAAGAAGATGTGGCACATATATACAATGGAATATTACTAAGCCATAAAAAGAAACGAAATTGAGTTATTTGTAGCAAGGTGGATGGACCTAGAGACTGTCATACAGAGTGAAGTAAGTCAGAAAGAGAAAAACAAATACCATATGCTAACACACATATATGGAATCTAAAAAAAAAAAAGGTTCTGAAGAACCTAGCGGCAGGACAGGAATAAAGATGCAGACATAGAGAATAGACTTGAGGACACGGGGAGGGGGGAGGGTAAGCTGGGACAAGTGAGAGAGTGGCATGAACATACATACACTACCAAATGTAAAATAGATAGCTAGTGGGAAGCAGCCACATAGCACAGGGATATCAGCTCTGTGCTTTGTGACCACCTAGAGGCATGGGATAGGGAGGGAGGGAGGGAGATGCAAGAGGGAGGAGATATGTGGATGTATGTATATGTATAGCTGATTCACTTTGTTATGAAGCAGAAACTAACACACCATTGTAAAGCAGTTATACTCCAATAAAGATGTTAAAAAAAAAAGATCATACCCATCTCTTAGAATTCAACAATAAGAAAACAAACAATCCAATTAAAAATGGGCAAAATAGGGACTTCCCTGGCGTTCCAGTGGTTAAGACTCCACACTTCCACTGCAGGGGGCAAGGGATCGATCCCTGGTCAGGTAACTAAGACTCTGCATGCCATGCAGCACGGCCAAAAAAAGGGGGGGGGGGCAATATATTTGAATAAACACTTCGCCAAAGAAGATATACGGGTGGCATATAAGCACATAACATTATTAGTCATTAGGGAAATACAAATTAAAACCACAACAAATACTGTCATACACCGGCCAGAATGGCTCAAATCTAAAAGGTTAAAATGTTGACCATACCAAGCGTTGGTGATGACATAAAATAACTGGAACTCACTCACACTGCTGGTAGGAATGTAAAATGCAGCAAACGCTTTGGAAAACAGTTTGGCAATTTCTTAAAAATGTAAACATACACTTGTATGATCCAACCAATACAGTCCTGGGTATTTTACTTAATACAAATGAAAGCATAAGTTCATAGAGACTTCTACACAAATGTTTATATCAACTTTACTTGTTATAGCAAAAACTGGAAATAACTCTAATGACTATTATTTGGTTCTGATAAACAAACTGATATATTCATATAATGAAATATTACTCAGCAACAAAAAGGAATGGACTATTGATACATTCAACAACACAAATGAATCTCAAAATAATTATGCTGAGTGAAAGAAGCCACTAATTATGCTGAGTGAAAGGACCCACACCCCCAAAATTGTATATACTGTATGATCCATTTATATAAAATGATGAAAAATTTATTAACATCACCATCACCTGCTGAACATAAACATCTCACCAAATATTGCTTTAGGATCTCATTATAATTGCTTACCATTAATTTTATTTAGACTACCATTTGCTTTTTCTAAGCAGTCTAAAGAAGTCACTTCGGGCTCCCAGGGTTTCTGGGGCCCTTTCTAGGACACCCACCACCCTCTAGTCTAACTGTCTGGCTACGGGTCTGTCTTCAACAGAATGCAGTCTCCACAAGGCATGTGGAATCTTACCCCTCTGTCCTCGGCGCCCAGCGCAGTGTGTAGCCAGTGTTCACACTGGCTCATGAGGTCATTCAGGAAGGCAGCCAGGAGCTTGCAGAGTCTAGCAACTCACACCCCCTTCACCCTCTCATCCCCTGATTCACAAACCTGTTCAGGTGGAGGCAGAGACTACCATCTCGTGCAAACCATGAACACCCTTCGGAGAAACTGTGACATTTCCGTCAGAAGCATGCTTGTTTTTCATACCAGTTAATCTGTCAGATTAAAACTGATGGGCCATTTCCTCATTTTTCAGCCCAAATTCCTTTGCTACTTTATGCATTTATTTCATCCTGGAGCACTCTGCCAGCAAACAAAACTATCAGGGGAGGAGGGGAAGAGCGAAGATGTAAGAATAACAAAAAAGAGAACGTTTTACACTGAGCTAATTCTACCCATTTCCTTTTGTTTTTTGGATGGATTGGGAGAGATGACCGATTTGCCCCGGTCTGCTCTGTCCCAATCTCAGACCTTTGCCATTTGCGAAACTCCACTCCATCCTTAGTCCTGATTCCTTACATCCTTTTCTTGGTCTAAGCACCATTTCCCCCAAAATAAGGTCCCAAAGCGAAAGGGGAATGGATGTAGTGGCCATTGGGGTTATGGTGTGAGCTCTTGGCCTGAGTTTTGTCCTTTAATCCTCCCAGTGTCCCTAAGAGGTCAGTGGTGTTGGTTGTCCCTGTGTTCCAGAGGAGGAAACAAAGAGGGGCGATCCCTGCCCAGGACACAGGGCCAGGGAGAGTGCAATTCACCCAAAGGCCGCAATTTTGACCACCATGCACTATGGCCGGTTGAGCAATACCACGGGCCCTGGGGCTTCGCTGTTAGGGGCTGAGGAGAGGGGATTGTTAACATCCAACTCCCCTCACCCCAGCCTGCAGCCCTTCATTCCCGACAGCATGGCTGAGACTCCCGCCTGGTATCTCTTAGATTAGCCCCCAGCTATTTTTATTCTGCCCTTGCTTAGGGAAGAAATACAGTTTGGGCAAACCCTCAGGCCGGGCCCCAGGGGAGACCGCCATTCACCAAGGAAGAAAAGGGAGCTTATTTTACATTTTACTATCTTTTTAAAAAAAATCTTTTTTCCTTAGAAGCATTTTCAAATTGAGTCACCCTGTTAGATCCCCTCCAGCAGGGCCTTTTGGGCCCCTTAAACTCACCCACACAGTGGTGGAGGCAGGACTTGTACCTGTTGAGTGAAGGCCTATCTCCTGGGCTGGAGGGAAGAGGAGTCAAGGGGAGGGGCTTGGTGGAGGGAAAAGGAACCCAGGAAGGGGAAATGAGAGGATGTCAGGGAAGGTAGAGAAGCCTGCAGAAGGCCATGCTGTGTGTGGGAGAGGTCAGGAATGAGCTCAGGTGGAAGGACCTCAGGGAAATCTGAATGGAGATGACAAGGGGGGTCCAGAGCTCACCTGAGTGGATATAAAACTTTGGTATTTTTTTTTCTATTTTTGAATTTTATCTTTTTATTTAAAAAATTTTTTTAGTTTATTTTACTGAAGTATAGTTGATTTACGATGCGTTAATTTCTGCTGTTATACATATATATTCTTTTCCATTGTGGTTTATTACAGGATATTAAATATAGTTCCTGTGTAATGCTATTTTTTTAATTTTTTAAAATTTATTTTATTGAAGTTGAGTTGATTTACAGTGTTGTGTTAATTTCTGCTGTACAAAAAGTAATTCAGTTATACATATATATACATATTCCTTTATACATATTCTAACTTTGAAACTCTTGATGATGGTCCTTTAGATGACGGTGACAGCTCTGGGGACATGGATGGATCACCTTGCCTTTGAGAATATGTAGAGCTAGAGAGGGAAGAAGATCTAAGCCAGCATTTAAGGCTGAATAGAAGATGAAGAAAGGGAATTCCATAGTGGTCCAGCAGTTAAGACTCTGCGCTTCCACTGCAGGGGCTGCGGTTCGATCCCTGGTCGGAAACTAAGTTCCCACATGCCCCGTGGTGCAGCCAGAAAAAAAGAAGAAGATGATGAAGAAAGAAGAGGGGGCAGGAGTTGCCAGAGAAGCAAGAGGAAAACCAAGAAAGGGTGGTGTCACAGAGGTGGGAGGTGTCTGGGAGGAAGCACTGAGCAGCTGGTCAACGGTGAGGAGGTAGGGTGGGGCTAAGTCCTTCAGATCATCAGCCTGGAGGTAACTGATGACCTTAGCAAAGCTTGCTTTGGGAGAATGACAGTAGTAGAAGCCAGATTGAAGGGACCCAGGGAGTGGGAGATGAGGAGAGGGAGATGTGTCACAGAAGTCGGGCAGTAAAGAGGAGAAAAGACGGAGCAGTGGCTCAAGGGGGGAAAAAACTCTTCTGTGTCCTGTCCAGAGGGACGCCCTCTCCCTGCATAGATCCCCTCCTCCCCCGCTCCCTGCACCCAGGGGCACAGACACCACTGTCATTCTGTATTGCAAGGGTCCCTAACCCCCAGTACTGGTCCGTGGCCTGTTAGGAACCGGGCTGCACAGCAGGAGGTGAGCAGCGGGCCAGCAAGCGAAGCTTCATCTGCTGCCCCCCAGCGCTGCCCACCGCTCCCCATCGCTCGCGTTACAGCCTGAACCATTCTCCCCAACCCCAAGGAAAAACTGTCTTCCACGAAACCGGTCCCTGGTGCCAGAAAGGTTGGGGACCGCTGCTGTATTGTACTGAAGGGCAGGGGCCTCCATTTCTGTGCAGTCCTTGGGGGTCTAACACACAGGGGAAGCTCGACAAATACTAGATGCTTTGGATGACACTGACAACAATGGAGACGATGATGAAAATATAAATTCTTGAATATCAGAAAATCTCCTGTTTGGGGGATTAAAAGAACAGTTAGACTCACCGAGAAGTCTAGTCAGGGCACCTCTTCTGTCTCCGGCCATCCCTCTCAGTCCCATTCGCTGGTTCCTCTTTTCTCTTCATCCTTATTTCTTCTCTGTCTATATTCAGGTCTCTGGGTGATCTCATCCAACCTCATGGCTTTAAATTCTATCTGAAAAAAAATAAAAAATAAATAAATTCTATCTGCATGCCAGAGACTTCCAAATGTACATCTCTAGCCCCGACTGCTCTCCCAAACTCCAGACTTACAGAGACACCCGCCTGCCTGTCTTCTTAATTGGGTGTCATCTTAACTCAACATGTCCAAAACCAAACCCCTGATCGCCTTCCTCCTTCAGTTACTTAGGCCAAAAATCTCAGAGTTCTTTGCTCTCCTTCCTTCAAGAATGATATCCATTCCTTCAGGAAACCCTGTCTGGTTGGATTGGTTCTCTCTTCAAAATACATCCAGAATATGACCACCTCTCACCACCTCTACTGCTATCAGCCAGGTGCAAGCCACCATCACCTGCCACCCGGGCGGCTGCCATTGGCCTCCTAACTGGTCTCCCTGCTCTGCCTGTGTCCCCTTCACTTTGTTATCAACATATAAGTCATATGAAGTCATTTCTCTGCTCTAAGTCCCCCTATGGCTCCCTGTGTCCCTCAGAGGCCAATCCGTCCAGTGACGTACAAAGCCATTCACGATTTTGTCCTCCACTGTCTCTCTGACCACCTGCTTTTGTTGTTGTTGTTGTTTTTAATCTATTTATTTGTTATTTTATTTTATTTCTGGCTGCACTGAGTCTTCGTTGCTGCACACAGGCTTTCTCTAGTTGTGGCGAGCAGGGGCTACTCTTTGTTGCAGAGCGCCGGCTTCTCATTGCGGTGGCTTCTCTTGTTGCAGAAGGTGGGCTGTCGGCGTACGGGCTTCAGTAGTTGCAGCACGCAGGCTCAGTAGTTGTGGCTCATGGGCTCTAGAGCACAGGCTCAGTAGTTGTGGCACGTGGGCTTAGTTGCTCCGCAGCATGTGGGATTTTCCCGGACCAGGGCTCCAACCCGTGTCCCCTGTGTTGGCAGGCGGATCTTAACCACTGCGCCACCAGGGAAGCCCTCTCTGACCACCTGTTATTCCTCTCCCGCTCACACTCTGTTCTAGCCACGCTGGCTTCCTTGCTATTCCCCACATATGCCAGTCATGCTCTGATTCTGAGGTTTTTTTCCCCCCACACCACGCAATTTTCCAGCACCAGCTGGGTGTCCTCCAATTCAAGTGAATTCTGACACCACCTACCTGGAGAGAGCGTCAGATCCCACAGGTAAGGGCTCAGTCCCACAAGACCGTCCTCCCACCCCCCACTTCAGACTCCAATCACAAGTCCAGGTTGTCACTTGTGCTTCTGACCAACAGGCTATAGATGGAAGGTTCCCACAAACCCCTCCTCCTTGCATTCAATTAATTTGCTAGAGTGGCTCACAGAACTCAGAGAAACATTTCGTTTACTAGAGCACCAGTTTATTATAAAAGGATATAACTCAGGAACATCCAGATGGAAGAGATGCATAGGGCAAAGTATGGGGAAAAGGGGTGGAACTTCCATGCTCTCCCAAAGTGCACTACTCTCCCCAGTCTCCAGGTGCTCACCAACGTGGAAGCTCTCCGAACCCCATCCTTTTGGGGTTTTATGGAGGCTTCATTACATAGGCAGGATGGGTTAGATCACTGGCCATCGATGATTGAACTCATGATGGATAGACTGAATCTCCATCCCCTTGCCCCTCCTTGGAGGTTGGGAGGTAGGACTGTTAAGCTCCAATCCACTAATCATGTGGTTGGTTCCCCTGGCAACAAACCCCCATCCTTTGTGCTTTCCAAAATTCTCCTCCTGAACATAACAAAGGACAAATCTATCATTCCTTTATCGTAGGAAATTCCAATGGTTTTAGGACCTCTGTGCCAGGAACACAACGAAGACCAAATATATATTTCTTATTATGAATCACAATATCACAGATGCTCCCACCGTAGTCCTTTGCTCTAGCTGGTCCCTGTGTGGAACCCTATTCCCTCCGCCGTCCACTCTGCTCAAATCTTGCCTCTCAACGTGGCCAACTGTGACCTCCCAACTTAACACTGCAAACCTGCCCTCCCCCCATTCCAAATCTCCATTAGCTGGGGCCACATTTCCCAAAACACTTATTTTCTAACATAATGAATGACTTATTTAGTATGTTAATTTTTTAATTGAAGTATATTCAAGTATTATTGATTAATAATATTAGTTTCAGATATACAGCATAGTGATACAGTATTTTTGCAGCTGATACTCCATTTTAAGTTATTACAAGATAATGGCTATAATTTTCTGTGCTGTACAATATATCCTGTTGTTTATCTATTTTACACATAGTAGTCTGTATATGTTAATCCCATACCCCTAATTTGTCCCTCCTCCCTTCCCACTCCACTTTGGTAACCACAAGTTTGTTTTCTAGTCCGTTAATTACCATCTGCCCACCCTCCCCCCACTACAAGTTCCAAGACAGCAGGGAATCTTTGTTTTGTTCACTGAGTATCCCTAACATAGTGCCTGGCACAAAGTAAGTGTTCCGTAAATACTTGAATGAATGACCCCTTGAAGACTGTTCTAATACTTTTTAATTCCTTGACTGTTGGCTCAGCAAAATGGAGAATATAAGCTTGCCTTACTGCTTAACAGTGAAAATTAAGGTGATTCATGAAATGTCTTCCAAAAACTATACAGGTAAACTTTGTACATTTGCATGTTTTTTTAATATCTGGTATCTTTTAAAAAAGAAAAAATCCATGAGAGCATTTCACGCGGACGGATGGAAATAGTCTACACATAGCAAGACCACAGAGTGAATGTGAGTACTGCCCCCTCCTGGTTGAACATGGAGGTGTGGCTTTCTGCACCACCAGCCCCACTGGGGACGACTTGAGAACCTGGCAGGGTTGTGAGATATGCTATCTACGACATTTCAAAATGGGTCACATTCAACCCTATTTTCAGATGGAGGCAAGGAAAAGAGGAATAAAGTGTCAAAAGGAGAATTTCTAGGGAGTACAGAGCCCACACATTTCCATATTGTGAGGAGGATGTTGACAATTAGTGGGAAGCAGTAAAGAAAAATGTTAAGCAAGAAAATCCTAACATGATCACATCCATCTGCTGCACTTACAGCTGGAATCTGAGTGGGAATTTCCCATCTGTGCTTTAGTCTCAGCTTTAATTTGACTATAAATAAGACACACACATGCACAACTTGCACTGAGCGCCTTTTGGGGCCAGAAGTTGTTAAGGATGATATATATACATATATATATAAACTGTGTATGTATACTTTAACTCAGAACCTACTCATTAAACTAGTCAGTCTGAGGTGTGCAGCCAGTCTCTTCTAACTTGGTCCCAGGACGATGTGACACTTCATAACTGAGGCCTTAACTGTTGACATCCTCTGCTCAAACAGATCTAAACAGAACTTCTGATGCCCAGGCCAGCGTCCCCTGGAGAACCCGGCTGTTTGCTTCAGGAAACCTTGGGGCCCAGAGGCCTGAAGGTGGCTGGATTTGGGAAGCCCATGGCTCAGTCAGACAGAAGCTGCACTTGCTACTTTACATTCTTGTGTGATTCTCAGATGGACTCTACAAGCATCTATATGGACTATCACCCCCACTTTACAGGTGGGGAAGTTGAGGCTTAGTGACATAACGTAACTTGCCTGGGGTCATGTGGTTCCTTAGTGGTAGAGCCAAGACTCAAAACCAAGTCTTTGAAGCAAGGTTCAAATCCACATGTTCTTTCCACTTTCCCCTCTGCCCCCACATTACCCTCCCAGGGCCTCTGGGGCTATAAATAGTGGGGAAGGCTGGGATTTTGTGTGTGAGGTCAGCCAGGCCTTTAGCACAAGGAGACACTACTGGCCTAGCCTGGGCCCTGCTATCCCCCAGGCCTCAACAGAACTCTGGCCCAGACAGGCCCCAGTTTATCACTAGCTTCACTCTCTTGGTTATATTTAGCTCTGGACCTCAAAGAGAAAGGTGTGGGCCAGCCCCTGAGACAGCGCACACCCCCAGGCCAGGCCAGGCCACTGTGTGTAGAAAGAGGGTGTCTGCCTCATCCTCTTCAGACACTGGTGTGAGCCTCCTCCAGGGGAGGCTGGGTGCACCCTCCTTCCTGAGAGACTGCAGGATCTTGTTCGTCTTGCTCCTTGAGGGAGGGACTACGGCAGTGTCTGTAACACCCTGCATGTGGCTGTTGATCAATCACTTCTTTGTTGAGTGAACAAATCAATGATCCAAATTCATGTTCTAGAAATCTGGACAAGACAGGCACACGAATTCCCAGAGGGATACCTTAGAAAACCGAATGCATTTCATGCTGTTAAACAGTCAACTTGGGACTTCCCTCGTGGTGCAGTGGTTAAGAATCTGCCTGCCAATGTAGGGGACAAGGGTTCGAGCCACGGTCCAGGAAGATTCCACATGCCGTGGAGCAACTAAGCTCGTGCGCCACAACTACTGAGCCTGCGCTCTAGAGCCCACGAGCCACAACTACTGAAGCCACATGCCTAGAGCCTGTGCTCTGCAACAAGAGTAGCCACCGCCATGAAGAGTAGCCCCCGCTCGCCACAACTAGAGAAAGCCCGCGTGCAGCAACGAAGACCCGACGCAGCCAAAAATAAATAAATAAATAAATAAATTTTAGTCAACTTTATTCAAGGAATGGACATGAGTTTCCATCCTCCTCTTTCTCCCCCTTTTCTCTTCCCTCCTCCAGATCTGGCATTAAGGCTGCAGTAGGGGACGGGGACCCAAGAGGGACATCAAATCCTGGAGGCCGGCCCGAGTGCCTCAAGTGGCAGCCACCCACAGTGTGGGACAGCTCTTGGACTCTTGGAGTCCCTGTGTCTCTGCAGGTGTCCCGATGACAGGCCTCCCTCCCCTTCCTCTGTTTGCCCCTTACACGCCAGCCACATGCAGAAGCTCCGGGAGGCGGGGCTGTGTCTCCATCTGACCTGCTGAGCGACTGGAGCAGACTGCAGGGTGTGGATCAGTCTGGCGGCCCGGGGCCAGAGCTCAGGAGCGTGGCTGGATCCTGACACTGGAACTCAAAGGGCAAAAAGCTGGCAGCTCTCAGATCTTACAAAAACGGAAAGAGCCGCTTTTTCACAATATAGAGAACCGTAGCAAGAAAGAGGGCGAGCGCAAGGAAAATGAGAAGCTTGTCAGTCAGCTCTCGGCGATTATATTTTGTGATGAGCTTCCGTCCCAACTGGATGGTCCCCGACATGGACTTGAATTCTTCATTTGCATCCAGGATAGTCCGTGAAGAATTAACTGAAACACAAGAGGGAGGGAGCCTGACTAAGAGACTGTACAACACCGAATCCAAAGACTCTGCTCTGCCAGCTGGGTTCCCAGTAATTAACACTGTGCTCTGAAGCAAGTTCCTCTGAGCCAGGGCAAAGGATGTGAACAGAGGCAACGCAGAGGAGCACAGAACAAGGACAGGGCAAGAAGAGGCACTTCCCTGGGTCCCATCCAGCTCAGGGAAGGATGAGATTTGTTTACATACAGTCACAGGGCCATAACTAGGAGTCCTCCCAACATGGACATCACCAGGGTAAAGGGCAGAGGACGGTTCCTTTCCTCACCACCAATCTCCGCTTTCTGGAGGAGGCAGGCGCTGCTGAGAAGAACCCCTGGCCGCAAAACTAATGCGGGTGACCGTGGACAGGCACTGTGAGGTCTCTGTGGGGGCAGGGCTGGGGGCAGGACTTGCCGCCTGTGAGGTGCACCCGCGGGGACGCCTGGTGGTCAGATCTGATCTTTGTGGGATCCTGAAGGGGCAAGGATGTCCTGGGCCCTGCCACATGCCCTCACACACACCAGTCCTGCAGTCCTGGGACACTGGCTGTAGCTTTAAACACATGACACCTGTGCCCCAGCCTCTGTGTGAAACCTACAAGGAGGCACAATGTCCCTTAAGGCTCGTTGTGCTCACATGTCAAACTAACTGGAGTGGGGGTTTCTGGACCTGACACTTGAGGAAGAAGGTTTCCCTGGCAAGATTCCTCTACAAAGCATAACAAGGCATCATCAGAACATCCACAGAATGAAACATGTTGTCAGGTGAGAAGGTGAGGCGTGAAGGACAACATGTGAAATGTTTCCATTTATGTAAGAAAGAAGGGGATAGGTAACATTTAATTTGCTTGTACTCTGCATGCTGGAGGGTCTCAGAAGGCTATGAAAGAAACTGGTAACAGTGCGCCCCTCTGGCAGCAGACCTGGAGGTCAGGGGCAGGGGAGGTCAGAAGGGAAAGCAGTCTTTCTGTTTCCCTCCTGTACTGTCCAGGGCTGTGCAGCCTGGAATGACGGCCACTAAACACATGTCACACCTGAGTGTGTAAAATGTGTCCAATCCAAATTGCCATGTCTCTGTGAGTAAAATACCCACACGATTTCAGAGCTCTAGTGTGGAGAAAAAAAAAAAGGAATGTCAAATATCTCAATAATTTTCACTATGAATTGCATATTGAAATGGTTAAATATACAATTACAATTAATTTCATATGTTTGTTTTTACTTTTTTTAATGTGTCTAATGAAAAAATTTAAGTGAATGTATGTGGCTCCCATTATGTTTCCATGGGACAGTGCTGGCCTGGAGGTTTTTTCCTTAACCATGTAATTTATATTACCTTTTCACAAAATTACAAGTTAATTAACAAATAAAAGAAATTACCAGAGGAAACAGAGTAGCATTTTGAAAAATACAGATTAGAGAAGAGCTAAAACCAATCCTTCTCAAACTCTTCCAAAAAATTGCAGAGGGAGAAACACTCCCAAATTCATTCTACGAAGCCACCATCACCCTGATACCAAAACCAGAAAAAGATAACACAAAAAAAGAAAATTATAGACCAATATCACTGATAAACATAGATACAAAACTCCTGAACAAAATACTAGCAAGCAGAATCCAACAGCACATTAAAAGGATCATACACCATGATCAAGTGGGATTTATCCCAGGGATGCAAGGATTCTTCAATATACGCAAATCAATCAATGTGATACACCTCACTAACAAATTAAGGAATAAAAACTATATGATCATCTCAAGAGATGCAGAAAAAGCTTTTGACACAGTTCAACACCTATTTATGATAAAAACTCCAGAAAATGCGCACAGAGGGAATCTACCTCAACATAATAAAGGCCATATATGACAAATCCACAGCAAGCATCATACTCAGTGGTGAAAAACTGAAAGCATTTCCTCTAAGATCAGGAACAAGACAAGGATGTCCACTCTCGCCACTCTTATTCAACATAGTTTTGGAAGTCCTAGCCACGGCAATCAGAGAAGAAAAAGAAATAAAAGGACTCCAAATCGGAAAAGAAGAAGTAAAACTGTCACTGTTTGCCAATGACATCATACTATACATAGAAAATCCTAAAGATGCCACCAGAAAACTACTAGAACTAATCAATGACTTTGGTAAGGTTGCAGGATACAAAATTAATGCACAGAAATCTCTGTCTTTCCTATACACCAACAAAGAAAAATCAGAAAGAGAAATTAAGGAAACACTCGCATTTACCATTGCAACAAAAAAAAAAGAATACCTAGGATTAAACCTGCCTAAGGAGGCGAAAGACCTGTACTCAGAAAACTATAAAACACTGATGAAAGAAATCAAAGATGACATAAACAGATGGAGAAATATACCATGTTCTTGGATTGGAAGAATCAATATTGTGAAAATGACTATACTGCCCAAAGCAATCTACAGATTCAATGCAATCCCTATCAAACTACCAATGTCATTTTTCACAGAACTAGAACAAAAAATTTCATAATTTGTATGGAAACAAAAAAGGCCCCGAATAGCCAAAGCTATCTTGAGAAAGAAAAACGGAGTTGGAGGAATCAGGCTCCCTGACTTCAAACTATACCACAAAGCTACAGTAATCAAGACAGTACGGTACTGGTACAAAAACAGAAATATAGATCAATGGTACAGGACAGAATGCCCAGAGATAAACCCACACACATATGGGCACGTAATTTACGACAAAGGAGGCAAGAATGTACAATGGAGAAAAGACAGCCTCTTCAATTAAGTGGCACTGGGGAAACTGGACAGCTACATGTAAAAGAATGAAATTAGAACATTACCTAACATCATACACAAAAATAAACTCCAAATGGATTAAAGACTTAAATGTAAGACCAGACACTATAAAGCTCTTAGAGAAAAACATAGGAAAAGCACTCTTTGACATAAACTACAGCAAGATCTTTTTTGACCCACCTCTTAGAGTAACAGAAATAAAAACAAAGATAAACAACTGGGACTTAATTAAACTTCAAAGCTTTTGCACAGCAAAGGAAACCATAAACAAGACAAAAAGACAACATTCAGAATGGGAGAAAATATTTGCAAACGAAACAACAGACAAAGGATTTATCGCCAAAATATACAAACAGCTCATGGGGCTCAATATCAAAAGAACAAACAATCCAGTTAAAAAATGGGCAGAAGACCTAAATAGACATTTCACCAAGGAAGACATACAGATGGCCAAGAGGCACATGAAAAGATGCTCAACATCACTAATTATTAGAGAAATGCAACTCAAAACTACAATGGGGTATCACCTCATATCGGTCAGAATAGCCATCATCAAAAAAATCTAGAAACAATAAATGCTGGAAAGGGGGCTGTGAAAAGGGAACCCTCCTGCACTGTTGGTGGGAATGTAAATTGATACAACCACTATGGAGAACAGTATGGATGTTCCTTAAAAAACTAAAAATAGAACTACCTTATGACCCAGCAATCCCACTACTGGGCATACACCCTGAGAAAACCATAATTCAAAAAGAGACATGTACCACAGTGTTCATCACAGCACTATTTACAAGAGCCAGGACATGGAACCAACCTAAATGTCCATCGACAAGTGAATGGATAAAGAAGATGTGGCACATATATACAATGGAATATTACTCAGCCAGCCATAAAAAGAAATGAAACTGAGTTATTTGTAGTGAGGTGGATGGAGCTAGAGTCTGTCATACAGAGTGAAGTCAGAAAGAGAAAAACAAATACCATATGCTAACGCATATATATGGAATAAAAAAAAAAAAAACTGGTACTGATGAACCTAGTTGAAGGGCAGGAATAAAGATGTAGACATAGAGAATGGACTTGAGGACATGGGGTGGGAGGGGGAAACTGGGGTGAAGTGAGAGTAGCATCGACATATATACACTACCGAATGTAAAATAGTTGGCTGGTGGGAAGCAGCCACATAGCACAGGGAGGTCAGCTCAGTGCTTTGCGATCACCTACAGGGGTGGGATAGGGAGGATGGGAGAGAGGCTCAAGAGAGAGGGGATATGGGGACATGTGTATGCATATGGCTGATATGCTTTGTTGTGCAACAGAAACTAACACAGTATTGTGAAGCAATTATACTCCAATAAAGATCTATTTAAAAAAAAAACACAGAGAAGGGGTAGAAACAAACACTCATGTAACAAAAATCCCTCTCAGCCCTCCTTCTCCACACCTGCTGCCATTTTGAAAAGCTAAGTAAGAACCTGTTAAGTAAAAACCTAAAGGCCTTTCTTTTTTAAACTTTCTTTACAGAGAATTTTAACCATCACAAAAGTAGATAGAATAATATCATGAAGTGCCATGTGTCATCACCCATACACATGAACCACCAACTCCCTGGCAGTCCTGTCCCCTCATGACCCCCCATTCAATTCCCCCCACCTACAATTTTGCAGCAAATACCAGACATCATGTCCTTAATGGGCTTTAAAAAAAAAATTGTGGTCCTAAAAGACTTTTGAATTAGTGAGTCATAAAGAAAGGATTAAGAACTGCATTCTTTGATTTCCCTGGTGGCGCAGTGGTTAGGAATCCTCCTGCCAATGCAGGGGAAACAGGTTCAAGCCCTAGTCCGGGAAGATCCCACATGCCATGCAGCAACTAAGCCCATGTGCCACAGCTATTGAGCCTGCGCTCTAGAGCCCATGGGCCACAACTACTGAGCCCGAGAGCCACAACTATTGAAGCCCGCGTGCCTAGAGCCCATGCTCCACAACAAAGAGAAGCCACCGTGATGAGAAACCCACACACCGCAACGAAGAGTAGCCCCCGCTTGCCGCAACTAGAGAAAGCCTGGTGCATCAATGAAAACCCAACACAGCCAAAAATAAATAAGAAAAAAAAAAAAAAAGTAAGAACTGCATTCTTCTTTTTTCAATGGCTATCTCTCCTACAAAATGTACCCCAAGAACGACCCTCAACACCCCAGAAACCATCAGGATCTGTGCAGCCTTCTCACCACTTAAATATATGGTCTGTTTCTGATATACGTGTTGGGTGTGGGTGTCCTGTCACTTGCACCAGAGGCAGAAAAGCCCTCAATTCCAAGGCCAAGCCGGCTCCTCCCTCTCACGTTCTCCAAGGCCTCTCGCCAGGCTCAGGCCATGACCCCGGTGCATACTCAGAGGTGACCAGCTGGTTCCGAGCCTAAATGCCCAGAAAATTTTCAAACACAGGGAGTGACCTTGGGGACAAGCTGCTTGCTTTCCTTTTGCTTCTGCCTGTTTTGACAGTACACTGAAAAAAACAAGAGTGGTTCAAAATTACAGATAATTTTTAGGGGTGGTAATGGTATTGTGGTTTTGTTTTGTTTGTTTTTTGTTTCAAGAGTTTCTTATCTTTTAGAGAGACATACTGAAATATTTATATGGATGATGTCTGAGATTTGCTTCAAAGTAATCCAGATGGGAGCATAGTGAGGACAGAGTTGAAACAAGACTGGCCAGGAGTTGACAACTGCTGGAGCTGGGTGATGGGTTCCTGGGACTCAAGCACCAGGCCCTCTACTTTTGTCTCTGTGTAAAATCTTCCAAAAGTCTTTCAAAGAGTAAACTCTATTCCTGTTTTCCTACACGGAGGATCCTGGGCAGGGCAGATTCTCTTCTGTGTTATAAGGGAGACATCATGGAAAAGCTGTTGGGGAGATCCAGATGGTCTCCGGAAGCTTCTTCTGGGGCCTCTGACTGCATCTTTTAAAAGGAGTTCACAGGACTTCCCTGGCAATCCAGTGATTAGGACTCTGTGCTTCCACTGCAGGGGGCACGGGTTCGATCCCTGGTCAGGGAATTAGGATCCCGCATGTCGCATGGTGCAGCCCAAAAATAAAGAAATAAAAGGAGCTCACAGTAAAAATAACATTGGGGAGTACAACTGTAAGCTGATGAAATCCTAGCAGATTAGCTGGCAGCCAATAACTAATCATCTCTCTGCCTGGCCGGGGGGGTCCCCAGAGCCCTAGATGAGAAATACTCCCAGGCCCCTTCTCTAGCCTTGCTGGCACCCACTCTCCAGGAGAGAGCCCCAGGGAGTGCTTCTGCACATTTTGATGGGGGTGTGTGGATCTTGTAGTACAACTATAAAAACTGAAAAGGGAAATGAGAGCAGCGAATCCCACTCTGGGTAAGACCAGGCTATCAAAGAAGTGAGAAGCGGGCTTCCCTGGTGGCACAGTGGTTGAGAGCCCGCCTGCCGATTCAGGGGACACGGGTTCGTGCCCCGGTCCGGGAGGATCCCACACGCCGCGGAGCGGCTGGGCCCATGAGCCATGGCCGCTAAGCCTGCGCGTCGGGAGCCTATGCTCCGCAACGGGAGAGGCCGCAACAGTGAGAGGCCTGCGTAGCGCAAAAAAAAAAAAAAAAAAAAAAAGAAGTGAGAAGCCACACAGATCAGTAAGCTTGGGGGCGGATGGGGGCAGAGGTAGAGGAGCCCGGGAGCAAGGGCTCTGGAGCCCGTATCTCTGGGAGCAGCTTCCCATTGCAGGCCCGGCTTTACCCAGCGTCTGCATGGCTTCCTCGCTCTGCTGGACCTGCTGGGACATCATCCTGCTGATCCCCATGAGGCTCTCTGTGATGGCACTGGACGTCTGGGCCAGGCTCTCTTTGGCGGTTTTCCTAGAAGTCCAGAGTGGGAGGAGGAATGTCAACAAAAGCCCAGCTGCAGGAAAGCCCCAGATTCAAATGAGATCCCATTTTTTAATCTATCGAATTAGTACACATTTTTAAATGATCATAGTCAGTGGTGACAAAGGCGTATAGAGAGCATTCTCTTGAAGACTGCTGATAGGAATGTAAACTGGTGCTACCTCTGAAAGCCATCTGGCGATATGTATTAGGAGCCTTAGAAATGTTCACGCCTTTGAACCAATAATCTCATCTGGGAATCTCTCCAAAGGAAACATCCAGAATGTGGACAAAGCCTTATGTACTGACATGTGCCCTGGTGTGTTATTTATAATACTGACAAACTAGAAATATAAACACACACAAACAGGGGATTAGTTAATATAAGGAAATACTATGTACTATTACCATTTTGTTTAAAGAGCTTTTTAATAAAACATGTCTTTGTGCAATGATACTAAGTGAAGGAGAGTAGGAGACTAAATTTTATGTATGGTATGATATTGACTTTATAAAAAATATGGAAGAAAAAATGAGAGGAGGCAATATATCAAATCATTTGTGAGTAGTACGATTATGACTTACTTTCCGTTTGTTATTCATATTTTTATTTTACTAATTTACTACAAATAAGAATATATTTCTTTCACATTAAAAAAAAATTACTTATAAAATTAAATACTAATTTTATGCTGAAAACAAGAAGGGGTTCCCCACAGTGGGTTTTGCACCTTGCTGATTGCTCTTTATTCTGTCACCAGAGCCCAGAAAGACAAAAAGACAGGTACCTTTGCCTGAAGAGGTCTCCTCCCTGGAGAAGTTCTGCTTTCTCTAGGTTGTCAATAGCCATTTTGCAAGTGAGATTTGCCTTCCTCCATGAGGTCTGATTGCTGGAATTAGAAGGGTCATGTGTGAGTTTCTGCTGATGCCACCAGGTTGTCAGTTCAAGTCACAGCAGGTCTTCCTTCCAGCCAGGGAGTGATGGGAAGGCCACCCGAGTTTGGCCCAGGGTCCGTCCCCACCTCCCACCACTTCCTCCTCTTGGTTGCCCCAGCAACGGCTCCAGCTCAGGCTCCAACACCTCTTGTCTGGATCCTTGAGGCTGTCTCTGGGTTGTTTTCCTACCGCCCATTAACTGTCCCTCTCCCCCCAAGGACAGCCACAGGGAGCAACCTGGCCATAGCATGCCTCTGTTTACAGCCCACAATGGCTCCAGACTTCAGGGTAACACCCAAACTTCCCAGCGGGGCACATGAGGCTCCGTTCAAAGTTATTTCTTACACATTACTGCCTTGCCTTGTGTGTGGCTTGGTTCTGTTCCTCGAGAACCATGCCTCGCTCATCTTTGTATCACCAGTACCCAGAACAACAGTTACTGGCCCATTAGCTGCTCAATCAATATGTGTAATAGGAAGTAGAAAAATCATTATAAGACAGTCTTCTTCAGTATTTCTTCAAGATTTGCTGTTCTTTACATACCACAGACCAATCATGGACAACACAAACACACTGTATTAGAAGAGTCCAGTCTGACATGATTTATTTACATTTTTTACCTGATCTCCTTGTGAGAAACAACTTAAATTTGGTGAACAGTTCCCTGGAGTTCGAGTAGGGTCTTTTTTTAAAAAAATATTTTATTGAAGTTGATATATAATGTTGATATAGTTGATATATATTGTGTTAATTTCTGCTCAATAGCAAAGTGACTCAGTTATACATATATATATATTTTTTCATATTCTTTTCCATTATGGTTTATCACAGGATATTGAATATAGTCCCCTGTACTATACAGTAGGACCTTGTTGTTTATCCATCTTATACATACTAGTTTGCATCTACTAATCCCAAACTCCCAGTCCTTCCCTCCCCCACTCCCCCTTGGCAACCACAAGTCTGTTCTCTCTGTCTGTCTGTCTATCTGTTTCATAGATACGTTCATTTGTGTCCTTTTTCTTTTTTTTCTTTTTTTTTTTTTTGCGGTTCACGGGCCTCACTGTTGTGGCCTCTCCCGTTGCAGAGCACAGGCTCCAGACATGCAGGCTCAGCAGCCATGGCCCACGGGCCCAGCCGCTCCACGGCATGTGGGATCCTCCCAGACCAGGGCACGAACCCACGTCCCCTGCATCGGCAGGCAGACTCTCAACCACTGCACCACCAGGGAAGCCCCTGTACCACATCTTCTTTATCCATTCATCTATCAATGGACATTTAGGTTGTTTCCATGTCTTGGCTATTGTGAATAGTGCTGCTATTTACATCAACATAGGGGTGCATGTATCTTTTCGAATTATAGTTTTGTCTGGGTATATGCCCAGAAGTGGGATTGCTGAATCATATGGTAAGTCTATTTTTAGTTTTCTGAGGAACCTCCATACTGTTTTCCATAGTGGCTGCACCAATTTACATTAGAGTGAGACTTCTGTTTGATGGACTATAAAAAAGTTAACTGGGCTCCTCAGAGAATCAAACTCATGCACTACAACTTACGCAGCTGGCTCAAATCAATTGTGCTAACCCCCGGAATATTTAAAGAGGCAAATGAGAGTACACGAACTGATAGGGTGGTTTTGAATAGCACCTCTATGTAGAAAGTGTTCAAATGAGCTCTCTGATGCCTGACCAGCATCTGCTATGCCAGAATCAATTACATTTTCAACTGTTTACAAGGGAGTTCTGCTGGGCCCTACAGAGCAGAGATAAATGAACAATAGTACTTGCCCTCAGGGATTCACATTTACTGGGGAGAAAGACAAGCAAAAATATTTACTGTATAGTGTGACAAGCACGATAACCCAGGTAAGCACAAGTACTGTTTCAACACAAAATCGCCAAAGTATTAATTTACTGCTTTCTCTCCTCTACCCTGAAATACCACATCCTGGATGGCCACTCTCAACTTTAAACCCATGCTGAGGTGATTTTGTTGGTGTAACTTGCTAGATTTTACTCAAGGGTCCTCTTTACTCAATGTTTATAATCTGAGTCCCCATGGTGGCCTAGGGAAAGGAAAGCCATCATGACACAAAGTCTCACTGGTCCCCACTCACACATCCCTCCCTCCTCACAGGAGCCTCTACCATGCCCATGTCTTTGTCAGTCCCTAACCTCCTGACGGCTGAGCGTGTTATAAACAGAGCTGCTGTCAGCAAGGATGATGCTGGAGAATTACTCAAATCAGAAGCAAAGCCATAGACAAATACAGATGTGACAGAGTTAGTCCAATTAACAAGGATGAAGAGAAAACCTACAAGGATGGTGACATTGATAGGGACTTCAAAAGAGAAGGATCTGGCTACCAGAGGCTTGGAAAAGTTGATAGGGCCCTCAAGTATTTTTGCAATAACAACCTTCTTTTTGATTGTAGTGCAAACATCAAATGTGAAGGGTCAGGTACAGTTTCAAGCTATCAGACAATTTTGCTGTATAAGTCCCCCAATTTCAATACCAAGAAATAGCAAATACCTTCAGTTATATAATCAAGGATTAGCATATAGCTGCAATGAAAATTAGCATATAGCTGCAATGAAAATATATCAATTTTATTTAACATAAGCTTCTTTACATTTTTTTGTTTCATTTTTTAAGATAAAGTCCAATTCAAAACTTTCTACATTTTGGTCTGTCTTAAGTAGATTCACTTTCAATGGACTTTTTAAGATATCAATTCTCTTTAGATTAAAAAGGACCTTGTATTACTGGGACTTCCCTGGTGGTCCAGTGGTTAAGACTCCCTGCTCCCAATGCAAGGGACCCGGGCTCAATCCCCTGGTCAGAGAACTAGAGCTCACATGTCGCAACTAAAGATTCTGCACGCAACAATGAAGATTCCGCGTGCTGCAACTAAGACCTGGTACAGCCAAATAAATAAATATTTTTTTTAAAAAAAAGGATCTTATATTACAAAAGCAACCATTTTTTGGCTTTTAAAAAAATATAAAATACAGTATAATGTTAAATACGCTTTTGTAAACTATGCACAGTCTCACTTACCCAACAGCCCCTACTTGCCCCCCAGCTTTGAGAATTACATCCAGTCTGTGTATAAATGGCACAATTGAGTCATTAAGCTAGGTTTATTAGGCAAACCCTGGCACAAGCCTCACAGGGAGCAAGGAACCCAGCCAAGGTCACTAGCAGGAGGCCAGACCCTACCTACCTGAGCATCTGCTTTTTGTGATTCTCTACTTCCTGGAGCAGAACTTGCTTCTCCGATTCTTTGTCTTGCTCTTTAGCCGACTGCTCAAGCTCCTGTGGGGGGAAAACAGCTCTAAATTAAAATGACTTTAAAAGCTAATACAAAACTGGAAAGCACTTCTATTTCTACCAGTTATGCAACAGCACTTGAAAACCCCCCTAGGGACTTCCCTGGTGGTCCACTGGTTAAGAATCTGCCTTCCAATGCAGGGGACGGGGTTTGATCCCTGGTCAGGGAACTAAGATCCCACATGCCACGGGGCAACTAAGCCCGCATGCTCTACAGCCTGCGCGACACAACTAGAGAGCCCATGTGCTGCAACTACTGAGCCCGTGCTCCGCAACTAGAGAGAAGCCCACATGCCTCAACTACTAAGCCCACACACTCTGGAGCCTGCGGAACGCAATGAAGGGCCCGCGTGCTGCAACGAGAGATCCCACGTGCCACAACTAAGACCTGATGCAGCCAAATAAATAAATATTAGAAAAAAGAAAACCCTCCTAGAACAGAAGACTTAGGAATGCCAGTTCACATACAACAAACATCCTTTTACATAGATAGCTCAGTCTGCAGGAAAGTAAGGAGCATCTCCAGGACCACAAAACGAGAAGGGAACTAAGAGCCAGAGCAGTCTTCCTGTGAGGGATGTGCGGCTGCCCTGGAGCAGGTGATACGCTTCTCTAATCTAGGGCATGCCTGAAAAGAAAAGGAAAAAAATACAACTATATAGGAGCCTACTGATTCCACTCTGAAATATGATGGAAATACCACTGCTGTTGCTACATGCTTACTCTCACTCTCTGTACATATTTCATTTTAGACTGGCGGCAAAGAGGGTTTTAAAGTTCATGTGGGGGGACGTCCCTGGTGGCGCAGTGGTTAAGACTCCATGCTCCCAATGCAGGGGGCCTATGTTCAATTTCTGGCCAGGAAACTAGATCCTACACGCGTGCCGCAACTAAGAGTTCACATGCCACAATTAAGGAGCCAGCGAGCAGCAACTAAGGAACCCACCTGCCACAACTAAGGAGCCCGCCTGCTGCAACAAAGACCCAGCACAACCAAATAAATATTTTTTAAAAAACAAACAGGGGCTTCCCTGGTGGCACAGTGGTTCGGAGTCTGCCTGCTTATGCAGGGGACGCAGGTTCGGGCCCTGGTCTGGGGGGATCCCACATACCACGGAGCAGCTGGGCCTGTGAGCCACAACTACTGAGCCTGCACGTCTGGAGCCTGTGCTCCATGGCGGGAGGGGCCGCGACGGTGAGAGGCCCGCACACCGCGATGAAGAGTGGCCCCCGCTTGCCACAACTAGAGAAAGCCCTTGCGCAGAAATGAAGACCAAACACAGCCAAAAATTAATTAATTAATTAATTTAAATAAATAAATAAATAAAGTCTATGTGGGGACAGAAAATGAAGCCTTGGCCATTTGAGGCCGGGAATTGGAACGGAGAACACCACAAAACCAGGACCACAAAGGGATACAACCTCAGTGAAAAGGTGAACTAGGAAAATGTCTGTCAACCAGCACAGAGAAAATGTGGAAGCTTGTCCTTTTTTTTTTTATTTTTTTATTTTTTTTTGCGGTACGCAGGCCTCTCACTGCCGTGGCCTCTCCCGTCGCGGAGCACAGGCTCCGGACGCGCAGGCCCAGCGGCCATGGCCCACAGGCCAAGTCGCTCCGCAGCATGTGGGATCCTCCCAGACCGGGGCACGAACCCGTGTCCCCTGCATCGGCAGGCGAACTCCCAACCACTGCGCCACCAGGGAAGCCCAGCTTGTCCTTTTTTGCTGTGGGGTGTGGCTAGAGGGATACAAAATATCTTCCCTGAGAATATATAACCATGGAGCTACCCTCACACTGATCTAGGATTCAAATTCATACTCCCTGAGTGGTTTCAGAAACTCCACGAGGAGAAATGAACATAAAAGTGCTCCCAGACTTGTGATAATCCCAGGAGACCTGGCAAAAGCAAATGCAAAAACCTTTGAAGAGACTTGCCTTCAACTGAGGCCACACAAAAGTCCCACCAAGAAGGGCTTCTGAAGAGGAGTACTCAGAGCCCAAAATAACCAAACACCAGGACCCAACTGTCCACCACAGTGAGGGACAGCAGACCTAACAACCAGCTGTCTGAGACCCCCAAGAACTTCAGATGATGGAACTATCAGACAGACTATAATTAAAGATGTCAATATACCTTGAGTCTCATGTCATATTTTTTTAACTGAAGTATAGTTGATTTACAATATTGTGTTAGTTTCAGGTATATAGCAAAGTGATTCAGTTATATATATATATATATAGATAGATAGATAGATAGATATTCCAATTCTTTTCCATTATAGGTTATTATAAGATTTGAATATAGTTCTGTGTTATACAGTAAATCCTTGTTGTTTATCTATTTGCTATATAGTGGTGTGTATCTGTTAATCCCAAACTCCTAATTTATCCCTCCACCACCCTTTCCCCTTTGTTAACCATAAGTTTGTTTTCTATGTCTGTGAGTCTATTTCTGTTTTTGTAAATAAGTTCATTTGTATTATTCTTTAGATTCCATGTGTAAGTGATATCATATGATATTTGTCCTTTCCTGTCTGGTCATGTCATACTTTTGGCTTTCAAATTAAAACAAGTTCCAGTTTTAATCAAGCTATTGATGCAAAAACATAAACTATTAGCTCATTTATATACTAATTTATTTATTTATATGCTTGTTTATACACTAATAAATGTTTGGAGATGCAGATTAAAACTGGGATGGAGTCAATATTCATTGACCATGTGCAAAATTATTAGGGGCCTTACTAGGTGCCAGGGGTACACTGGTGCTTGAAGAGCTGATGATCGGGAGGGAGGGACATAACAAATGTGTAAATGTATTGAGGTTATCTTACTTAGTGAAGGACATAAACACTGGGTGAGCACACAGAAACTTAAACAGAAAGAACAAGGAAATACTTATACTTAAGGTGGTGAGTATGCTTAGAGAGCTGAAGTCATATGAGTTGAAAAAAGGTCTTTTATGGAATAAATTTGCTTTAAAAAGCAAAAAAACAGTCCAAATAAATGCCCTTTGACAGAGACCAGGCCAAAAATAAATTATGGCTATAAAAAAAGAATGAGGACGCTTCCCAATACTGACATAGAAAGATTTCCAATACATATTAAGTTTAAAAATGGTATTTTAGTCTGCTACCTTTTAGATGGGAAAGAAATAAGAAAACATTTGTCTTTTTTAGTATCTGAGTAGAGAAACTATGGAAAGATACATAAGTAACATATAAGAGTGGTTACCTATTTGGAGGAGGGGAACAGAGAACAAATAAGGAGGCACACCTAAGATTTTCACTGCACTTTTTCCTGCCTGCCAATATTTACACACATATATGCATATATAAAAACATGTGAAAGTAACAGCCTTCTTAAATTAAAAAATTAAAATGATTAAATCAGCACTAGAGATGGAGGTGGAAAGAGATCAGCCAGGTTCAGTGACATTGCTGAAATCTTAAAGTGAACTCCTTTGACAAAAACTGCATATTGCCAAAATTGCCCCTGAAAATCCCTTAGGAAGCAACGCACAGGACACAGACATCCTGTTTTTCAGGGTCCAAACTGCCAGTTTTTCTATCATCTTTGGTACAGACTGTCTTCTTCTGGTAAGCAAAAACAGGGTTATTGGCTGGCATTTGGGGCCATGTCATAAAAAAAGCACAAGTCTTTAAATCCAAGAACCATATGCAGCGAGACCAGGTGCCCCAAGACCCAGAAAGGAATGGTCAGATCCATGCCACCCATCTTACCCTCAACTCAGGGCACAGCACAGAAACACCTATGCTATTCACACTGCTACTTTTCTCACTCTGTTGTTTTTGGAGACAGTACATATACCCTAGTCGAATTCAGGACTGTTACATATGCATATGATGTAACTGGAGACTACAGAAACAGAGAGGAAGAGGTTGGGCAAAGTGACAGCACGAAAAAAAAAAAACAGGGGACACTGGTAATGGATTGAGGTGGATGGGTTGGAGAGAGTGGTAGAGAAAAGAAAGTAATGCAAGTGACCTCAGAGTTTTCAAGTTGAAAAATTCCCAGGACAATGGTGTCCCTACTATCTACCTGTAACACAGCTGGCAGTGCTGTGCATTCAGAAGTCCCTCATCTTTACCTGGATAGCAGGTTAGTACAGTTACCTCCACTGTCTAAACGTTTACTTCTCCCATCTGAACATTTACTGAAGGACCTGGACAGCTCTCGAGCAGAGGTTAGTCCCAGTTCCGAGCCCCATTCACCGTTACCCAGTTTCAGCATCCCAGCTCTGCAGACACTCACCTGTATTCTGTACCGCAACTGTTGAAACTTCTCTTTCACTTTAGTATTCAGTTCGGTAAGTGCACTTAATGGTCCTGAACAATCTCCAATATCCTAGGAGACATTGAAGAGATGAAGAGGTCTTTCTCAAGACAATGCAATGAAATGACACCAGCTGTACAGTGAGAGAGCTGGTTTACAGCACAACTAAGTTTGGCCTACTGACTGTAATTCATCCTGATCTTTGCTATTTACCTCTGCAACACAAGCAAAAACATAATTTACATTTTCTCATCGCTCTTTAGGTTAATTCTGAGCAAGCAACATAAAAGCATAGATAGAAACAAAACTGTCTTGACTTATTAGTTCCTGAAGCTTAACAAAATGCCACCCAGCCATTATGAAAGACTTAAAGCAGCTTATACATCTGACAAAAATAAACATCTGAAAGAGATACTAAAACTTTAGATCTTTCCAACTTGAAAATCAGGATGCTAAATTCCTGGCATCATATGACAAGATTAACTTCTCGATCTAATTTTACAAACCATCTATTATAAATCACACTGTTTATAGACATGTTTGAAGGTAGATTTAGAATTTGTTTCTGGACATTTAAAATTCCCGGGCCAGGTTTTTTGTTTTTGTTTTTGTTTTGTTTTTTTGCAAAAGGGTGGAGTTGGTTTTATTCAAGTCTCATTACAAAAATAACCAAAATGTGTGCAGCAGCGGAATTTGGAAGGACCCTGCCTGACTTCTGCAAGAGTGGGAAGCCCCCTTTTCCCCACAGCCCTGCAGGGGCAGTCAGCTAGCGCAGGGAGCCTCAGGGCAAGGTAGTGGGCAGAGCTCTGCATGGGGGCCTGGCCTTGGCTAGTACTGTCCACTCTGAGCACTTCCATCCTCCCCGCCATTGTAAATACCATGCTCAGGTCAGGTCTCCCAATGCTGGGCATCAACCCTGCCCCACTGTTAGGTCCTCAACAGGACAAACTATCCTGGAAACTTCCTTCCAGCCAGCCAGCCAGGAAGGTAGCAAATAAGGGGTGATGATTCAAGGAAGGATGGGCCACCCCAGCATGGCTGGGGGCACTGCTTTCCCCCAACACTCTTGGGTGGGCTGTCCCTGGGCTGAAACAGTTCCCAAAGAGGCCACAGCAGCTCCCCAAGGCTGAAGGGAGTTGAGGCTGTGGTGGGCCCAGAGGGGAGCACTGGATTTCATTCCTAAGACCCTAGAGGCCCAAAGAGGGGAGCCCTGGGAGGCTCAGGCGTGCTTCGTGGGGCTGGGGCCACCAGCATGGGAGTGGGCAGGGGCTGCAGCATGCAGGGCGCCAGCACTGGGCTCTGGGGACGCCGGCAGAGGGGCTGAGAGGCCATCAGTGGAGTCTGTGTTGAGGTCCAGCCTCCAGTAAGCTTCACACAGAGGCAGACCATTAGCTTCGCAAAGACTTGAGCTAGACGAGTAATACCTCTCCTCCAGCTTGTAGAGGTCTATGGAGACCTCATCCCAGGGCCAGGTTTTAAAGCAGGCCCTAGAGCCAGATTATGTGGATTCAAATTCTGGTTGTAGCAGTTTATTAGCTGTGTAACCTTGAAAGTTACTGAGTCCTCTGTGCCTCAGTGTCCTCATCACAACATACCCACTTCACAGACCAGGTACCTATGTAAAGGGCTTAGCAGAGGAGCTGGAACACAGTAAGAGTATGCTAAATCTAGCTATAATCAATTGTTCTCATCATGAGAATGCAAATGTTGGACAGTGCAAAAGGGCGCTTAAGCAATTTAGATTATGTGAAAAGGCAATTTCATTTGTTCTGAATCTTTATTTTTCTAGAATTGGCCCAGATGTTTTGTAGTTTACACATGGGAAACGTGAAGTTTAAGAAGTTTAAATGTTTGCATCAAGTTGCCTCACTTGTTCTCTGGATTACTCGTTAAATCACAGTCCTTGCAACATATAATAAGCTATGAATTTGGTTTTTTTGCATCTGATTTCTGTGGGTAGCCTTACTTTCCTTCACCTTTTACGACAGCTAGTTGCAAACTCTGAGTCTACATCGAACGTTTAGTAACATTTGTTGGAAATGGAAACGATCTGCCTAAAAGGAAGGTTTTAAACGTTTGGTTTCTTTTTGCTAAACTCAAGGAACCATTTCTACATTCCTAACTCTTGCCTATGCCAATTGGTTTACTGCAATACTACCTTCTACCCTTAAAATTGGCTTAAGGCAAAGGACCTCAATTACCCCATATGTTAAACGAAAGAGTAGACTCTTAAGTCTTTTCTACAGACTGACTTTCCCTGTCCGGGTCCCAGTTTTGCCAGTATCTGCTTTCTGATCCAGGCAGACTCGATTTCCTCATTTACAACAATCTCAACTACGGTCCAGGTGACGTTCGTTTCACGTAACGAACAGTGCCTCCCATGCCCTGTGGCCTTTGGTGCCATGGGGCATCGGACCCAGGGAGCTGGCCAGCAGGGGGCGAGGCTAATGGCTGCCAGGACGCTACCAAAAGACGGTGAGGACGGTGTCAGAAGGCGGGGCCAAGCAGGACGACAGGTAAGCTTTGAGGCTGTCGGGGGGGGGGGGGGGGCGCGAGGCGACGGCCAGAGGTATGTAGGGGAGGGGCCACAAAGGGGAAGGCTGCTCGGGGCTGAGGTGGAGGGGGTGTCCCGGAAGAGGGCGAGCCAACGGCGTATCAAGGCCAATGGTCAAGGGGACGAAGGGGACGGGACCAAGGGGGAAAAGCTCGGGAGTGAGACCGCCGAGCTCACAGGCCAGTGGAGCTTGGGTTTAGGGCTTCTGGACCCCGCCGGGGGTCCCGGGCATTAGTACCTGGATAAGCGCCTTCACCTCCAGGTCGAATTTGACAATCTCCTGGTTACAGATCCTGACGTGGACGTCTTGGGGAGCCGCCATGTTGGGAAAGCCGGCTACGGGCTGCCGCGGTGCCCAAGTTCCAACGCGTTTTCTCACCGGCTTCCTTCTTCCCCGTCGGTCTTGCGGCAGCGCCCCCTAGAGACCAGCCTGCGGCGAGCGAGGGCGGTAGCGCCGAGTCGTGTGGACTTTGCCGGACTCGTGGGAAAAATCAGTCGGCCTCTTGGTGTGGACCTAGTAAGACGGAGAGAAAGAGAGGAGGAAGTTATCAGCAACGCTTTAACAGGGGGCCTCTCCCCATCTCCCGCCCATCAGTCATTCTAATGACTGCATATTTTTTGCACAGAGGGGGGAAAAAGACTGGAGGAAAAGTATCAATTGGGATGTCTCTGGAAGGTGGAATTAACAGTTTTTAATATTTCTTTAAACTTTCTTGTATTTTTCATATTTTCTACAGTGAATATAAATTGTGCAGTGAAAGAAAAAAATGACAAATCTTGTTATTACTTTTTTAAATGTATGGAATTCAAGGCAGATTGCTATGGTACTTCCTGTCAGTCCAGCCCACGGTCCAAGGGATCTTTCTAAAACGCACAACTGATCAAGTCACATTCCAGCTTACACCCCTTCACAGGCTCCTGGTGGTTGCCTTTTGTGTACAATTGGATTTAATAAATTTACCTCACTGGCGTAGTTTTGATGGAAATAATTAAGAACAGACCCTCAACAGATGGAGTCTCTTTCATTGTATTTTTCTTATTAACTAGTCCAAGTTTCTTAGCTAGACCTCAAGGGCATCAGGTACCCCACACAGCCCTGTCTCCTTCCTGGATTCTTCAAGCTCTTTTTGGATCTGTAGCCTTGGAGGGAACACCCTCCCTTAAGGTGTTCATCACCCCACTGCACCTAATAAAAAGGCTGTATATTGCAGGTTTGGGCATCTGCCCTGGTTTGAATCCTGCTTGACAACGCACTTCACATCTCTGCTTCAGAGGCTAAACGCTGGTGATCACAGCATTGACTGAAAGATTAAAAGAGGTAATACATAAAAAGCACCAAGCACAATGTAATAATGTGGTACATGGTAAGAATGCAATGCACATGACTGCTATTATATTACTGACATTTGTGGAGCACTTCCCTTGTGCCAGGTACTTTGTACTGAGTGCTTTATGTGTATCATTCTAACTTAACTCTCACAACAACCCTGTGAGGTAGAGTTATCCACTTTTTACAGATGAGGAAACAGGCACAGAGAGATAATGACTTGCCCAGAGCAAATGGAATTGCTAGGTCAAAGGATATATGCAATTAAAAATTCTGATACATGCTACCGAATTGCTCTTCATAGAAGTTATATCAATTTACACTCCCACCAGCAATGTGGTACAAATGCCTGCTTTCTCACGGCCTCGTACACATGGTGTGTTAACACTGGGATTTTTGCCAATCTGATTAAGTGAAAAATGCCATCTTTAAATTTTCATTTCTCTTATCATGAATGAAATTGAGAACTACTTGTATTTATTTTACTATCTGCTCATTTTTCTATTAGGTTGTCAGTCTTTTTCATATCAGCTCCCAGAGTTCTTTAGATATTAGGAGGATTTTCCCTTAGAAATGAGCTTTGTCTCTTAGTCTACAGATTTTGACTTGGATTTTATGGTGTTTGGGGCCTTAAAAAAGTTTTATTTGAAATTTTATTTTTACATTTAGATCTTTACCCATTTTGAAATATGTATTGGCTTATGGTGGGAGATACAGAGCCAAGTTTACTTTCTCCAGAGGGTTACCCAGTTGTTCCAACACTATTTTCTGAACAATCCATCTTTTTCTCACTGGTTTCAGATGCCACACTTACCATATAAATTAAATATAAATAATATATAAATAATTTATATATTTATAATATATAAATTAAATATAAATACATCTGAATCTATTTCTATACTTTCCATTCTATTCTGTTGGCCTATTCATTCATTCACCAAAATGACACTGTTTTAATATTAGTTTTATGTGTTTTAATATCTGTTAGGATTGAACATCCCATTTTTTTCCCCATGTGAACTTTAGTTTTTTGAAATCGTATTGGTATGTCTTATCGGGATGGCACTGAATTGTTCATTTAAGTTAGGACGACTGACAGGTTTATGCCGTTGACTGTTCCTATTCAAGAACTTGGTCTATCTTTCCACTTGTTCAAGTCTTCTTCTGTATCCTTCATAGTATTTTAATGTTTTCTTCAGAGCTTGTACATTTTCTGTTAAGTTCATTCCTGGAGACATTTTAAGATTAAAACCTTTTAAAGAAACTGAGGTTTACATTTTTCAGGTCAAACGTTTTGGATCCTCAAGTAGAAGCTCCCTGTTCAGGACATTGAAGAAACCCAAACTCTGCACACGGTAGATCGGCCCACGTGACTTTGAGCCCCTTTCCCATCATGCTTCTTGCTGGAAATTCCTCTGCAACCAAGAGTCGCCAATTGCATCTCCATGAGGCAATTAGAGAAAACATAGTTCCTCTTTTCTCCACCCTCCAACATACTCCATCCTAACAAAAAAAACTCAACTCTAAGGCCTTCAGCTAGAGGCCATCTTTGAGGGATAGATATACAATTTGGTGACCCGCACTCCCCATCACTGACTACTGCCAATGCTGTTTTGCTTCTGTGACCTTTACCTACTGATCCTGAGACTAGCTTTTGTTTACTGCATCTACTAGGTTCTGGCTTTAGTTCTTTCTGGTTTACAGACCTTAAGCCCATTATCTCCCTCTTACACAGACATCCATCCAAATATTACCAGTGACTTGGCCAGGTCCCTTACAGAGGAGTATGGATTGTCTCTGAGTGCTGCAAGCAGATTGCCATTTGAATTGGAGTTCTGTATCATCTAAGCTGGGTCTGGGGTGAGTCCCTGCATCTGGGTCTAGTCTCTTTTGTAAAATGGACATGATCACCCACCTCACTGGGCCACAGAGAGCAGCAGGTGAGTTCCCTAATAGGAAAGCACCTAGCAAGGGCTTAATGAATGCCACCCTAGCCTTCTAGGACTTTCTAATGCCTTCTTCCTATTCTGAACCTTTCAGCTGGGATATTAAAGTATTTCCCAATTAATGTTTTTCTCTCTAAGGTGCTCTCCTGGTTCTGAAATCAATGTGGGCAACGAGGGACAATTGGACAGCCCATCTCACTGGGTGCTACCTAACAGAAGGGTTAGTTTCCTAAGAGCTATACTGGAAGGGCTGGCTCACTCAGCTCCTTAAAGTGCCTAGACTCTGATAGAGGCTCCTGTGACATTAAGTCCTGAAGCAGAACCAGTCCATGAGAGGCTAGGCCCACTTAGCTTCCTCACAGCCTCAGTGTCACTCAAATGAAGCAAAAAGGGCTTCTTCAAGGGACCAGGGATGTCACACACACAGCCTGTCAATTCTCTTAACATACCCCACTTGATGTGGTACCAGTGTCCTTGCAAATGACTCTGTGGTAACGTACCTAGAACCCTTTGCGTGTTTAACAGCTCTTGTGTTGTTTTGTGGCCCTGTTCACACGTGGCCTCCCTCAGCAGACTAAACGTTACTGGCGGTCTCTTTAGTCTCCTGGCCAGTACGCAGCACAAGTCTTGGCAGAGAAAAGTGCTAAACAAATGTTTGTTGGCCGAAGGAACACACTGCTACGGTGGTGTTTACTCGGGTCCCCTGATTTAACAGTTCTATGTATATGCCCAGCCTAGCTTGGGGACCTACTTAGAATTATGAAACACACAAACATATACAAAGGCTTAAGTCAGGAGAGACTCAAAATACCTTCTTTCCCTCAGGGAAATCGCTTGGCCAAAGAATCAAGGAGGAGAAATCAGGATAAACTAAACTATGCTCTAAACTATAAAGAACGTAAATGTTTTTGTCAATGAATAATTCTACGTAATAGCTAAATTTAACTAAAGTATTGAAAAAGCAGCCCAAAGTGTTAAAAAAAAAAATGTTAGCTGTTTGCACACTACACCAAGAGAGGGGCAGCGTGGTCAAGAGTTCACTGCTGTCTCTAGTTTGGAATTTTGTTGCAGTGGGTTATTCTGAAGGGTGGATGATCACCTCGGAAAGCAACAGAAAAGCAACAGAAAAAGGAAGGACGAAAGCATGAGGCAAACAATTCAAAACCTTTTCTTTTCATCTTTTTTTATTTTAAATTACAAAGGATGTTGCATACACTGATGAATCTGTATCTGACTAGAAGTGCTGAGGGGTTGGAAGGTGACAGAAAACAAAGGCAATGTTTGAATTGCCTTTTCTTCTGAAAAGAAAAACTGCACAACTATTAACCAACATTTAATAGAATAATTTTTAAACAGCTCATGCGTCAACGAGATAAAATTCTTTCTAGACAACAGACAAGACTGAATCCAATAAAAAGTTTCATAGCTCCAGTTAGGGGAGGGGGAAACAAAACTACAGAATATTTATGATAGCATTACAAACAGGATCCTACGCAACTATGCAAAAGAGGTCGCCACATTGTATGAACAAACACTTTGAATTCTTGCCCTTCCGCTCTTCTCTTGTGACGTCTTATGTGCAGTCAGCCCTAGTATCACTGTTAACCACAAATGCTAAGTTATAGGACAAATCCTAGGGAAAGAAGGTTAAAAAAAAAAAAAAAAAGCAGGCAGTGGAATACAGTGTCATAAAAATGTGGTGAAAAGGCAGATACAGTACACACATATACATTTCTGTTATTTGGTTCTGAAAAAAACAAAGGGCGAAGGGCAAGACACAGTAATCAGTCCCGCTCACATTCACCCATAATTTAATTAACTACACCATTGTGTTTACATTGTTATGAAAGAGGCAAACTCAGTTCACCCGAACTTGGCACATTGAAATACCCAACTCTGACGTTCCTCACTAGTCACCAAGTCATCAATTCCAAAATACTATTTGGAAGTAGTTTTAAGGTTCTATTCCCTCACCACTACCCCCAAATCTCTCTTTTCTAAAGGAAAATGGCAATTTGGCATAATTCAGTCCCTAGGTTTAATTTCTACAATTTCAGTCAGTTTACTAAGCACAAGGATTATGCTTCAACACATAATCCCACTTGTCTATGGAAGTGTAAAACTGTCAGTAGTACATTTTCATCATCTTCCCCCAACATGCTTATTCCTTAAAACGAAACAACCATTCCTACAGTTGACATTCATGGTTACATCCCAATGTGTTTGAAATATTAAAAAAACATGGAGTCATCTTCTCATAATGCCCTTATTAAGATTACAAAGATTACAAAAGAATCCACAAGTATTACGGCACTGTGTGAGGCTTATTTGTCATGATCCGAGGGAAGAACAAGACTGCAGTTCTGTGCAAAGTTGTGGAAATGGCCTTAGTTCCATGGGAAATGGTATTCCACAAAAGACTTCACTAGAAGGATAATTTGAAACTTTAACACTGAAAGCATAATTCAATGCGTTCTCAAAATTCAAGTTTCAAGATTTGGAGAGATGCTAACATTCTGTTACATAATTAACTAGAAAATACTTGAACAGAATTTTAGGAAGACTATATAAAGAAAGGGAACATAAGTTTTTGTTAATTCCTGCTGAAGGCAACTTGATTTCGTTTCTTAGAAAGTTAACTAACTCTTAGCAGCTAAAATATTTTTAAATGTATGGAATAAAGAAAAGCACATCCATTCTTGACATTTTGGTGAATAAACTAACAGCTTTATTAATGAAGGCAAACATCAGATAATTGTATGAATATTATATATAAAAAAAGAAATCCAAACTAACAGCATTGTATTTCAAAAGTACTGTACTTCTGTTTCTTTTAAAGAGACTTGTCATCTGTTTTATAAAACAAACAAAATGAGTACTCTTCTCCTAAAAAATTCTGGAAAAATGAAAATAGTCAATTTCAAGCTGATGAACTGAACATACCTTTCTTTAAATGCAGACTATTGCTAAGGAGCAAATGAAGTCAAGCATCAGAAAGAAGATGTATGACAAATTCATGAAAGTTAGGAAAAAGGGATGTAGTGAAATTACTGCTAATCTCTCCCCCTCATATTCAAAGACCATTCAAAACTGGTCTTTCATACAAATATAAAATAACAATAAAGAGAGGGAATTTGAAACCATACCCATCTGAAATCCTTCATGATGTTTTTATAATAGCTCTGATTCTCTTACCAAAAAGGTCAAAGTGAAAGATTTAGGAAGTGAAAGGGAATGAAGATGTTTTGTTTTAAATGTACAAGTAAGGCACAATATAAAGCCACATCATAATCTGTCATGAAGGATATAGGAGAGGACAAGAATCGTACATGGTACAGTAGAACAAGCAATCATATTGACTGAAAAAGTGTGGCACCCAATTCAAAACTCAGACAAGATCTTAACAAGAACAACTGGACAGCATGCTTTCATATGGAGACAAACTCTATAAAGAATCCAGTGTATCTGAAAAGAGGAAGAACGTTTTTTGTTGTTTTAAATCATAGTAGTACTAGAGTCAAAGTTTATAATTGCTTTGGGAACAATGGGTTTATTTGAGGTGAATTCACAATGCCTTCACTTAAAGTAAGATTCTGGACTTCATTATGAGCTTCTGTATACCATGTATGAACACAGAAAACCTTTAGAGAGCTCTTCTCTAATGATCTTCACCCAAAAATACATGCCACAATTTTCAAAAACAGAACACGTACAATTGTTGGGGTTTTTATGTTACCCTTATAAGATTTGTTTGTGTGATACACTAAACGTATATATTTTAATGACAATAGAGGAAGCAGATTATTACTGGCATTAAAGTACAACCATTTCTAGACGGTTTTAAATGCCACAGAGTCCCCTGGTTAAAATGTAAAGCTGCACAGCTTGCCTATGTCATCTTTATGATAAAGTTAAAACAGCAAGAGGATTTAACTTTCACTCTACATTTTACTGCCAGGTTTTTATTTAGATCAAGTATCGCTGCAGCATTCTGACCAGCCCAGATTTAGCAGCAAATGGCAGGAATCATATAAAATGCAATTTTTTTTTTAACAAAGTGCTTTTCTAAGATATACATACATATATAAATAGGTACAAAATAAAGTGTCAACATTAAAAAGCTCAACTATTTAAAAGCTTTTACCTATTTAACTTAAGTAGTACATATAAAACACTGAAATGCAAGGATATGGAATCTACTAAACAGATTCAAAGTCTTTTTTTGAAATGCAAGACCAAAAAATCAAATTCTGGTTTGCAGACAAGAAAAAGGTATAAAAAACCAGAATTCCTAACAGAGCAGCTAAAAAGGGGCAATTTTATAAACCTCATCAGCTGAATCTCTATCATGAAGTGATTTTTCACCTGATTGCAAAACTGCCATATTTTGGAACATGTTTCAATTTCCCAGACACATTCTGTCAAAACTTCATATACCGCCAAGTTACAAACCTGTGCTTTGCCTTCTCCCACCTAAAAATGAAAAACTTTAAACAATAAACTTACATTCTATTAAACCATTAGAACTAAGCTTATCTGTTTAGTGTGAATGCACTAACCAGGTACATTTCCACCAAGCACACAGGGTAATCTTGTGCATCACAGTTCAGCTAAGGTGTTAAGACAATCCTTCTTGGAGTTTCTTTTTCATAATGTCAAAGAAGCATGAAAGCAACATTGCTCACTTGTTACTGTGTGTTTTAGAATCAAACAAACCTTTATAAGCTATAGCTTCATGTGCTATCACTTACAAATGGGAAAGTGTGGTGGGGAGGGAGAAAATAACAGGAAAGGAAACACACTGTATAGACAAAATATAATTAAAAATAAATTCTCCAAGGGGTAATGGAGAAATAGTTAGAGAAATAGATACTTTCCCAGCAGCTAGGTCGGAAATTTTTGGTATTTTTTTCTGGCTAAATAGGATTTTTTTTAAGGTATAACTTTTAAGCTATCAGTTTTCATTGTTCAAAACACAAGATATGAAAATAAAACAGTAAGAGAGACAGGACGGAAAGATCTGTAGGGAAGGTTTATAACGTTGCCTTGACATAAGAAATTTCTCATCAAGAGGTAAAGCTTTAACATAGTTAAAACACTGACTAATGAAGCTGTTTTATGTGAACAAAAAAGAGCACCTAAAAACTAAATGTGTTAATATTTCTCAGTTCTAGAAACTATAGAAGAAGAATAAGTCACATGTTAAGTTTGAAGAAGCTAGTTTGAAAATACCTGTACAAAAATATAAAAATCTATAAATCTTTTTGTTTTTGTTTTAAGCTTGTGTTGATCTTTGAAAATATTACATGCACAATAATACATCAATTGGAAAAGTGGCAACTAAAGAATTAGATATTTTTAGCTTTTTTCTGTCTTTACATATATATACATAATACAATAAAAATAATCTGTATTTTGGTTGTTTGGTGGAAGTATACTACAATAAGCTAAATAAACTTTAATTTTCAAGGTCAAAAACTATTTTACCAATAGCTTACTAAAATGAAATATATTAAAATTTCCTACAATAAGTGCAGAAATAAAAAGACTATTATAGACACCTAAATGGCCACCAACTTATCTACTATGGAAGCGAACTAGAGGAACAGCAAAATAATATCTGTATGTGTGGATGCTCCTTCTGTAGATAATTGGACCCAAACAGAAATAAAATTCACAGTTCAGTAAGATCCCTAACCCTGACCTTTTCAGTTTTTTTTCTCCTTTTTTTTCATACATTCATACAGTATCATGTAAGCTGTGCAAAACTTTACTTAGACTGGCAGTATGCCATATCAGTTGCATTTGTCTTTGGTACAAAAAATAAAACAATCGCAATAATGTGCAAGTATTTGTCTTCTTCCGGTCAAGTACCGAAATATGAGTTTTCTAGAGCCATCTTTTTTTTGTTTGTTTTTTTGTTTTGTTTTTTATACAATACACAGACTCTGTGGCATATATCTACATTTCAACATAGTCCTATATACATTCAAAAAATTTGAAAAAGAGTTGGAACAAAAAAACATTTAAACCCCATAATTTTTCCATCTATATATCTTGTTTTTCCTCATTAGGGTTTTCATCATACAAAATATTACCAGTTTTATAGTTTCCCCAAAATACAAGGCACAAAGAATATGCTTTTTTTTCTTACTTGCACAGACATTATATATATATATATTTATATATATATTTATATATACCATATTGAGCTCGGAAAATGAACATCTAATATGGCACGTGGGCATGAGTGCTGGGTTGTGCCATGTACAAGTGAGATTAATGGTTGTGGAAAATTAGAACAAAAAGCAATAATTCTAAAAACAATCTAAACTGACTGTTTAAAAAAATGCTTCCTCAATTTTTTTGTGTGGTTCAGAGCATAAACCTGCCACAATATTTGGCATTTACAATTATCTTCACTCTTCCAAAATGTTTTGCTTTAACAGATTTTGTAATCTGTATCTAAACATCTACTTAAATGTAGGAGGAGTTTCAATTCTGATGCCAGTAGCAGTTTTAACCAACGGTTTATGCTCTGAAAATGTAATAATCAAGTATTTTGGATCATGCTTCACTTATGCTACTCAGTTCTTAAAACAATGTAACCTAATTGTAAAGGTTTACATAATGCTAAACTGACATGCAAAACAGAATGAAAATTTACAGTGAATAACGTGACAAACACAGACATTTCTGACCAGTGGTCCAATGAGGCTGATTACACTTTTGATGTTGGTATCCTTAGTCCTACAAGGCCTCCGGTGGGATTGCCTTCCGCAGTCTTCTCTAACACTTGGTTAACAAATTCTGAGGTTTGCCCAGCAACTGGGAGACCTGAAGAAAAGAATAATAGGCACACTTAAGACACATATGAAGGTGAGGAGTAGGAAAATCTGAGTGTCAGGGGTGACTCTCAGCTAGACACTGGTCCCAGATAAGTGTTCTGCCATTTGCTACTGCAGCCCAGAAAATAATTCTACCCACCATAATCAGAGCCTACAAGATTAGAAGGATCAAACCAGCAGTCTCTTCCAACTGCTCCAACCTCACTACATCTCATGGATGGGCTTCACCCACATGAAGAAAATATAAACCTGAAGGATGTTTTCATTCATTTTTATAATGACTGGATCAATTTTACATTCCTTTTTCTTCATTTTAAAGAAAAGTAGATAAATAAGCAAACTTGGAAGAGAAGAAGGAAAGGTGGGAGACACTGCAGGTATGTTGATTTTTTTCGTCTTCCTCATCCTCTATAGCTGAGGTCAAAGATATTTGATATATTGATTTTACGTAACAGAGGTATATGTGTTTTAAATGTAATACAAAAATGAGCAATTAAAGGAGATGGAAGCAGAAAAATACTATGCAGTAATTGCTCATTAGAAGTCAAAAGATACTGTAAAAAACAGAATTGACACCACCTTAATCATGTGATCAAAATCAGCCTGACCGGGCTTCCCTGGTGGTGCAGTGGTTGAGAATATGCCTCGCGATGCAGGGGACACGGGTTCGTGCCCCGGTCCGGGAAGATCCCACATGCCACGGAGCGGCTGGGCCTGTGAGCCATGGCCAATGAGCCTGCGCATCTGGGGCCTGTGCTCCGCAACACGAGAGGCCACAACAGTGAGAGGTCCGCGTACCACAAAAAAAAAAAAAAAAAAATCAGCCTGACCAATAATGGGACAAACTGATACTGTTTCTTGATTGACATAATGAGAAGGATATATAACCTACAATGTATTCTTGCCAAGAAAACTTAACTGTAATTAATCATGGGCAAACAGATGAATTCAAATATTGGGACATTTTACAAGATCAACTACCTGGATTTTTTTATGGAAGAAAAAAAGCCTGGGAGACTGATCTAGATTAAAGGAGACAAAAAAAAAAAAAGACACAACTAAATGCAACTCATGATTCTTAATTGGATCAAAAACAAACAAAAAGGTTATAAAGGACATTACTGAAAAAACTGGGGAAATTTAAATATGGACTCCATATAGATGTCACATCAACAGAAGTTATACCAGTATTGTGTCTAAGTAAGAAAGTGTCCTTGTTCTTGAGAAATACATGCTGAAGTAGTAGTTATGGATGAAGAATCATATGTTTATAAGTTACCTCCAAATATATAGGGAAAAAAATGTACACAGAGGCAGAAATAAAGCAAATGCAGCAAAATATTAACAGCTGCTGAATCTAGCAGAATGACACGCAGGTGTTCACTGGACTATTTCTTTCTACTTTTCTTACAGGATTAATATCTTAAATGAAAAGTTGAGAAAAAATTAAGTATACATGTTATTAACTAAAAAGTGAGCCTGCAAGACAAAAATGTAGAGCTTGAAAATAATCAGAGGACACATACAAAATGAAACTATAATAATAATGGATCATATAGTGAATGACATAAAAAGGCAAGAAAGCCATATGAACAAATCCTAACAGCTCTTTTGATAACAGAAATAAAACCAAACATATACCAATAAATAAAAATGAGCTGGGACTTCCCTGGTGGCACGGTGGTTAAAAAGCCACCTGCCGGGTTTCCCTGGTGGCACAGTGGTTGAGAGTCCGCTTGCCAATGCAGGGGACACGGGTTCGTGCCCTGGTCCGGGAGGATCCCACATGCCGCAGAGCGGCTGGGCCCGTGAGCCATGGCCGCTGAGCCTGCGCGTCCGGAGCCTGTGCTCCGCAACGGGAGAGGCCACAACAGTGAGAGGCCCGCGTACCACAAAATAATTAAATAAATAAATAAATAAAAAATAAAATAAAAATAAAAAGCCACCTGCTGGGCTTCCCTGGTGGCACAGTGGTTGAGAGTCCGCCTGACAACGTAGGGGACATGGGTTCGAGCCCTGATCCAGGAAGATCCCACATGCTGCGGAGCAACTAAGTCCGTGCACCACAACTACTGAACCTGCACTTTAGAGCCCACGAGCCATAACTACTGAAGCCCATGAGCCTACAGCCTGTGCTCTGCAGCAAGAGAAGCCACCACAATGAGAAGCACGCCCCCACTCACTGCAACTAGAGAAAGCCCGTGCGCAGCAACAAAGACCCAACACAGCCATAAATGAATGAATGAATGAATGGATGGATGAATGAATGAATGAATCTACCTGCCAGTGTGGGGGACACGGATTCAATCCCTAGTCCAGGAAGATCCCACATGCCGCAGAGCAGCTAAGCCCATGCACCACAACTACTGAGCCTGCACTCTAGAGCCCGCAGGCCACACCTACCAAGCCCACGAGCCACAGCTACTAAAGCCCACACACCCTAGAGCCTGTGCACCACAACTACTGAGCCTGAGCTCTAGAGCCTGCGAGCCACAACTACTGAGCCCATGCACCACAACTGCTGAAGCCCATGAGCCTAGAGCCCATGCTCCGCAGCAAGAGAAGCCACCGCAAATGGAGAAAGCCCGCACACAGTAATGAAGACCCAAAGCAGCCAAAAAAAAAATAAAATAAAAATGAGCTAGGGCTTCCCTGGTGGTGCAATGGTTGAGAGTCTGCCTGCCGATGCAGGGGACAGGGGTTCGTGCCCCGGTCCGGGAGTATCCCACATGCCGCAGAGCGGCTGGGCCCGTGAGCCATGGCCGCTAAGCCTGTGCGTCCAGAGCCTGTGCTCCGCAACGGGAGAAGCCACAACAGTGAGGAACCCGTGTACCACAAAAAAAAAAAAAAAAGACCTAAACTCATCCATTAAAGAAAAACTCCTAGACTGGCTAATAAAGAAAATCAAACTACAAGTTACATATAAAAATCTAGGAGTGCATTTTATGGTATGCAAATCGAAATTAAATTTTAATTTTAATCTAATTAAGATCTTTTAAAAAGAGATGTATCTCATATAAAGTAATTCAGAAAAGACTGAAAATAAAAGGGAAGGCTACCAAGCAAAGATAAATAATAAGAAAGCTACATTCATGATCGTAAGATCAGACAAGATTGAATTCAGGGAAAAAGCTGTAAGCAACACAAAAGATGTGTGCTTCTTGATGATAAACACTATAATCCATAATGAAGGGGATGTAACGTACAGCATGGTAAACTGTAGTTAATAATACTGTACTGCATATTTGAAAGTAGGTAGGAGAGAGGATCTTAAAAGGTCTCATCACAAGAAAAAAATATTTTGTAACTATGTATATTGATGGATGCTAACTGGACTTACTGTGGTGATCATTTTGCAATATATACCAGTATCAAATCAGTACATTATACACCTGAAACTAAAATAGTGTTATGTCAATCACACCTCAAAAAAAATTAGAAACAAAATGAAAAAATTAACTCCTGAAATTAAAACAAAACTAAAAGGAATATAAGAGCCGCAAATAAACACAACAGATAATGCATTTAAGAGAAACAGAAGTGAAAAGGGAAAGAATTTTAAAATAAGAAAGAAATTAAGAGTTTTTTTTAATTTGAGAAAAAGTGAATATACTTCAGAAAACACTGAAGATAGGCAAAGAAGATCCAACCCACAAATAGTAAGAGTCCCCAAAGAAGAAAACCAAAGCAAGGGAACAAATCAAATATTAAAAACATATGGGCTTCCCTGGTGGCACAGTGGTTAAGAATCTGCCTGCCAATGCAGGGGACACGGGTTCAAGCCCTGGTCTGGGAATATTCCACATGCTGCAGACCAACTAAGCCATGCGCCACAACTACTGAGCCTGCGCTCTACAGCCTAGGAGCCACAAATCCCGAAGCCCAGGCGCCTAGAGCCTGTGCTCTGCAACAAGAGAAGCCACCACAATGAGAAGCCCACACACCGCAACAAAGAGTAGCCGCCGCTCACTGCAACTAGAGAAAGCTCGTGCACAGCAACAAAGACCCAACGCAGCCAAAAATAAATCAATTAAATAAAGAAAATTTTTAAATAAATAAATAAATAAAAATTATAAAGATCTGAAGCTACTTACTGAAAGAGCACAGTGTATATGAGAATATCAACCTAAAATGACCAACTCCAAGACATGGTCTAGTAAAATTACTAGGATTTAAAGAAAAAGAAAAAAATCCTGTTGACATCTGGGCAAAAATAGCAAATGGCATAAGGGAAAAAAATGAGGCAATTATTAGCTTTTCAACAGCAACACTTTATGCCAGAATAAAAATGGAGAAACATATTTAAAATACTCAAGGCAGGAAAATGTGAGTCAAGGATTGTATCTGGTAAAACTGACAATCAGATACAAAGGGAAAACACAAACTTACCAATATATAAGACCTTTAAGTTAAAAAATAAAAAGGCAGGAAGAATTTTTTTCTTATAACATTAAATTCCTCTCTCTACCTAACAAAGGCAGTCAATGTAGAAATAAAATTCTTTTAAGGAAAAAAATTCAAATGTTTACGATGTGGGCTTTCCTGGTGACGCAGTGGTTGAGAGTCTGCCTGCCAATGCAGGGGACACGGGTTCGAGCCCTGGTCTGGGAAGATCCCACATGCTGTGGAGCAACTAGGCCTGTGAGCCTCAACTACTGAGCCTGCACATCTGGAGCCTGAGAGGCCGCAATAGTGAGAGGCCCCCACACCATGATGAAGAGTGGGCCCCGCTTGCCACAACTAGAGAGAGCCCTCACACAGAAACAAAGACCCGACACAGCCAAAAATAAATTAATTAATTAATTAATTAATGTTTACGATGTAATATGGTAACATCAACAACTAATACTAAGTATTGAGAATTTGTGTTCAGCAGTATGCTAAGTGCTTTACACACACTCCTTCCATTTAATCCACACAACTGTCCACACTTTATATTATAGATGAATAAAATTAGGTTGAGGGAAGTGAAGTTAACTTCCCTAGGGTCCTCAGGTAGTAAGTGGCAGGGCCAGGACTTGAATCTAGAACTGATTTCAAATATTCTGATTTTAACCATTATGCTAAATGAGCTTTTGTTTTTTGAAAACATATCTTAATTTCTGCATATGACCAGTGGGTATTGCTAGAGCCACAGAGAAACCCAAGCATTTTGTGTGTAAAAAGATAGGAAACAAGGCATGCAGAACCTAAAGTACCTTAAGATAAAGAAAATGTTTTAAGAATGAAGAGAAATGCTCAAAAGAATCAAATGTTACACAGAATGTCAAGAAAAATAAATTCTCAAGTAAGTCTACTGGATGAGGCAATTAGTGGGCCACTTGGGAACTATACAGTTCAGAAACTATAGATGAGTGTCAGATGACAGGGTCAAGTTATGATACATGGGTATAGTGCAAGCACTTGCAACTAGGAGAACTTACTTCTAGATCCTAGTCCTGCCACTTGGCTGTAGGACTTGTGGCAAGTTACTTAATACCTTGTTGGGCTTCCAATTCCTCATCTGTAAAACCAGGATAATAATACCTCCTTCACAGAACTGTGGAAGTAAATCACTAAACAATCTGAGTAGATAGATCCTGGATCATAGTAAGTACTATATAAATGCTAGCTGTTTACCCCTTCCTAGACTAAGGAATTCTTTTTTCTCATCTCTTAATCTCTCTTTTAGATCTTCTCCTTTGGCCTTTAAACATGAAAGTTGTCAAATTTCATGAAATTGTTGGGTTAAAATCTATATGCCTTGCTAATTTTACTAATGATTCCAAATTGCCCTACAGAAAGAGTAGTATATTTTACGTTCAGTATGAACACAACGCTGACAAGAGAAATTAATAAAACATTTCAAAAACCATAAGGAACTTACTAAGTGCATGGAAGCATTAAATGTGTATTTATTTTCAATTAAAGAAAATGCAATGATTTGGGTAGCAGATTTTCTATACAAGGAGCATTTCTGTATAAGTAGAAATAAAATATTCTTGCTTACTCTACTGCATCTAAGCATCGTGATTTCTTCATAGCAGTTACCACAAAGTTATTATTATTATTTTTGGTTTTCTATTATTTGCCTTCCATTTTTAGATTACAAGCATCTAAGAAGAGTATCAACCAAGTCTCTACTTAATCCCTGTATCTCCCAACACCTGGCAACATAGTGGGCATTGAAAAAGTTTTGTGGAATGAATGAATTTATAATAACTGGAAGTCAGAAAAATTGTCTTAACAAATTCTAAGATAATTACAATTAAAAAAAATTTTTTTAATTATAGTGTTTGGCACTCTAAAATTCAGGTAAATAACTAATTAATGATTGAAAAGTAAGTTCTAATTCTTTTAAGTGACCTGATTCAATATACAGTCAGCATCCTGGGGAAAAATGAACTGGAAGAAAATTCTTAGGTAAGTGAAATTTACTACTCTACGCAACGACTATGTAAGAACCAGTTTTTAAGAGACAGTCCTAGAATAAAAACTGTTAAACAAAGAACATATAATATAGCTGAAGCAATTTTATGATGCTTCAGGGTTTTCATGGCTTGTGTTATGCTGTAATGCCCTTGGGATGCTACTGATCATAGGGTGATTTGCTCCTGTGGCAGCCAAGCTCCTGGGGCCTCTTGGGTTTGCATGTCTTTATATCTACATTAGCTACCTCGACCCTCCCTGTCAGGTACCACTCTGCCTGACTTCTGGATGCCCGCCTCTCTGTTCTTCCCCATGTGGTATAATCTGTTCAGGGATAATCAAGTCTGTTAGAATCCTGTGAAAGAGTAAAACAAATAGGTAAGAACCTCTATTGAAGTATATACTGCAGGCTTGACAAGGTCAGGGATCTTTATTTTCCCCACAGAAGGTTAAAGTTGCTAGAAGTTTATCTTTCCTAAGTGTTAAAATAGTTCAGTGATGAAGTCTAAATAATAAATTGTGGGGCAGCGCAACGCTCACCTGCCCACTTGTAAGCCTAGTAAGCATCCTTATTAATCACTTCTTGTCTATCAATCAATCAGTCAATCAATCGTGGTAACCAGCAGAACGTGTTTATGAATGCTAACTCTAAAAAGACAAATCTTCTCATAAAGGGAGGTAACTACAATGAGAGCACTTGAGTTTTTCCTTAAAAGAATTCTGAATATTCCCTTGAATCATATACCTTACACTATACGTTATTATTTGTTATTAGTTTATCCAGTATTCTTCTTACCAAGAGTATCTTTAATGAGGATTTCAAGCTTCTGTCCCATGTTGGGTCCTCTCTCCTCTCTTGGATTCTGTACTCGGTTTACAATCTCTTGCTTGATGGAGTTGATTACAAACAATAAATTATCTGTAAGATGTAACAGGACAGTTGGAGCATGTCATTAACATGAAGAATTTACTTTTAATTATATAATAACAGATACTCAACATATAAGAAAACATTAAGCAGTGACGGTTGTAAGCTTTCTTATCCAAAGAGACTAATAATTAAACGATGTGCCACTTTTGATAACAGATTGTAGACATGTATCAATGTCCACTATCCTGTAAGCAATTTGCCCTACTTGTCTTCACAACTATGACAGTGCCTGGTATATTGACTCATAGGGTCTTAGTAAATGTTCAGTAAATAAATAGAACAAAGCCCTTCAAAGATAAAGCTTTAAAAACAAATTTCCCAGGCTTCCCCAGTGGTGCAGTGGTTAAGAATCCCCCTGCCAATGCAGGGGACATGGGTTCGAGCCTTGGTCCGGGAAGATCTCACATGCCGTGGAGCAGCTAAGCCCGTGTTCCACAACTACTGAGCCTGTGCTCTAGAGCCCGCGTGCCTAGAGCCCGTGCTCCGCAACAAGAGAAGCCACCGCAATGAGAAGCCCGCACACCACAACGAAGTGTAGCCCCCCCTCACCGCAACTAGAGAAAGCGTGCGCACAGCAACAAAGACCCAATGCAGCCAAAAATAAAATAAATAAATTAAAAACAACAACAACAAATTTCCCCACCTTAAGAAGCCTTAAAAACAAAACAGCAAAGTTAACCAAAAGTAAATAAGGAGGGAAATAATAAAGATAAGAGCAGAAATTAATAAAACAGAACACAAACACACAACAGAGAAAGTTAACAAAGCCAAAAGCTGGTTCTTTGAAAATATCAACAAAATTGATACCACTCCCACCCTCATCCCCATCCCCAGCTAGAGGGCTTGCTCACCTCTACCTAGAATGAAAAAGGGGTTGTGACTTCTGAATACAGCCATTAAAAGGATAATAAGAAAATGCTATGCTAACAAATTCAAAAACTTGGATGAAATGGACAAATTTATTGAAAATGCCACTTAACAAGAAGAAATGGAAAATCTGAACAGCTCATTTCTAATAAAGAATTGAATTTATCAAAAAGTATTCCCCAAAGAAAACGCAGAGGGCTTTAATGGAAAATTCTATCAAATGCACAATGAAGAAATAAAATTAATTTCATCAAACTGTCAAAAACAAGGAAGAAAGATCATGGCTGAATTCATTCTCTAAGGCTAGTATCCTCAAATACCAAAACCTGACAAAGACATTACAAAAAAAGAAAATCACAGACTAATAACCCTCTTGAATACAGATATAAAAATCCTTGCTAACAACAGAATCCAATTTAAAATATCATTATAGAATCTTACAAAATATTTTCAACAGACTCTAATATAAAAAGGAAAATACATCATAGCCAAATAGAGTTTATTCCAAGAATGCAAGGTTGGTTTAATAAAAAATTAGTTAATATAATTCACCATATCAACAGGGGAATATGTGATACATTACCAGAAGGAAAACAATGTGATTGTTCCAATAAATGCAAAAAAAAAAAAAAAGGAAAGAAAATGACAGTATTCAATATCTATTCATGATAAATGAAACTAGGAAAAGAAAGAAACTTACTCAAAATAATAGAGAGCATCTCATCTACAAAAAAGCCTACAGCCAATATCAACTTAAAGGTCAAAGTTTCCCCTGCAAACAAGGCAGTCACCACTTCTATTCAATGTCTTAGACATTGCAACAAGGCCAGAAAAAGAGTTAAAAGGCATAAAGATCAGAAGGGAATAAATAAATCCATTTCTATTTGCAGATGATGATTGCTTAAATAGAAAATTCCAGGGCATCTACTGGAATATCTACTACTGGAACTAATAAATTTAGCAAGAAAATAAGGTATAAGGGTAATACACAGGTCTATCCACCTCATTACAAATAACTCAGTTTCATTTCTTTTTATGGCTGAGTAATATTCCATTGTATATATGTGCCACATCTTCCTTATCCATTCATCTGTTGACGGACACTTAGGTTGCTTCCATGTCCTGGCTATCGTAAATAGAGCTGCAATAAACATTTTGGTACATGACTCTTTTTGAATTATAGACCTGGAGTCTGTCATACAGAGTGAAGTAAGTCAGAAGGAGAAAAACAAATACCGTATGCTAACACATATATATGGAATCTAAGAAAAAAAAATGTCATGAAGAGATTAGTGGTAGGATGGGAATAAAACACAGACCTACTAGAGCATGGACTTGAGGATATGGGGAGGGGGAAAGGTAAGCTGTGACGAAGTGAGAGAGTGGCAGGGACATATACACACTACCAAATGTAAATTAGATAGCTAGTGGGAAGCTGCCGCATGGCACAGGGAGTTCACCTCTGTGCTTTGTGACCACCTAGAGGGGTGGGATGGGGAGGGTGGGAGGGAGGGAGACGCAGGAGGGAAGAGATATGGGAACATATGTATATGTATAACTGATTCACTTTGTTGTAAAGGAGAAACTAACACACCATTGTAAAAGTTATACTCAAAGATGTTTAAAAAAAAAGAGTAATACACAAAAATTCATTTTATATACTACCAAGAAAGAATTTGAAATTTCAGAAATGAATCCATTTACAACAGCACCAAAAAATATAAAATACTTAGGAATAAATCTAACAAAAGATGGTCAAGCACTCTACATTGAAAACTATAAAACAAGTCAGAGAGAAATTAAAGAAGACCTAACTAGATGGAAAGAGAAACGAAGTTCATGGATAGGAAGCCTCCATTTTGTTAAGATGATAATTCTCTCCAAATTGATCTACAGATTCAAAGCAATTCCAATCAAAACTTCAAGAAACTTTTTTTATAAATAGTGATAAACTGATTCCAAAATTTATATGGTCATGCAAAGGACCTAGAATAGCCAAAACAACTTTGAAAGAACAAAATTAGTAGACTAACAAGGACTAACACTGCCTGACTTTCACAATCTACTATACAACTACAGTAAGACACTGTATATTCACATAAAGATAGACAAATAGATCAATGGAACAGAATACAGAGTCCCGAAGTAGACCCATACATATAGGATCAACTCATCTGATAAAGGTACAAAAATAATTCAATGAGGAAAGGAAAGTTCTTTCAATGACTGGTGCTTGATCAACTGGATATTCATATGGGGAAAGAAAATCAACTCTTAGCCTACAGAAAAATTAACCTGAAAAAGATCTCATAAACTTAACTGTAAAACCTAAAACTATATAAATCCTAGGAGAAAATATACAAGAAAATACAATTTTTGGAGTTGGCAAAGTTTCTAATTAGAACACACAAAAATGTAAAATATAAAAGGAAAGACTGACAAATTGGACTTCATCAAAATTGAAAATTTTTGCTCTTTGGAAGATGTCAGTGAGAAAACAAAAAGGAAATCTAAAGACTAGTATAAAATACTTTCAATACATATATCAGACAAAGAGCCTGTATCTAGAATACAGAGCTTTTAGAAGACAAAATTTTTAAATGGCAAAATATTTTAATAGATACTTCACATATACACACAAAGTATATGCATAGCCAGTAAGTACAGTAAAGATGTTCAACATCATTAATCAAAGAAATACAAATTAAGACCACAATGAGATACTGCCACATACCACCCATTAGGTTATTTAAAAGTAAGAAGATTGACCTTGCCAAGCGTTGGCAAGGATATGGACCAACTAGAACCCTCATACACTGTTTTGGAGAATGTAAAATGGTACAGCTACTTGGAAAACAGTTTGGTGGTTTCCTATACAGTTACTCGTAGGTATTTAACCAAGAGAGATTAAAATATATGTCCACCCAAACACTTGTACAGAAATATTCACAGCAGCTCTGTTACAGCAAAAGCAAACAACCCAAGTATCCATCAATAAGTGAATGGATAAAGAAACTGTAATATATCTAACACAATGGAATACTACTCAGCAACGAAAAGGATTTAACTATTGATATAGATGACATGAAGAAATTTTAAAATAATTATTCAGAGTGAAAGTAGCCAGGCAGAAAAAGAGAATGTATGGTAGGATTCCATTAATATAAAATTTTGAAAATGTAAACTAATCTGCAGTGACAGAAAGCAGATCGGGGCTACTAAGGGAGAGGAATGGAGGGAGGGTTAGCTTACAAAGGGGCACTATGAAACTTTTGGAGGTGATCAAAGTGTTCATTATCTTGATTGGTTTCACATGTATATATACATGTGTCCAAACTAACCAAATAATACTCTTTAAATATGTAGAGTTATTGTACTTCAATTATACCTCAATAAAGTTGCAGGGGGGAACACACCTCCAATTTCAACACACAGGATTCCTATGGTCTGAACTAAAATCTCTACTACTTCAGACACTGTTTTGAAATCAGTGATGTGCTATTCCTAACCTTGTGATACTTAGAAGAGACCAATCTAGACTAATATTGAAGAGGGAAGTCAGAAATAACTGGGGGGCTTCCCTGGTGGCACAGTGGTTGAGAGTCCGCCTGCCGATGCAGGGGACACGGGTTCGTGCCCCGGTCCGGGAAGATCCCACATGCCGCAGAGCGACTGGGCCCGTGAGCCATGGCCGCTGAGCCTGCGCGTCCGGAGCCTGTGCTCCGCAACAGGAGAGGCTACAACAGTGAGAGGCCCACGTACCACAAAAAAAAAAAAAAAAAAAGACAGAAGTGGAAGAGAAATAAATGAAAGAGAAGATCCTTTTCCTCCATGCTAATTGAGAAGAAAATGCTACCTTTTAAAGACAGGCCTTCAAATGTAAAATACACAGCTAGTAGGAAGCAGCCACATAGCACAGGGAGATCAGCTAGGTACTTTGTGACCACCTAGAGGAGTGGGATAGGGAGGGTGGGAGGAAGACGCCAGAGGGAGGGGATATGGGGATATATGTATATATATATAGCTGATTCACTTTGTTGTAAAGCAGAAACTGACACACCATTGTGAAGCAATTATACTCCAATAGAGATGTTAAATAAATTTAAAAATAAAGACAGGCCTTTTCCTACATGAAAGTATCTAGAGGCTTTAAGCTAGCTTTGGAAACAAGAAACATTTAAGGCCATCAAAAACTCAATTTGAGATAGAACAACACATTCAGAAATACACATATTCCTGGCCCTTACCAATTCCCCAATTGTTCCACACCCCAGAATATATTTACATCACAGACAGAAAGCATGTGTGCATGGGCATGCATGTACATATATACAAATGCAAAAATATATGGCCACACAGATGTACATCATTATGGATAAATTTATTAACTGAATAACACACAGATATATGCCTACATGTGTCCAGAGAAAAAAAGACCAGAAGGCTCCCAGGAGCTCACCACATTTCCCTGCAGTGTGAGTCAGCTGGCTTCTAAAATGAAGTATGAACATCCATGACATTGCAATCATATATACTCACAGAGCTCAAGGTCAAAATGCTTCAGT